>NC_064851.1:85808543-86152293 GCF_024139225.1 Suncus etruscus | reverse complement strand
CTGCATGCAAGGCAAACGCCTAACCTCCATGCTATCTCTCCGGCCCCTCTCAATACCATTTCTTAGAGAAAATGTACTTTTTTTTCAACATATGGTTTTGACTCCTTTGTTATAAACAGCTGTATTTGTATAGCTTTATTTCTGGACTCCTTTTCTATTATTCTGTGTATTGTTCTTGAGTCTGGTTTTGTTTCAGTGCCATCTGTTTTGATTACTAACAATTTGTATTATAGAATGAAACCAGGGCATTTAATACATCTTTTTATTTTCTTTTTTTTTTTCAGGGTTGCTTTGACAAAGAAGACCTATAACTTATATTCTTCAAGCTTCTTCAAAAAACTATAAACAGCTCTTTAAGTCCAGCATTACCTTAAAACCAATAGCAGTGATATTACTAAAAGTAAAACAATTATATCTGACATAGATCAATGATAAGGGCATGTACTCCTGAGATATGTGTTCTTATTTGTTGTTTTTGGTTTTCCATTTTGTTTTGGGCCACAACTGGCAGTGCTTAAGGCTTAATTCTGGCTCTATGCTCAGGGAACGAGATGTGATGCCAGGAATTGAACTTGAGCCAGCCATAAATATGGTATAAGTCTTACTGCTGTATATTGCTCTCTTCCTTTTTCATTTTTAAGATCATCTTATGGTCCAGGATGTTTACTAGAGTCCAGTCAGGTCAGGTATATACGGAAGAGAGAAAATAGGATAGGGTGTCATACATATTCATATTGATTCCACTTCCTTTTGGTATACTTCCTAAATTTCACCCAAAATCTATTGCTTATTTAAAAAAAATTTTTTTGGTTTTTCTGCCACACCCGGTGATGCTCAAGGGTTACTCCTGGCTATGCGCTCAGAAATAGATTCTGGCTTGGAGGACCATTCGAACCGTGGTCTGTCCTAGGCTAGTGCGTGCAAGGCAGATGCCTTCTGACTTGCGCCACCGCTCTGGCCCTCTATTACTTATTTTAAATAGCTTTCTTATCAGCCCCATTTTATTGTAAGAAGAAATGAGAAATGTAGATTCAAGATTTTTTATTTTTATGCGAAATAAAGATTTTGTTTGATAAATAGCTCTGTCACAGGTAGAAAGTAAAAACAGAAATTTGCAGATGTAGATACATTTTAATAAGTCTAAGCACTGTGATTTACAATACTATTAAATGATAGTTTTATGTATATAACATTCCAATGTATATATATTTTGTTGTAATAAAAGAAAATTAAATTAGTTAATGTTGAATAGATGAGGAATTTTTGTGAATATATGCTATAATGTCATTGTCAGAAAAAAAGGATAGATGCAGTTACTCTGAAAATCATGGTGGATGATGGATAATAGATGCTATGAAAAATTAAAAGAATAACAGCTGGTATAAAAAAGATATTGAGCCATGCTAAGTACCTAGCAGCAGTTAGAAATTATTAACTGTCCTAGCATAAAACAGAATATCTGTGAGTTTTCATGTTGCAGGTTTATTAAAAGAGATTTGATGAAATAGTAAAATAGAGCATGATTAAATGAAGAAGGGAGTATTGAGTATGAGGATTATAGGAACTAATAAAGTATAAAAAATTAAAGCATATTTTAGAAGAAATTAACAAGGAAGACTTAAGGTATTATGGGATTTTTTTATTTAAACCTTAAAGTAAAGACAAGAGTTTCTTGGAAGGGAAGGTGTATCAAGCATCAACTTGGAAATAAAGCCAGGGTCAAATGTGGGAATGGAAGAAACATATTGAATGGTACAGTAAAATAATTTAATTGATTAGGAGGACTAATGTAAAACAGAAACCAAAGGAGGATGTTGAAAAGGTACATCTGATAAAGATAAGCTAAGTGTTGATTGAGGTCTGAATTCCAAGTCATGTCTCATAAGCAATGAGGATCTGTTGAAGGCTAATGCACAGGATTATGATGTAACATTAATGTGATTGTAGGATATAAATACAAGAAAGAGAATGACTGTAGGTAGTGACACTGGTTTATGAGGCTGGCAAGAATCCAAGTATTCAGAAAACAATGAAAATAACAAAGAAAGCTGAGAGATAACAGAGAGAGTCACTTTCTCCTGTGTCTTGTCACTTCTCACTCAGTTGTGAGAAAGTTTGCCTGTGTTTATACAAAATGGCTCTTTCCTTCCTCCTGTCCTTCGTCTCTCCCTCCTTCCCACTGTCCCTCCTTCCCATTGTCTTTCAGTCCCACTGTCCCTCCATTCCATCCACCCTCTCCCTTTCCTTCTTTCCTTCCTTCCTTCCTTCCTTCCTTCCTTCCTTCCTTCCTTCCTTCCTTCCTTCCTTCCTTCCTTCCTTCCTTCCTTCCTTCCTTCCTTCCTTCCTTCCTTCCTTCCCTCCTTCCTTTCATCCTTCCTTCCATCTTTAATTCCTTCTTGTAATTTTACACCCTCTCTCCTATATATTGAATAAAGCACTGAAGATTAACCAAAGAAAATGTTATTCTCCTTTGAGAAGCAAACAAGGGGGATAAGTAGTGGCAAGTGATTAAGTAAGGGTGCCAGATTTTAAGGGAATACAGAGTAGGGGTTTCTGCCTTATTATGGCAAAGAAGAGAAATTTGCAATCATATCTAGAAAAATCACAAGAAAATAACCAGGGAAAAAGGTGTGAAGGAAGCAAAAGTGCAGTCTGGAAGAAGAGTTAAACTAAATTAAACATAAATTAAAACTTAAACTGAAGAAGGCTTAAACTGAATGAGGTGGCCATACACGCAGATGTTAAGAGCTTTGCTTATAGAGAAGTTATCAGGGTCACTATTAAGTGTTGATATTGAATTTCAGACATGTTGAGTATATTAGAAGGAAGATATAACTTTTCTAAGAGTCACTAAAGCTGAGGATTCACCACTTTGAACTCTGGTGTCAGATTGAGAGCAGGTTGTAATTCCTGGGTTAGCCACTTGGTGGCTGTATGACCTTTGACACACAATCTAAAGTCCAGTAATTATTTTTCACTTTAAAAGGCAAAACAAGAACTCTATTTTTTTTTTTTTTTTTTTTTTGGTTTTTGGGCCACCTCCGCGGCGCTCAGGGGTTACTCCTGGCTATCTGCTCAGAAATAGCTCCTGGCCGGCACGGGGGACCATATGGGACACCGGGATTTGAACCAACTACCTTAGGTCTTGGATCGGCTGCTTGCAAGGCAAAAAACTAAGGTTTATTTATTTTTACTAATTTCTCATTATCTAGTAGCAAATGCCTACATACACTAATGTTTTATTTTCCCTTTTACTGGCAAAACAATTCCACTGACCTTTGGGGTGGGGAAATATTTGCACTTCAGTGCTAGATAACAGTAAGACAAAAATATCAGGCCCATCCTGTTTCAATACGATTAAAGATTTTTGGCAGATACTTTAAGAAATTGACTCCTCCCTCAGACTTATTTTACTTAACATGGTACTCCCCAGTTTCATCCAAGTTTGACAAAACTGCAAGATTTCATCTTTTTAAAAAAATAATAACTGCAAACCAAGGGAGAATAGGCAGTATCGAATAACATCCCTCATACTTTGAGTCCAAAACTGAGATTACCTTGAACAGTAGAGGAATATGTGTGCGTGGAGGTGAGGAAGAGACAGACTAGCAGTGACATGGGGCTGTGGTGAAGGGTCTTGGGCACTTTGGTGGTGATGAGGTGCAATACCTTTGTAATCAATATCCTTAACGATGACACTATTGTAATGATAGTACCTAAACTATAATTAGAAGAAAAAAGAGAGAGGATTTGTCTCCCTTGGGGAGGGCGCCGATTTCTCTTGGGAGTGAAGGAAGTCCTGGGTAAAATGGGAATCCCCTTTAGATCTCACAGACAAAAAGAAACCAGGAAGTAGGGAGAAATTATTCCTCAGTTCAGAGCTCAGATGATAAAAACTGTATAGTCTCAGCTGGTTGGTTACTCATTAGCAACAAGGAAAGAGCCAGGAGGTTAGGACCCATCAAGCTAGAAGAACGACCTGCAGCAGGGAGAGAAATCCTGGCAAAGGCAAGATGTGGAGGAGACTTTCCGTGGAATTAATATCTTCTTGTTAACAGAACTGACTTCTGTTCTGACGTTTGTCTCTAAATAAACCCGTCTTCTTTTTGTGTTTGTTGTGGGATTCCTAAGCAGGCCAGGAGAAAAGGCGCATTCTCAAGTGATCCCCTGGCTGGCTCAGCTTGCCTGGAGCCAGCAGCCAGGACCATAGAAAGCCGGTGAGTGTCTCCAAGCTGGGCTTACTGCAGGCTGGTCTCCTGACTCTTGTCAAACAGGGCTTTGTACCCTCTTGAGAGCCTGGCGATTGGGTGCCTATATCCCAGCTGCCTTCCAGAAGAAGAAAAGGTGGATCAGCCTAATTTAAAAGGAGAGGGAGAAACCCCTCTCCTGTCCTTCCGACCAGAGCATCATGGGCAACGTTTGCCAGAGATTTCGGGGCTACTTGAAACTCTGTATGCCTTGCTTGTTCCGGGAGGCAGAAATATCGATGGTGATTGAGAACCCAGGAGCCTGCGAAGGGCCACCTGAAGTTGCCCCACCACAGATTCAGGAGTCCCGAAAAAGTCGGGGCCACTACTTTGTAGCTCTATTTGATTACCAAGCGAGGACAGCAGAGGACCTGAGCTTCCATGCCGGGGATAAATTTCAAATACTGGACACTTCTCAAGAGGGCTGGTGGTTGGCCAGACACTTGGAGAAAAAGGCAGGCGGTTCTGGCCAGCAACTACAGGGCTATATTCCTTCTAATTATGTGGCGGAGGACAAGAGCCTACAGGCAGAGCCGTGAGTAGTACAACTACACTTTATTTTAAAAATATTTCCTGAATTTTCTTCCCTAGTTCTCTGAACTCTCTTCATTTCCAAAAAGCTGCCTAGAAAGTATGAGGAAGTACTGGCAAGAATCTCCTAACTGAAACACACCTCCTGTGCTAAGTGAGAGTGAAACTGGCTGGAAATTGTTGAAATGATTTCATTTGTAGTATGTATACCCAGGGACTTGGAGTACATTTTTGCTAATATCAAAAAAGAGTGTATTTACTATTCTACTTTTCCTTTCATTGTAAAACTAAATCATGCCTTGCCTTAATAACAGAACCACTTCATATGCAAACTAAGGCATACTCTTTAAAATTTAACGTTTTTTTTTAAATTTTTGAATCATATACTCCAGATTTAATCCTCCCTTAAAGTTATTTTTTTCTGATTGGCATAATTAGGAATAACTCTTATAGAAAATCACATTTACACAAAGGAAAGTTTTCACTACATTTCGCAGTAAAATAATGACTAGACATTATCTCTTAAATCCCAGCTCTAGAATTATAGACCCAAATCATGGAATATTTTTGTTTTTCATCATGATTAGAAATTGGCCAGCTATAGAGAGTTAGTCATTTTAACAAGAAAGAAAATGACAATATTTTTTGCAGAAATAATGATAAGAACTGTACTCTGATATTTGAACAGACCCTATGAATTATAGTAGAATAAGAGGAACTTTCACTATCTGATTTACTTACCTATAAACCAGTTCCTCAATCAGTTCAAATGTCAGGTACAATAATGGACAGGATGGGTATGGCAGAGCAAAGTTTATGGTAGTAATGGTTGAATACTAAGTAGATAAGGCACAATTTTGAAATAGATGTTTGGGGTCTAGTGGGTTGAGATGCAACTTATTTTAGTTCTAATATTGTTGCTGCTGATTTCAGTGAAACCTGACTGGGAATGTTGCTTAGAAGGACTTTTAATAAACGAACCATTGGAAAATCACTTATTTTCTTGTGTGTTGCTTCCTTTTATGTGAATTGCAACATTCCTTAATGGTACAGATAATAAAAATGCCATGTAACATTGTTGCTGCTTTATAAACTTAAATTCAAGCTTGAAATGACTTTTGAGATTCTCTGTAGCAGGAGTCTGTAAAATGTTAAGAAGAATTTTATGATGATTATTTTTATATGGTCAGTAGAAATTTAAAATCTTTGTTTTTTTATGAATAGACTTAATCTTCCTTCCTTCCTTCCTTCCTTCCTTCCTTCCTTCCTTCCTTCCTTCCTTCCTTCCTTCCTTCCTTCCTTCCTTCCTTCCTTCCTTCCTTCCTTCCTTCCTTCCTTCCTTCCTTCCTTCCTTCCTTCCTTCCTTCCTTCCTTCCTTCCTTGTTTTGTTTTGTTTTTGGGCCACACCCGGTGGTGCTCAGGGGTTACTCCTGGCTGTCTGCTCAGAAATAGCTCCTGGCAGGCACGGGGGACCATATGGGACACCGGGATTCGAACCAACAACCTTTGGTCCTGGATCAGGCAAACACCACTGTGCTATCTCTCCGGCCCTCTTTCTTTCTTTCTTTCTTTCTTTCTTTCTTTCTTTCTTTCTTTCTTTCTTTCTTTCTTTCTTTCTTTCTTTCTTTCTTTCTTTCTTTCTTTCTTTCTTTCTTTCTTTTCTTTTTTTCTTTCTTTCTTTCTTTCTTTCTTTCTTTCTTACTTTCTTTCTTTCTCTCTCTCTCTCTCTCTTTCTTTCTTTCTTTCTTTCTTTCTTTCTTTCTTTCTTTCTTTCCTTCTTTTATTTTTTTCTTTCTTTCTTTCTTTCTTTCTTTCTTTCTTTCTCTCTCTCTCTCTCTCTCTCTCTCTCTCTCTTTCTTTCTTTCTTTCTTTCTTTCTTTCTTTCTTTCTTTCTTTCTTTCTTTCTTTCTTTCTTTCTTTCTTTCTTTCTTTCTTTCTTTCTTTCTTTCTTTCTTTCTTTCTTTCTTTCTTTCTTTCTTTCCACCCAGATATTAGGGTTTACTCCTATTTCTTGCTTATGAATCATCCTTAGTGGTATTTGGGGGCCTTATGTGTGCAGGGGATAGAACTAAAATCAGCTGTGTACAAGGCAAGTGCACTACCTGCACTACCTGCTGCACTATGTCTCTGATTCTTCAATCACTTGCCAAACGAGAAAAATTATCTGCAACAGTTTTACCTATTGTACTGTCACTCTAGCCCTATTAATCTAGAACTCTTTAGTGACCTCTTCAAGAAGGCCCAAGTTCCCTGGAATAAAAATAAATAATACCCAAAATATGTTTTCACTGTGCATCTAGTCAGTATAAGAGAATGTGTCTCCAGGTCACTGTGTGTTTTCCCGCAAGTGTACACCATGCTCTTCTTTGAGTCAAGATTATTAGTAAAGGGCATTTGCCATCAAATTGCTTTCAAAGTAGAGAGAAATGTTTGTAGAAACATGAAATATTTGACAGTTTAATACAAAGCAAATGACAAATCACAAACAAGTTCGTCATTCTATAATGGTGTTTGTTAAGTGCAATGGGTTGATTGTTTAGACTTCCTGCCCAGGCATTCTTGAGGTTTAGGGTACACATTTGTGAGACCTGGACTTGGAAAAAGAAAAAACCCTGTCCTGCTTTTTATGGTTCATCTGATTTCAGTTTTATTTGCTCATGAGCTCCTTCCAGTTATATCCAGATATCCAGATAGCTTCTTGAATTGTACTGCATTTCAAAGATAAGTAATTTTGAATCTACCAATGCTTGGAGAAAGAGGGTCAAAATGAATATACATTATTACTTTAGTACTTGAAGAATTATATAAAAACAACTTTCTTTAACATCTTTCTTCAGTGAGAATTTTTCAAATCTTGGCAATTCTTTTTCAGCGATTTCTGAGTGTGGAGCCAGGAGTAACCCCTGAACACTGCTGGGTGTGACCCATAAACCAAAAAAAAAAAAATAAAAAAGTGTTAAGTTAATATAATTCGTTTTGCAATGAGCTGGGTATATGGAATGAAGTAATGATGGTTGTGGTCAGAGAAACTGTAAAGATGTTAAAGTGGTTACCTTGTATGTAGCCTTGATTTGATCATCACCATATCTAGTCCACTGAGTATCATCAGGAATAATTATTGAGTAGAGAGAGTGAGTAATAATCCCTGAGCATTGATGTGTATGTTCTCAAATTAACAAAAAACAAGAAATAATAATATTGCTTATACTAGCATTATAACATAAGACAATGGGAAAATCAATGAAAATTAAGTTATGAAATTCTTAATTAGTATGATAGTTGAGTGTTATGCATTTTCTTTTGCACCTGCTCATTTGTTCATTATTGATTTGCATTAATAAAACAGCAGGAGCTGGGGTATTATTGCAGCAGGTAGGGTATTTGCTTTGTACATGACTGATCTACTTCCATCTCCAGCACTTCATATATTCCTCAGCCCTAGCCAGGAGTAATCACTGAGCAAGAGCCAGAAGTAAGTCCTAAACACTGTGGAACACTGACAAACCCAAGCCAATAAGCAACAAAATGTTCAGCCAAACCTAGAAAATAGTGTAAGTATATCTGGAGTTATTAGTGGCAGGAAAACTAGTCAAAGTTTTCAGTATTTAGTGTGCTGTTTTGAATACTAGAAGTAGCGATACTAAAACTTGCAAACTGTTGTTAAAGGATAAAGTTTGTTTAATAATTATTACTTTCACTATAAATGCTTTAACTTTTCTGAATATTTTCCACTAAGTGACACAACATATCTATTCTTAATTACTTACTTTTATCTCCAGAAAGATTTTTTGTATTTTATCTTCCATTTTAATTTCTAGATAATTTAACAGATAAATGTTTTCCTTCCACATCTCATCCATGGAATTTCTCAAATACCTTAATCTTGATAACTCAGAACTTAAAAAGAATTTACACTCATAGTTTTTGTTTTTATAAATAGAAACTTTATTCAGAGAATAATAAAAACAAACTATACCTTGATATCAAGAGCAGCAGCTATTAATTTTATTGCATACATTTTATGTAATATTGTACATTGATAAAAAGAAAAATGATCAAGACTAGTAGAGTATACATGGTCATTTAAAAATAATTTAAAATTTGTCTTACTTATTGTTTAAGCATCCACACACAATTTTGCTAATCTGGACTAGGAACAGGAGTATTTGGTGGAAAACTTTCTCCTCTTATTAATTTATAAAGGTGGATTACTTCAGTTTTTCTCTCTTCTTTGAGGGGGATGCACACCTGATGGTGCTTAGGGGCCACTCCCGGCTTTGTGCTAAGAAATTACTCTGGAAGGCTTGTGGAACCATGTGGGATGCTGAGGATTGAACCCAGGTTGACTGCATGCAAAAAAAAAAAAAAAAAAAAAAAAGCCCTACCAGCTGTGCATCGCTCTGGCCCCCGAGTTGTTGGTTTTTTTCCCCATTATTTTAAGGGCATTAAAATATAGAAAAATAAATATTTGATACTGTTAAATTGTGATTTTGGGGGACAGTTTATTCTAGAAGATGAAACTGTAAGAATTTGATTACATAAAAGAAGAGAAATTTCTTTTCAATCTCTCAGGGCATATTTCCCATGCATGCTCTTCTTTAATGTGTCAGTCAAGAATCCTTTCAAGGTTTTATCTAATTTAGGGTTACAGCTATTTTTTAACTTAAAGAAAGTAAGATGGAAAACAAAACGGTTATGGTCTTGGAAAATTCTTACTTTACTATTTATAAATAGAAATTAGTTTTATTATTCATGATTGGAATCTTGCTTAATTTCATAATAATACAAAATTACTTATCCACAGTGTTTTAATTATTTTCACCTTAGATGCCAATATATTTCTTTCTCAGTTGGGATATGAAGCTGAATTTTAAATTTTAACTAACTTAAGGGTAGAGGCACAATGTAGTTCTGAAAATCAAACTGCTTACTGAGAATACTTTTAGAATTCTTCTAAAACTACTAAAATATAGCTGCGTTTAATGAAAAAAATTAAAATCTTTTTGGTAAATAAAAAGGCATCAAAATATTTACAAATAAATGCAGCATCATAGATTTTATCCATTTAAGTTTTTAAACCACTAGAAAACCATGTCTAGTCATGTAGTTCCCAAATTGTTCTTTATTCAGATCATTTGTATCTTTCTTTTTGTGCACATTATTTTACTTTCCTTCCTCAGTTTTTCACTTGAACAAGAATAAGAAATGAGAGCTGTCTCCTAGGATAGTTATGTGACAAAAATGACATTATTTGTTCAGAGTTTGTTGTGGAGAACATGACACATAGTGAAGGCTTTATAAATGCTATCTACTAGGGTGGGTACTTCCTCCTTCCATTCGTCTAAGAGTGGATCACAATGTATACATATCAATATAGCTTTATCTCTCAGTACTATTTTCCTGTGTGTGAGTCTCACACACAGTGTGTACATCTTAGTCTTCCCTTCATGCTCTCCCTCAAGTTCCTGTTGATTAAGGGACTGGCTGGTCTCTGTATCATTCTCCCTTTCCTTTTTTTTTTTTTTTTTTTTTTTTTTTTATTAATTTTTACTCTAGATTCAGGATTCATCCCTGAATCCTTTTCTGACCTTCTACACTACTTTAAGTACTGGGAGATCGAACCGTGGTCAGTCCTAGGCTAGTGCTGGCAAGGCAGATGCCTTCCCGCTTTATGCCACCACTCTGGCCTAGAAAATCAACCAAGTTTTCTCCTTAAAGTCACATTCTACTTTTCACTCTTTTCTCATCACATTGTTTAATTCTTTATCTTTTGGTTAAATTCTCAGTGAAGATAATTCAATTGACAGGCTATTAAAAATTTGTGGTTATTAATAAATTCCTGGAAGGAAAATTCTTAGGGGCTATAGACTCACTGGATTGCTCTTTGTAATATGAATGAATGAATATTAGAATGCTTATTATGTCAGCAATAAGATTCTCAGTTTGTGTCTATAAATAAATACACACACATTAACATGCACTGTGATTATATTTAAGGAAACCATTGGTCTAGAGCCGGAGTGGTGGCACAGAGCAGTAAGGCATCTGCCTTGCCGGTGCTAGCCTAGGACGGATCAAGGTTCTGTCCCCAGGCCTCCCATATGGTCCCCCAAGCTAGGAGCGATTTCTGAGTGCAGAGCCAGGAGTAACCCCTGAGATTCACTGTGTGTGGCCCCAAAGAACAAAGAAAAGAACAAACAACAACAACAACACAACAACAACAACAACAAAGAAACCATTGGTCTGAGTTTTGAAATGTACAAAAATAATTCAAATTTGCAAAATTAATATTATAGGGATAAATTAAAAATTTTAACTTCATGAGCTATATTTCTTAACTTCAAATTATTATGCTTATGAAATACATTTTAGTTTGTAAATTTTTGAGCTTTTTTTTCTTTCTGTAAGGGGTAAAGTGACCACACATGGCAGTGCTAAGCATTTACTCCTGGTTCTGCACTCAGGGATCACTCCTGGTAGGGCTCAGGACTACCTAGTTTGGCAGAATTGAACCCAGGTCTTCTGAATGGAAAGTAAGCCCTTGACCTATTCTACTATCTCTCTAGCCCCAAAAGGTTAATTTTTATCGAATATTTTTTACTGCCACAAATAAAACATTACATAACAAAATATTTATATGTTCATTTTTTTTTTTAGTTTTCTTACTAGAAGTTAGGTGCTAAGCTCTCTATATCATATTCTGACTAAATTTAATGAAGTTTCTTTGCATTTATCTCTGGCAGGAGTGGCTCAATTCTTCAAGGAAGGTAGTTGCAGATTAATAGCAGTTTGGATGGTATTTAAGCTTCCTTATGCCTATCTTTCTAAAACCTGCAACTTTAATATTAGTTTATGAGTCATGGTTCTTGCTATGATTAGATAATAAGAACTTTTCTAAAACTCATAGATACAAATATAGATGATGTGATTGATTTTGTATATTTGTTGCTTATCTGGTTAAATTCAGCTGCTTTAATGAACTATCTCTTGTATAGATCTTTTTGTCACATATTTTTCCTAATGAAGTTAGATATTTTCCTGTTTAAAAAGCAAATTAATTTTAGTTTTAGTTCCTTCATTTTCCTCTTTGACTTCATCTAAAATTAATATGATGTCTCTAAATTCAGACTAAATATTTCATTAGATATTAACCCCCATGAAACCAGGGTTGGCCTCATGCAAGGAAAGAGTCTTACCAACTTGTTATATTTCTGGCCCACAAATTTTTAAAGAATAAAATAATAATTAAAGTTAGCAGACAGATAAAAGAATAAGAAGCTGTGATATTTATGTGTGTCACACAGAGGAATAGTTTGTAGCCACTGTGAAGGATGAAACCATGCAGTTTGCTGCAACTTGATTGGAACTGGAGAGTGTCATGTTAAGTGAAATAAGTCAAAGGGAGAAAGACACTTCTCACTTTGTTCTTATTTATCATTTATTACTCCAGATATGGAGTAACATGGCAAGGTAATAGAATGTAGCAATGTGGGCAAACCCTTGGTTCTGGATTACAGAAATAAAAATGTCAAAGGAGGGACAGGAGATAAGGATGAGGCAGACTGGTGCTAATGTAGGGGCTTTGAACAGATGAGGCAATCGGTACATAAGAATGGTAGGAGTAAAGATGGGCTTTAATCTATAAGATTTAAACAGGATTTTTCTAAGGAGGCAGGCTAGGGAAAGGAAGGCATACCTGCATTGTTTATAGCCGTTGCTGACACTGGTGGTGATTTTAGAGTTGTAAAATCATGTTTGAAATGTTATTATTAATAGCTTTGAAATCATGGTGTATACATAAAGTTATTTTTTCCTCATATAATGATTTTAATGATAACATTGTGAGATATAACAATCTTCACAAATTTTCATTTACCAAACCATTTTTAGTAAAATATCCTTTTTGAATTCTGCAACCCCATCTTGGGTCACGTAAGTATTTTTTTTTATTGGATCATAAATGAAAAGGGATAATGTATGCACAATTTATATAACTAAATTGAATAATCTAGAGAAAATAAAAATAGTTTTAGAATCTTACAGCCATTCAAGACTTAATGGAACAAATAGCAAAAAACACCAACAGACATATTCAAGAATGGATATTGAAACTAAACAAAAACAAAAGTGCAGTTCCAGATATTTTTTAATATAATTTTTATTTTGATCATAGTGGCTTACATATTGTTGACAATAATATTTTAGGTAAATATTTATATAAAATCAGGGGGGATTCCCATCACCAAATTGTCCTTCCTACACCTTCGTTTTTGTCCTATCTCCCATATCCTCTTCCCTCACCCCCAGGGCTGCTAGAATATGTGGTCCCCTATGTACCTATCCTACTACATAGTAGTCTTGCACCTGTTTGGTCTTGGTGCCTCCATTATTTCCCCCTCTAATTGGGAGGCAGGACTAGCTAATTCAATTTACATGGTTTTGTTTAAAGAAGAGAAAAGTAATAAACTGGGGTAAAAGTCTAATACTCCGAAAGTGGGCGGAATCCTTCTAGAGGCTCTCATCATCGATTTGAGAGATGAAGGAGAAAAAGAAGATGAAACATTCCACCAGTACAAAAAGAAGTGTCCAATATCCAGTGAGGACTCCAACAATAACGATAAGCACCACAAAAAAACAAAAAAAAAACAAAACAAACAACAAACAAACAAACAAACAAAAAACGCCATGGTCTTGAGATAAGAAACATGGCATAGCACATAAAGAAAGAAAAGAAAAGAAGAGAAAAAAAATAGGTATAACTGGGGACAAACAGCTTCAATAACCACACCCCAAACAGAGAAATCGACCAAAAATAGATAGGTAAATAAAAATAATAATAATAATAAATGAAGATAAAAAATAATATATAAAAAATAAACAATGTTTTGTGCTTTTTATTTTTTTGTTTTCCCCTCCTGCCCTGGCACAGTAAATATTGGGGTCATTCGAAAAGGAATTCACTTGGCCTAAGAGATATGGGGTTTCTCCATCCTTGGAGTATATTGTCATGGGAATTAAACTATAGACTCTGTAAAGGATCATTTACTCTCCTGGTGGTGCTTTTGTGGTGTTTGGAAGACTTCTGTTCTGTCCTGGGTGATACAATCAGACCTCTGTGTCTAGAGATCTCAGTATCTGCACAGATCCAGCGGTGGGACTTAAGATGAAGTCAGTCTTTGTGGTTCAAAAGTTCTGTTCCCTCAGTGTCATTTTAATCCATCTTCTGTGGTTGGTGGTCTTGGTCTTTGCACTGTACTTAGGATGGCACCTAGGATAACATCTTTCTTTGTGTTTCCAGAAGCCTCATTCCATTACAATTGTCACTGCTAGACCTTTGGAACTGGGGATAATGGTTATTGTGCAGGTCGTAGTTCAAACCCTAGACTAGGTCTTTTTTATTGGTCCCAAGATGTATACCATCTGGTCATGGTTCTAGCAGCCAGTCATCTGTAAATCGCGATCTTGGCTTTTGGATCTACCAAAGGGTGACAAGTCTTCTGAGTTTCTACCTTGTTAGAACTTGTTATTTGATTGTTAAGTATTAGTTGTGTTTGAGATGTATTTTCTAGGTGCTTCAGAATAGTGCTACCATTCTGTGTTTATCTTTTGTCTTCTGACTTACTTCGTTTAACATAACATGATCTGGGTCCATCCACGTTGCTGCAAAGTCTGTGATTGTATCATTTTTGACTGCCATGTAATATTCCATTGTGTATAGATACCACATCTTAATGATCCATTCATCTGTTGTTGGACATCGAGGTTGGTTCCAAGACTTGGCTATTATACTGAGTGCTGCGATAAATAGTGGGGTGCACACGTATTTTGGAATGAATGTTCTTCCAACTTGGGGGTATGTCCCTAGGAGAGCAATTGCTGGGTCAAATGGCAGTTCAATTCCGAGTTCTTTGAGCACTCTCCAGACTGTTCTCCATAGGTGTTGGACTAGGGGGCATTCCCACCAGCCGTGGATGAGAGTTCCTTTCATACCACATCCCCACCAACAGAGATTGTTCCCATTATTTTTGATGTGAGCCATCCTCACTGGTGTAAGGTGGTATCTCATTATTGTCTTGATTTGAATCTCCCTGATGATGAGTGAAGGTGAGCATCTTTTCATGTGTTTGTTGGCCATCCTTCTGTCTTCCTCAGAGAATTGTCTATTCATTTCATCTTCCATTTTTATGGCTTTATTTGGTTTTGGGGGGCTCAGCTTTCTTAGTGCTTTGTATATTCTAGATATCAGCCCTTTATCTGATATGTCGAGTGAAAAGATTTTTTTCCCATTCTGTTAACTGTCTTCTTGCATTAAGTAAGGTTTCTTTCACCAAGCAGAAGCTTTTTAGTTTGATGTAGTCCCATTTGTTTATGTTTGCTGCTAAGGTTCTTGCTATTGGTGCTCCATTCTCGAAGACCTTTTTGATATATAGGTCTTCGAGTGTTCTGCCTATTTCATTCTCAATTATCTTTATAGATTCGGGACTGATTTCACGGTCTTTGATCATCTTCAATTTCTTTCTGAAGTGTTTTGAAGTTTCCCTTGTATAGGTCTTTCACTTCTCTTGTAAGGTTGATTCCTAGATACCTGATATTTTTTGATACTATCTTAAATGGAATTGTATTTTTAATCTCTCTTTCCTCAACTTCGTTGTTTGTATATAAAAACGCTACTGTCTTTTGTGTATTGACTTTGTATGCAGCCACTTTGATGTATTGGTTAATTGTTTCTAGGAGTTTTACTCTGGACTCTTTAGGGTTTTCAATTTATATCATCATATCGTCTGCAAATAGAGATAGCTTGTGTTTCTCTTTCCCAATTTGAATTCCTTTGATTCCCTTCTCTTGTCGGATTGCTATTGCTAGGACTTCTAAAGTTATATTGAATAATAGTGGAGAGAGTGGACAGCCTTGCCTAGTTCCTGACCTTAGTGGGAATGCTTCTAGTTTCTCGCCATTAAGTATAATGTTGGCTGTAGGCTTTTCATAGATAGCTGTAACTATCTTGAGGAAGGTTCCTTCTAACCCTATTTTGCTGAGTGTCTTTAACATAAAAGGATGTTGGATTTTGTCAAATGCCTTCTCTGCATCTATTTATATGATCATGTGTTTTTTGTCTATTCTGTTGTTGATGTGATGTATTAATGTTGATTGATTTGCATATGTTGAAACCAACCTTGCATTCCTGGGTATAAATCCCACTTGGTCATGATGTATGATCTTTTTGATGAAGTGCTGGATTCGGTTTGCTAAGATTTTGTTGAGTATCTTTGCATCTATGTTCATTAGTGATATTGGTCTGTAGTTTTTTTTCTTGGTGGTGTCTTTGCCTTCTTTGGGAATGAGTGTGATATTAGCCTCATAAAAGGAGTTGGGGAGGATTCTGTTTTTTCTATGGTTTGGAAGAGCCTATGGAAAAGTTGGTAGTAAGTCTTCTTGGAAATGTTTGATAGAATTCACCTGTAAATCCATCTGGGGCATGGGCTTTTGTTCTTAGGGATTTTTTAAAATTACATCTTCAATTTCCTCTGAGGTGATTGGTCTGTTTAGGCTTTCTAGTTCTTTCTTGTCCAGTCTTGGAAGAGGGTGTTTTTCCAAGAATTTGTCGATTTCTACTGGGTTCTCTAGCCTAGCTGAGTATAATTGTTCATAATATGATCTCATGATATGTTGTATTTCTTGGGGTTCTGTTGTAATCTCTCCCCTTTCATTTGTGATCCTACTGATTTGGGTGTTTTCCCTCTTTTTTTTTGGTGAGTTTTGCCAGCGGTTTGTCTATCTTGTTTATTTTTTCGAAAAACCAACTCCTGGTCTCATTGATTTTTTTGTATTGTTTTCTTAGTTTCTATGTTGTTTATTTCTGCTCTGGTTTTTATTATTTCTTGCCTTCTGGTTGTGGTTGGATTTCTTTGTTGCTTGTTGTTCCAATTCTTTGAGGTGATCTTTTAAAACTGTGGTTTTGTTATTTTCCTGTTTCTTGACATAGGCCTGTATTGCTATGAGTTTCCCCCCTAATTACTGCTTTTGCTGTGTCCCACAAATTTTGACATGTTGTCTCTTCATTATAATTTGTCTCAAGGGAACCTCCTCTTATTTCTTCCTTGAGTTGTTCTTTGATCCAGCTGTTTTTGAGCAGTATGTTGTTTAATCTCCAGGTATTAGTTTTTCTCCATTGCTTCTTCTTGACGTCAATTTTGACCTCTGTTGCATAGTGATCTGAAAGGGTACTTCTAATGATCCTTACCTTTGTGGTCTTATATAAGTTGGCTTTGTATCCTAAGACATGGTCTATTCTGGAGAAGGTTCCATGTGGGTTTGAGAAGAATGTGTATTCTGCTTTCTGGGGATGGAGGGCTCTATATAAGTCTATTAGCCCCAAATCTTCTAATTTTTCATTTAGAGCTCTTATTTCTTTGCTATTTTTCTGTTTGGTGGATCTGTCCAGTGGTGATAGTGGAGTATTGAGGTCCCCTACTATTATCACATTTCCCTTCATGTGTTTCTCCAGGTTTGCAAGCAGTTGCCTCACATATTTTGCTGACTCTACATTAGGTGCATAGATATTGACTAGGGTTAGTGTTTCTTGGTCTAATGTTCCCCTGATCAGTAAGTAGTGGCCCTCTTTGTCTCTGATCACTTTCTTGAGGTTGAATGCAATTTGTTCTGATATAAGAATGGCTGTCCCTGTTCTTTTTTGTTTCCATTGGTCTGAATAATTACTTTCCATCCTTTTATTCTAAGCCTGTGCTTATCCTGTAGTTGTAACTGTGTTTCTTGCAGAAAGCAGAAGTCCGGTTTATTTTTGCTAATCCAGTTATCTACTATGTGTCTTTTAATTGGAGAGTTTAGTCCGTTTACATTTAGGGAGATTATTGAGAGAGAGGATTGTTGTGCAGTTGTGTTGTATAGGGTGGTTTTTGTTACAATCGGGGGTTTGAATTGTGTAATTCGTCTCTGAGTAGGTCGTTTAGAATCGGTTTTGTTTGCACATATAGTTCAAGTTCGTTCTTGTTTGAGAATGTTTTTAGTCTGTCCTCCCATATGAATGAAAGTTTTGCCGGGTAATGGACCCTAGGTTGGAAATTTCTTTCATTCAGTCATTTAAATATGTCATTCCACTGTCTTCTTGCTTGAATTATTTAGAATGGGAGATCTGGTTTGATTCTTATGTCCCTACCTTTGTACTTGAGGTTTTTTTTTCCTCCCTTATTGCTTTAAGGAGTTCCTCTTTCTCTTTTTTTTTTTTTTTTTTTTTTGCCATTTGGATTACTGTATGTCTTGGTGTTGGCTTATTAGGGTCTATTTTATTAGGGACTCTTTTTACTTCCTGTATTAGCATTGAAGTTTCTTTCCAGAGGGTGGGGAAGTTCTCTGCTATTATCTCTCTGACTACTTGTTCTTCCCCTTTCCCTATTTCCTCTCCTTCCAGATATTTTTAATAGTGGTTTCTTAAAGGCTTAGAGTCAAAGGAGCAGAAAAATTCAGAACCATTCCTAGGAACGTTCATAACAAATGTTTAAGATCATCTGAGTTAAATCCTAAAATAAAGGCATGATTTTCTCTACCTACCATTAGCCCTACCATTAGCCCTACCACTGTGCTATCACTAAGGCCTTTTATTTTGGAGCTCATTAGAGGCACTGGACCATTTTTCTACTGGGAAAGATAGTGGGTGTGGGCAGAGATTTTTATTCTTATTTTATTTTTGTGCTTGCTGTTAGAAAGAAGTCCATTTTCTTTCTTTCTTTCTTTCTTTCTTTCTTTCTTTCTTTCTTTCTTTCTTTCTTTCTTTCTTTCTTTCTTTCTTTCTTTCTTTCTTTCTTTCTTTCTTTTTTTTTTTCTTTCTTTCTCTTTCTTTCTTTCTTTCTTTCTTTCTTTCTTTTTCTTCTTTCTTTCTTTTTCTTTCTTCTTTTCTTTTCTTTCTTCTTTCTTTTTTCTTTTTTCTTTTTCTTTCTTTCTTTCTTTCTTTCTTTCTTTCTTTCTTTTTCTTTCTTCTTTCTTTCTTCTTCTTTCTTTCTTTTCTTTCTTCTTTCTTTCCTTTCCTTTCTTCTTTCTTCTTCTTTCTTTCTTTTTTCTTCTTTCTGTCTTTTTGTTTTTTATTTCCTGTCAGTGGTTAACCAATTTTCCAAGCTCACTTTTAAAGAGCTTTCCTTACTCCATTCTTATATATTTTTCTTCTTATTAAAACTTAACCTACCATATACTGTGGATTTATCTTTGATTTACAATTTTATTCATTTGAGATTTTGTCTTTTTTACAGTACCTTGCTGTTTTAAATACTGTTCTTATTTTGAGTATAGTTTGACTTGGGGAAAGTGTTTATACTGAAGATTTCATTGTTCTGAGATTTTCTCTTTTTTTACAGTGCCTTGCTGTTTTAAATACTGATTCTTATTTGAGTATAGTTTGACATTGAGGAAAGTGATGTCTCCACTAATCTTTATACTGAAGATTTCTTTGGTTATTCACGGTTATTATTTCATATCAATTTCAGAAAGTGCTTGATCTTTATATTTTGGTTTAAAAAATGACATGTGTATTTATACAGGGACTTCAACTAGTAGTATGGTGCTTGAGAATATTGCAGTGAATTAATTTCCATTTCTATGTTGCCTTCTTTGTTTCTTTAAGAAGTGTGCTGTAGTTTTCTTTGTAAGTGTCTTCATTGCTTTAGTTAACTTACTTTCTATATACTTACTTTTCTGTGACACCATAATGAATAGGATTGTTTTGTTATCTATCGCTGCATTTCATTAGTTGCATATAGGAAAGTATAAAATTTTGTGTATTAATTTTTAGGCTATCATTTTATTATACAGATCTATTGTTTCTAGGAGCTGTTTGTACGGTATTTAGGGTTTTTTAGAAATAGTATCATGTCATCTGCAACTAGTGAAAGCCTAAATTTCTTTTTTCCTACCTGTTGCCCTTGATATATTTTTTTTTGCTAATTGCTAAGTCAAGTACATCTAGTACTATATTGAATAGAAGTAGTGGAATACCAATTCTTATTTTATGCCTGACCTTGGTGGTATTAATTTTGGTTTTTCCCATTGAATATAATGTTTTATTATGGGCTTGTGATAAGTGACTTTGACTATGCTGAGGAAAGTTCCTTCAAGTTCCATTTATCCATAGTTTTTTATTTTTACCATGATGAGATTGGATCTTACAAAGTGCTTTATCTGCATCTTTGATATTATTATATGATTTTAATTTTATATACCTTTGTCATTTGTATATCTTCTTTGAGTAAGTTTTGTTTATTGTTGTGTCTTTGTCTCTATTTTTGTCTGAATTGATTCATCAGTTGACCAGAGACTCAAATTAAGTCCAACTAAGACCTATGGAGTCATTTATGAGCTATTAAGTAGTTGACAGAACTAAATCATGCATAAAAAAAAGGAATCACTAAAAAAATATAAAGAAGTCATTAAAGTTGACTAAAAGCAAGTAATTATTTTCAAATAAAAAATGTCAGGGCCAGAGAGATAGTGTAGCATAAGGTGCTTGCCTTAGGATAAATTCAATCCTCCTTTTCTACCATCTCTTCACCAGCATCCCACACGATCTCCTGTGTATCACCAAAGTGATTCCTGAGTGCAAATAATAAGCCTAAGTATCAGGCAGTGGCAAGTCAAGAAGGGCTAAGATTAAAGTATAAAATAAAGGTAAAAAAAATATCAGCTTTTGGGGCCAGAGTGGTAGCGCAGGCCATAAGGTTCTGTCTTGCCTTGTACGTGCTAGCCTAGAACAGACCACACGTTCAATTCCCAGAGTCCCATATAGTCCCTCAAGCCATGAATGATTACTCAGTGCATAGCAAGAATAACCCTGAGCGTCACTGGGTGTGGCCAATGAAACAAACAACAACAACAACAAAAAAGATATCAGTTTTTCTAAAAAATTGCTAATGATTAAAAATGGTAATGCAAATTATTTTATAAAGTATTGTGTATGATGGTCTGCAGTAAAAAAGTATTTTTGAACTTCATACTCTTGTACTCTGTACTCAGATATTTAGACTAGTCATGAACTTTAAGCTTAGGCTATTGCTATTTGTGATAATATTATAATTAATAACGGTGCTTTCCACATGGAACTTGAGCCCTTTCTAAGCAGCTGAGCATCAGAGTTGAGAAACTAAAAGCAAAGTGTCTGTAGGAACCCAGGGTTATTTCTAAGCAGAATGTGCACGATTCTGAACACTATATTTGTTTTCTTTGAAATTCACAAATTCACAAAATTTCACAAAAATTCTTTGGAATTCACAAATGTTTTACCTCTCCTATAGCACATAGATGGCAGTTTTTAAACATGGTTGGTGGGTTTGATTTTATGGATTTAGAGGTTTGGACAAAGTAAGATATGTTTAAAGTTCATCTGTAGTTTAGTTGGTTTGAATACCTACGAGTTGTTGGGATATCATTTTTCTCTTTCTTGAGAACTATTCTCCCAAGTTTTGGGAGAAATGGAAGAATGGGGAAATGACTTTCTTACATCTTAAAGTAGTAGAAGAAAAATATGTAACTTTTCCAAAAAAGTCTGTGGAAAAAAGATAGCTATACAGTAGATAAAGAAAGCATTGTGTCAGATTTTGCTGTAAAATACAATCATATTAACTGTTACTTAAAACCAAAAGGTAGTTGAAGTTTGAGAACATATATCTAGCATATACGAGGTCTCAAGCACCAATAGGTGGTCTTGAGGTTTTAAATACTATTTCTTTGGACCCAATGTAAAATACTTCAGTAATTAATGTCTTGTATATTTTAAACATTTTATATTGTGTAGTATCAGTATTATTCTACAAAATAAAGAGAATGCTCTCAGTTCCACCTATCTTTGCCAGTAGTATTTGTATACTAACAGATTAAATCATCCTCTTTGCATTTTCATAGAAAACAGAGAAACATAGGTCAGGTTAGACTTGTCTTTTATGATATGCTGTAGTCATAGAATACTCCTCTGCTTAGTTTTTGGCTATTATTACAGAGAATATAATGATGTTTCAGATAAAAACAACACTAAAGTGACTCAATATTTTGTATCTGTGCTCTGCTATAGTTTACAGTAAAATAGTCAGATACTGGCTTTGATGCTGAAACACTTTATGTCAGCTTTTAATCCATACCTAGCAATGCTCTTTTGGTGTACCACACTCATCACGTACAAATCTGGAACCATATGGTGTTGGAGATCAGACATGAATTTTCTTCTGCATGTAAAGTATCCTACCATTCTATTAAGGCAACTGGCCACTGATAACTCGCAATAAAATCCTTACAAGGAATCAATAATTTAGAAAAATGGGAAGTCATTATGCTGCTTTAGTAGACCCTAGTAAAATAATATAAAGTTACATAATTTCTTGATAATGGTAATTACTGAAGGCCAAATAATCTCAACAAATGTACTCTTTGCTAATGATAATCTGGGTACTTATTGAAATTCCTGCTGTAATTTATAGTATGATTTTCTACTATTAAAAAGTCTTAATTTTACAAACATTCTGATTTATGAATGCTTTAATGTATATTTTAAAAATTTATTAGAAAAAATAGAATATTACAACTTTAAGATAACTAGGGCAGGGGCCGGTGAGGTGGCACTAGAGGTAAGGTGTCTGACTGTCTTGCAAGCACTAGGCAAGGAAGGACCGCGGTTCGATCCCCTGGCGTCCCATATGGTCCCCCCAAGCCAGGGGCAATTTCTGAGCACTTAGCCAGGAGTAACTCCTGAGCATCAAACGGGTGTGGCCCAAAAAACAAAACAAAAAAAGATAACTATGGCATAATAATTCACATCCATATACTTAAGTAAGCCATGCCTATGCTCTTACTAAAAATGGACCCATAATTTCTTTATCTATCCTGATAAAGACCTTTGTCTAGGAAATTTTGCTAGCAACACAGTTTCTCAGTTTAAACCATGATAAATGATAGGTAGATATGGTCCTGAAAAAAGGTTTAAATAAAGGTTTTGTGGTTGAATATATATAGTTCATGTCTCTAACTTCCTCAGAAAACTTTTCTTTGGAGTATCCTCTATATTGATATTCTGCACATGAAAACATTAGCCTTTTATAATTTCTGTTTTCAGTGTCCACTAAAACATTTAGGAAACTACCTCCAAATCCCAATGACAAGAACTCTCTGTCTGTAGCCAGAATAGGAACAACAAAGAACTTCCAGACAGACTTGGATATACATAAAATTAAAATTGAAAGTATAAAAGAAATCATGCTTTAAAAAGCCTATGCTACAAAAAGTACAGTTTGTTTCTCTTGAAAGACTTATTTACTTCCTTATAGCAGATAGTAAGAATTTATTACACATCACATTTTTTATACTTAGCTACCAGGAAGCTGAGTCCAGTTAATTGCCTATTTACCATAATGGTTTGACCTTAATCTGCCTTATTTTCTTCCTTCTTTTTTCTTTTGTTAAATTTATTTATTTTTGCTACTCTACAGAACATATTCAGAATTGTTGTTGTAAGTTATTTTAGTGCATAAATAACAATTATCAGTTGAGAAACATTTTAAAATCTTAAATTTTAAGGAAATAAATGCTCATTTTGTTATTATTTTTGATTAATTACTTTAAATACTGTAGCTGCAAGTTTGTTTATAATCAAGTTGGGGATTTTTCACAGTTGTAAAGTTGTTCATTATTGAGTTTCAGTCATACAGTGTAAAATACCCTTTACCAGTGCATATTTCTTGCCACTAATGTCCCCCATTTTCCTCCTCTCCCCTCTCCCCCAGGCCTCTGGGTTAGATATTTTTTTCTCCTCTCTCTTTCTCTCTTATAATCCTTTTTTTTTTTTTTGCCTTTCAGACACTATAGTTTGCAATATTGTTGCTGGAAGTGTATCATGATTATCACTTTATCTTTTTTTTTAGCAACCAATTCTTATCCAGAATGATCATTTAACTATCATTGTTATAGTAGTCCCCTCTGTACTCCCCTACCATTTGTTGCAAGTTTCTTACCATAGACTGGGTCCTTCCTGGCACTCATCCTCTATTGTCTATGAAATTAATACATACTACCCCTTTTTTGTTTGTTTGTTTGTTTGTTTTGCTACACCCTGTGATACTCAGGGGTTACTCCTGGCTATGTGCTCAGAAATTATTCCTGGCTTGGGGGACCATATGGGATGCCGGGGATCGAACCCGAGGGATCCTGATCAGCTGTGTGAAAAGCAAAAGCCCTATTGCTGTGCTATTGATCCAGCCCCTTACCTTTTTTTCTATATCCTACAAGTAAGTGAAACTATTCTATGTCTATCCCTCTTCACTGACTCAATTTGCTCAGCATAATATTCTCTATCTCTATCATGTGTAAGCAAATTTCATGACTTCATTTTTGACAAAAGTTGTAGTATTCCATTGTGTAGATGTAATACTGGTTTTTTTTTTATCCACTCTGTTCTCAGGCAGTTGGGTTGTTTTCAGATTCTGGCTACCATGAATAGTGCCAGTGATGAAACCCTAACAATGCAGAGGTCTTTTTGCATAGTTTTTTGGGCTCCTAGAATATATACCAAGAAGTAGAATTGCTGGATCAATGTACGAAGGTAAAATCCAAATGGATTAAAGACCTCGATATCAGACACAAAACCATGAGATATATAGAACAACACCATAGGCAAAACACTCCAGACATTGAGACTGCAGGCATATTCAAGGAGGAAATCTGCACTCTCCAAGCAAGTGAAAGCGAGATTAACAGATGACAATATATTAAGCTGAGAAGCTTCTGCACCTCAAAGGAAATAGTGCCCAGGGATACAAGAGCCCCCCCACTGATGGGAGAAACTATTCACCCCAATACCCATCAGATAAGGGACTAATCTCCAAAATATACAAGGTACTGACAGAACTTTACAAGAAAAAAAATCTAATCAATCAAAAAATGGGGAGAAGAAATGAACTAGACACTTTGAGAAAAGAAGAAATACAAATGGCCAAAAGACACATGAAAAAATGCTCCACATCACTAACTCATCAGGAGATGCAAATCAAAACAACAATGAGATACCACCTCACACCACAAGCGAATGGCACACATCACAAAGAATGAGAATAAACAGTGTTGGCGGGGGGATGTGGAGAGAAAGAAACTCTTATCCACTGCTGGGTGGGAATGCCATCTAGTTCAACCTTTATGGAAAGCGATATGGAGATCTCCTCCAAAAACTGGAAATCGAGCTCCCATATGATCCAGCTATACCACTCCTAGGAATATAACCCTAGGAACACAAAAATACAATACAAAACCCCTTCCTTACACCTATATTCATTGCAGCACTATTACCATAGCAAGACTCTGGAAACAACAAGATGCCCTTCAACAGACAAATGGCTAAAGAAACTGTGGTACATATACACAATGGAATAATTATGCAGGCTGTCAGGAGAGATGAAGTCATGAAATTTTCCTATACATAAATTGTACACCAGAATCTATTATACTGAGTGAAATCAGTCAGAGAGAGAGAGAGAGAAAAATGCAGAATGGTCTCACTCATCTATGGGTTTTAAGAAAAATGAAAAGACACCCTTGCAATAATAATTTTTCAGACACAAAAGAGAAAAGAGCAGAAAGTTCCAGCTCACCTCAGGAAGCCTACCACAAAGAGTAATGAGTTTAGTTAGAGAAATAACTACATTTTGAACTGTCCTAATAATGAGAATGTATGAGGGAAATGGAAAGCCTGTTTAGAGTACAGGCGGGGGTCGGGTGGGGGAGGAGGGAGATTTGGGACATTGGGTGATGGCAATGTTGCACTGGTGATGGGTGGTGTTCTTTACATGACTGAAACCCAAACACAATCATGTATGTAATCAGGTTTTTAAATAAAATATTAAAAAAAGAAAGTTCAATTTCTAATTTTTAAGAAATATCCAAGTTATTTTCCAAAAAGGCTGGACCAGTCTACATTCCCATCAGCAGTGAATGAGATTCCTTTTCTTCACGCTATGCGCAATAGCACTGATTGTTCTTGTTCTTTGAGATGTGTGGCTGGTGTCTGTGTGGTGTGAGATGATATTTCATTGTTGTTTTGATATGCATATCTCATTTTCATGTTCTTCTTGTCCATCTATATTTATTCTTTGGAAATGCCTGTTTATTTCTTCTCCCAATTTTTTGTTTAGTTTTATCAATGCCTTATAGATCATAGATATAAATCCTTTAGCAGATTGGTATTGGGTAAATAGTTTTCTCCCATTCCATATTGAGTCTTTGTATCCTAGTCACCATTTTCCTTTGATAAAATGCACACTTTAACACTACATACTAATTAAGAATCAATTTTTTATAACATTCTTCTGAGCTTGGTGAGAGACCAATTCTTAGGTAACCATGACAAGTTGTTAGGCCATACTTAATGAATACTGGCCTCAAACCCTCCTGCCCAATCTCTTTCTACTACTTTCTTTGTTATTACTAGTTGGTAAATCTCCCTTTGCCTCTAATCTTGTATATTTAAATTTTTTTTAATTTTTTTTATTTAAACACCTTGATTACATACATGATTGTGTTTGTGGTTTACAGTCATAAAAGAACACCACCCATCACCAGTGCAACTATTTCCCATCACCCAAAGTCCCAAATCTCCCCTCCTCCCCCCCCAACCCCCGCCTGTACCCTAAACCAGGCTCTACATTTCCCTCATACATTCTCAATATTAGGACAGTTCAAAATGTAGTTATTTCTCTAACTAAACTCATCACTCTTTGTGGTGAGCTTCCTGAGGTGAGCTGAACTTCCAGCTCTTTTCTCTTTTGTGTCTGAAAATTATTATTACACGGTTGTCTTTCATTTTTTCTTAAAACCCATAGATGATTGAAGACCATTCTGCCGTTTTTTTCTCTCTCTCTCTGACCTTATTTCACTCAGCATAATAGATTCCATGTACATCCATGTATAGGAAAATTTCATGACTTCATCTCTCCTAGAACAGCTGCATAATATTCCATTGTGGTATATGTACCACAGTTTCTTTAGCCATTCGTCTGTTGAAGGGCATCTTGGTTGTTTCCAGAGTCTTGCTATGGTAAATAGAGCTGCAATGAATATAGGTGTAGGAAGGGGTTTTTGTATTGTATTTTTGTGTTTCCTAGGGTATATTCCTAGGATTGGTATAGCTGGATCATATGGGAGCTCGGATTTCCAGTTTTTGGAGGAATCTCCATATCGCTTTCCATAAAGGTTGAACTAGATGGCATTCCCACCAGCAGTGGATAAGAGTTCCTTTCTCTCCACATCCCCGCAAACACTGTTTATTTCTCATTCTTTGTGATGTGTGCCATTCTCTGGGGTGTGAGGTGGTATCTCATCGTTGTTTTGATTGCATCTCCCTGATTGATTAGTGATGTGGAACATTTTTTCATGTGTCTTTTGGCCATGTGTATTTCTTCTTTGTCAAAGTGTCTGTTCATTTCTTCTCCCCCATTTTTTGATGGGGTTAGATGTTTTTTTTCTTGTAAAGTTCTGTCAGTGCCTTGTATATTTTGGAGATTAGCCCCTTATCTGATGGGTATTGGGTGAATAGTTTCTCCCACTCAGTGGGGTGCTCTTGTATCCTGGGCACTATTTCCTTTGAGGTGCAGAAGCTTCTCAGCTTAATATATTCCCATCTGTTAATCTCTGCTTTCACTTGCTTGGAGAGTGCAGTTTCCTCCTTGAAGATGCCTGTAATGTCCTGTAGTGTTTTTGCCTATGTGCTGTTTCTATATATCTTATGGTTTTGTGTCTGATATCGAGGTCTTTACTCCATTTGGATTTTACCTTTGTACATGATGTTAGCTGGGGGTCTAAGTTTAATTTTTTGCAAGTGGCTATCCAATTGTGCCAACACCACTTGTTGAAGAGGCTTTTCCCTGCTCCATTTAGGATCTTCCTGCTCCTTTATCAAAAATTAGATGGTTGTATCTCTGGGGAACATTTTCTGAGTATTCAAAGCCTATTCCACTGATCTGAGACCTATCCTTATTCCAATACCATGCTGTTTTGATAACTGTTGCTTTGTAGTACAGTTTAAAGTTGGGAAAAGTAATTCCTCCCATATTCTTTTTCCCAATGATTGCTTTAGCTATTCGAGGGTGTTTATTGTTCCAAATGAATTTCAAAAGTGTCTGATCCACTTCTTTGAAGAATGTCATGGGTATCTTTAGAGGGATGGCATTAAATCTGTATAATGGCCTTGGGGAGTATTGCCATTTTGATGATGTTAATCCTGCCAATCCATGAGCAGGGTATGTGTTTTCCATTTCCTGTGTGTCCTCTCTTATTTCTTGGAGCAGAGTTTTTATAGTTTTCTTTGTATAGGTCCTTCACATATTTAGTCAAGTTGATTCAAGATATTTGAGTTTGTGTGGCACTATTGTGAATGGGGTTGTTTTCTTAATGTCCATTTCATCCTTATTACTATTGGTATATAGAAAGGCCATTGATTTTTGTGTGTTAATTTTGTAGCCTGCCACCTTGCTATATGAGTCTATTGTTTCTAGAAGCTTTTTGATAGAGTCTTTAGGGTTTTCTAAGTAGAGTATCATGTCATCTGCAAACAGTGAGAGCTTGACTTCTTCCTTTCCTATCTGGATTCCCTTGATATCCTTTTCTTGCCTAATCGCTATAGCAAGTACTTCCAGTGCTATGTTGAATAGGAGTGGTGAGAGAGGACAGCCTTGTCTTGTGCCAGAATTTAGAGGGAAGGCTTTCAGTTTTTCTCCATTGAGGATAATATTTGCCACTGGCTTGTGGTAGATGGCCTTCACTATATTGAGAAAGGTTCCCTCCATTCCCATCTTGCTGAGAGTTTTGATCAAGAATGGTATTGGACCCTTATCAAATGCTTTCTCTGCATCTATTGATATGATCATGTGGTTTTTATTTTTCTTGTTATTGATGTTGTGTATTATGTTGATAGATTTACGGATGTTAAACCAGCCTTGCATTCCTGGGATGAAACTTACTTGATCGTAGTGGATGATCTTCTTAACGAGGCATTGAATCCTATTTGCCAGGATTTTGTTGAGGATCTTTGCATCTGCATTCATCAGTGATATTGGTCTGTAATTTTCTTTTTTGGGTAGCGTCTCTGTCTGGTTTAGGTATCAAGGTGATGTGGCTTCATAAAAGCTATTTGGAAGTGTTTCTGTTTGTTCAATTTCATGAAAGAGTCTTGCCAAGATTGGCAGTAGTTCCTCTTGGAAAGTTTGATAGAATTCATTAGTGAATCCATCTGGACCTGGGCTTTTGTTTTTCGGCAGACATTTGATTACTGTTTTAATTTCATCAATGGTGATGGGGGTGTTTAGATATGCTACATCCTCTTCCTTCAACCGTGGAAGATTATAAGAGTCCAAGAATTTATCCATTTCTTCCAGGTTCTCATTTTTACTGGCGTAGAGTTTTTCAAAGTAGTTTCTGATTACCCTTTGAATCTCTGTCATATTAGTATTGATCTCTCCTTTTTCATTCCTGATATGAGTTATCAAGTTTCTCTCTCTCTCTTTCTTTGTTAGGTTTGCCAGTGGTCTATCAATCTTGTTTATTTTTTCAAAGAACCAACTTCTGCTTTCGTTGATCTTTCGGATTGTTTTTTGAGTTTCTACTTCGTTGATTTCTGCTCTCAGCTTTGTTATTTCCTTCTGTCTTCCTATTCTTGGGTCCTTTTGTTGAGCATTTTCTAGTTCTATTAGCTGTGTCATTAAGCTACTCAGGTAAGCTCCTTCTTCCTTCCTGATGTGTGCTTGCAAAGCTATAAATTTTCCTCTCAGTACTGCTTTTGCTGTATCCCATAAGTTCTGAGAGTTTGTGTCTTTATTGTCATTTGTTTCCAGGAATGTTTTTATTTCCTCCTTGATTTTATCTCGGACCCACTGGTTATTGAGCATGAGGCTGTTTAACTTCCAGGTGTTAAAGTGTTTCTTCTGAGTCCCTTTGGAGTTCACAAATAATTTCAGAGCCTTGTGGTCAGCGAAGGTAGTCTGCAAAATTTCTATCCTCTTGATCTTATGGAGGTATGTTTTATGTGCCAGCATGTAGTCTATCCTGGAGAATGTCCCATGTACATTGGAGAAGAATGTGTATCCAGGTTTCTGGGGATGGAGTGTCCTATATATATCCACTAGGCCTCTTTCTTCCATTTCTCTCCTCAGGTCTAGTATATTCTTGTTGGGTTTCAGTCTGGTTGACCTGTCCAGTGTTGACAAAGCCGTGTTAAGGTCCCCCACAATTATTGTGTTGTTGTTGATATTATTTTTCAGATTTGTCAACAGTTGTATTAAATATTTTGCTGGCCCCTCATTCGGTGCATATATGTTTAGGAGAGTGAATTCTTCCTGCTCTACGTACCCCTTGATTAATATAAAATGTCCGTCTTTGTCCCTTACAACCTTCCTGAGTATAAAGTTTGCATTATCTGATATTAGTATGGCCACTCCAGCTTTTTTATGGGTGTTGTTTGCTTGGATAACTTTTCTCCAGCCTTTTATTTTGAGTCTATATTTGTTCTGACTATTCAGGTGCGTTTCTTGTAGGCAGCAGAAGGTTGGATTGAGTTTTTTGATCCATTTAGCCACTCTGTGTCTCTTAACTGGTGCATTTAGTCCATTGACGTTGAGAGAAAGAATTGTCCTGGGATTTAACGCCATCTTTATTTCAAAATTTGGTGTGTCTTTTGGGTAGTCTTGTCTTAGATTAGGTCTTTCAGTTTTTCTCTTAAGACTGGTTTTGTGTCTGTGAAGTTTCTGAGCTGTTTTTTGTCTGTGAAACCATGTATTCTTCCATCAAACCGGAAAGTGAGTTTTGCTGGGTATAGTATTCTGGGTGAAGCATTCATTTCATTCAGTCTTGTCACAATATCCCACCACTGCTTTCTGGCATTGAGCGTTTCTGGTGACAGGTCTGCTGTAAATCTCAGGGAAGCTTGCTTGAACATGATTTCCCCTTTTGATCTTGCTGTTTTCAGAATTCTGTCTCTATCTGTGGGATTTGTCATTGTGACTAGGATGTGTCTTGGGGTGGTTTTTCTGGGGTCTCTTTTGGTTGGTACTCTTCGGGCATGCAGGATTTGATCACATATATTCTTTAGCTCTGGAAGTTTCTCTTTAATGATGTTCTTGACCATTGATTCTTCCTGGAAATTTTCTTCCTGGGTCTCTGGGACTCCAATGATTCTTAAGTTGTTTCTGTTGATCTTATCATAGATTTCTATTTTCGTCTGTTCCCATTCTTTGACTAATTTTTCCATTGTCTGCTCATTTGCTTTAAGTTTTTTGTCCAATCTCTCCTGCTGTATGGAATTGTTATGTATCTCATCTTCCACAGCACCAAGTCTATTCTCAGCTTCTGATACCCTGTCCCAGAGCTTATCCATTTTGTCATTCACTTCGTTTACTGACTTCTTCAGTCCTGTTAGTTGACATGTTATTTCAGTTTGGAGTTTTGTCATTTCTGCCTTCATATATTCTTGGTTCTTATTAGTGTTCTGTTCAACTCGATCCATGGTTTCTTGGAGTCTGTTGAGCACCTTCCATATTGCTAGTCTAAAGTCCTTATCTGAGAGGTTGATTAGTTGTTCAGTCATTATCTGGTCCTCAGAATTGTCATCTTCATTCTCTATGTCTGATGCTGGTTTGCGTTGTTTCCCCATTGTCACACTTGTATTGTGGGTTTTTCTACGTGTTGTAGTGGTATTCATTGTCTATATGATGTAGGCAGCAGACTCCTCTGGCTCCTCCCTTTCTGGATGGGCTGACTTGCCTCTAAGGGAGGAGAGTCCTCCGTGGATGAAGCCTCACACTGGAACAAATCTTAGGCCCGAGCATGCAACAGAGAAGACAGTCCAGAGAGAAATGTTTGCTTCTGTGATATAGCGCCGTTCTTAGTGTGATTTTTCCTTCTTGTTGCAATGGAGTTCTTTCCTTAGAAAGAGTGCACGGCCGCGTAGCGAAGCGGAGCAGCCGTGCTCCTCTGAGCCTCTTTTTGCCCCACTCGCAAGAGTTTCACGCAAGAGGACAGTAGACAGACATAGACAGGTCACACTCACAGTCTTTCACAGCTGAGCCCCACTGGGCCGGTGTACTTTTGCGGATTTTCCCCGCCTGGTGTCACACACAGGGAGCCAGCTTTTGCAAAGGTTAGCCGGTTTTTATGTTCTGAAGTCCCTCCCTGAAAATGGCGTCTGGGCGAGCGAGGTTTCTGGAGGCTCTTTTTGCCCCACTCGCAAGAGTTTCACGCAAGAGGACAGTAGACAGACATAGACAGGTCACACTCACAGTCTTTCACAGCTGAGCCCCACTGGGCCAGGGGACTTTTGCGGATTTTCCCCGCCTGGTGTCACACACAGGGAGCCAGCTTTTGCAAAGGTTAGCCGGTTTTTATGTTCTGAAGTCCCTCCCTGAAAATGGCGTCTGGGCGAGCGAGGTTTCTGGAGGCTCTTTTTGCCCCACTCGCAAGAGTTTCACGCAAGAGGACAGTAGACAGACATAGACAGGTCACACTCACAGTCTTTCACAGCTGAGCCCCACTGGGCCGGTGTACTCTTGCGGATTTTCCCCGCCTGGTGTCACACACAGGGAGCCAGCTTTTGCAAAGGTTAGCCGGTTTTTTATGTTCTGAAGTCCCTCCCTGAAAATGGCGTCTGGGCGAGCGAGGTTTCTGGAGGCTCTTTTTGCCCCACTCGCAAGAGTTTCACGCAAGAGGACAGTAGACAGACATAGACAGGTCACACTCACAGTCTTTCACAGCTGAGCCCCACTGGGCCGGTGTACTTTTGCGGATTTTCCCCGCCTGGTGTCACACACAGGGAGCCAGCTTTTGCAAAGGTTAGCCGGTTTTTATGTTCTGAAGTCCCTCCCTGAAAATGGCGTCTGGGCGAGCGAGGTTTCTGGAGGCTCTTTTCGCCCCACTCGCAAGAGTTTCACGCAAGAGGACAGTAGACAGACATAGACAGGTCACACTCACAGTCTTTCACAGCTGAGCCCCACTGGGCCGGTGTACTTTTGCGGATTTTCCCCGCCTGGTGTCACACACAGGGAGCCAGCTTTTGCAAAGGTTAGCCGGTTTTTATGTTCTGAAGTCCCTCCCTGAAAATGGCGTCTGGGCGAGCGAGGTTTCTGGAGGCTCTTTTTGCCCCACTCGCAAGAGTTTCACGCAAGAGGACAGTAGACAGACATAGACAGGTCACACTCACAGTCTTTCACAGCTGAGCCCCACTGGGCCGGTGTACTTTTGCGGATTTTCCCCGCCTGGTGTCACACACAGGGAGCCAGCTTTTGCAAAGGTTAGCCGGTTTTTATGTTCTGAAGTCCCTCCCTGAAAATGGCGTCTGGGCGAGCGAGGTTTCTGGAGGCTCTTTTTGCCCCACTCGCAAGAGTTTCACGCAAGAGGACAGTAGACAGACATAGACAGGTCACACTCACAGTCTTTCACAGCTGAGCCCCACTGGGCCGGTGTACTTTTGCGGATTTTCCCCGCCTGGTGTCACACACAGGGAGCCAGCTTTTGCAAAGGTTAGCCGGTTTTTATGTTCTGAAGTCCCTCCCTGAAAATGGCGTCTGGGCGAGCGAGGTTTCTGGAGGCTCTTTTTGCCCCACTCGCAAGAGTTTCACGCAAGAGGACAGTAGACAGACATAGACAGGTCACACTCACAGTCTTTCACAGCTGAGCCCCACTGGGCCGGTGTACTTTTGCGGATTTTCCCCGCCTGGTGTCACACACAGGGAGCCAGCTTTTGCAAAGGTTAGCCGGGTTTTTATGTTCTGAAGTCCCTCCCTGAAAATGGCGTCTGGGCGAGCGAGGTTTCTGGAGGCTCTTATCGCCCCACTCGCAAGAGTTTCACGCAAGAGGACAGTAGACAGACATAGACAGGTCACACTCACAGTCTTTCACAGCTGAGCCCCACTGGGCCGGTGTACTTTTGCGGATTTTCCCCGCCTGGTGTCACACACAGGGAGCCAGCTTTTGCAAAGGTTAGCCAGTTTTTATGTTCTGAAGTCCCTCCCTGAAAATGGCGTCTGGGCGAGCGAGGTTTCTGGAGGCTCTTTTCGCCCCACTCGCAAGAGTTTCACGCAAGAGGACAGTAGACAGACATAGACAGGTCACACTCACAGTCTTTCACAGCTGAGCCCCACTGGGCCGGTGTACTTTTGCGGATTTTCCCGGCCTGGTGTCACACACAGGGAGCCAGCTTTTGCAAAGGTTAGCCGGTTTTTATGTTCTGAAGTCCCTCCCTGAAAATGGCGTCTGGGCGAGCGAGGTCTCTGGAGGCTCTTTTCGCCCCACTCGCAAGAGTTTCACGCAAGGAGGACAGTAGACAGACATAGACAGGTCACACTCACAGTCTTTCACAGCTGAGCCCCACTGGGCCGGTGTACTTTTGCGGATTTTCCCCCGCCTGGTGTCACACACAGGGAGCCAGCTTTTGCAAAGGTTAGCCGGTTTTTATGTTCTGAAGTCCCTCCCTGAAAATGGCGTCTGGGCGAGCGAGGTTTCTGGAGGCTCTTTTTGCCCCACTCGCAAGAGTTTCACGCAAGAGGACAGTAGACAGACATAGACAGGTCACACTCACAGTCTTTCACAGCTGAGCCCCACTGGGCCGGTGTACTTTTGCGGATTTTCCCCGCCTGGTGTCACACACAGGGAGCCAGCTTTTGCAAAGGTTAGCCGGTTTTTATGTTCTGAAGTCCCTCCCTGAAAATGGCGTCTGGGGCGAGCGAGGTTTCTGGAGGCTCTTTTTGCCCCACTCGCAAGAGTTTCACGCAAGAGGACAGTAGACAGACATAGACAGGTCACACTCACAGTCTTTCACAGCTGAGCCCCACTGGGCCGGTGTACTTTTGCGGATTTTCCCGGCCTGGTGTCACACACAGGGAGCCAGCTTTTGCAAAGGTTAGCCGGTTTTTTATGTTCTGAAGTCCCTCCCTGAAAATGGCGTCTGGGGCGAGCGAGGTTTCTGGAGGCTCTTTTCGCCCCACTCGCAAGAGTTTCACGCAAGAGGACAGTAGACAGACATAGACAGGTCACACTCACAGTCTTTCACAGCTGAGCCCCACTGGGCCGGTGTACTTTTGCGGATTTTCCCCGCCTGGTGTCACACACAGGGAGCCAGCTTTTGCAAAGGTTAGCCGGTTTTTATGTTCTGAAGTCCCTCCCTGAAAATGGCGTCTGGGCGAGCGAGGTTTCTGGAGGCTCTTTTCGCCCCACTCGCAAGAGTTTCACGCAAGAGGACAGTAGACAGACATAGACAGGTCACACTCACAGTCTTTCACAGCTGAGCCCCACTGGGCCGGTGTACTTTTGCGGATTTTCCCCGCCTGGTGTCACACACAGGGAACCAGCTTTTGCAAAGGTTAGCCGGTTTTTATGTTCTGAAGTCCCTCCCTGAAAATGGCGTCTGGGCGAGCGAGGTTTCTGGAGGCTCTTTTCGCCCCACTCGCAAGAGTTTCACGCAAGAGGACAGTAGACAGACATAGACAGGTCACACTCACAGTCTTTCACAGCTGAGCCCCACTGGGCCGGTGTACTTTTGCGGATTTTCCCCGCCTGGTGTCACACACAGGGAGCCAGCTTTTGCAAAGGTTAGCCGGTTTTTATGTTCTGAAGTCCCTCCCTGAAAATGGCGTCTGGGCGAGCGAGGTTTCTGGAGGCTCTTTTTGCCCCACTCGCAAGAGTTTCACGCAAGAGGACAGTAGACAGACATAGACAGGTCACACTCACAGTCTTTCACAGCTGAGCCCCACAGGGCCGGTGTACTTTTGCGGATTTTCCCCGCCTGGTGTCACACACAGGGAGCCAGCTTTTGCAAAGGTTAGCCGGTTTTTATGTTCTGAAGTCCCTCCCTGAAAATGGCGTCTGGGCGAGCGAGGTTTCTGGAGGCTCTTTTTGCCCCACTCGCAAGAGTTTCACGCAAGAGGACAGTAGACAGACATAGACAGGTCACACTCACAGTCTTTCACAGCTGAGCCCCACTGGGCCGGTGTACTTTTGCGGATTTTCCCCGCCTGGTGTCACACACAGGGAGCCAGCTTTTGCAAAGGTTAGCCGGTTTTTATGTTCTGAAGTCCCTCCCTGAAAATGGCGTCTGGGTGAGCGAGGTTTCTGGAGGCTCTTTTTGCCCCACTCGCAAGAGTTTCACGCAAGAGGACAGTAGACAGACATAGACAGGTCACACTCACAGTCTTTCACAGCTGAGCCCCACTGGGCCGGTGTACTTTTGCGGATTTTCCCCGCCTGGTGTCACACACAGGGAGCCAGCTTTTGCAAAGGTTAGCCGGTTTTTATGTTCTGAAGTCCCTCCCTGAAAATGACGTCTGGGCGAGCGAGGTTTCTGGAGGCTCTTTTCGCCCCACTCGCAAGAGTTTCACGCAAGAGGACAGTAGACAGACATAGACAGGTCACACTCACAGTCTTTCACAGCTGAGCCCCACTGGGCCGGTGTACTTTTGCGGATTTTCCCCGCCTGGTGTCACACACAGGGAGCCAGCTTTTGCAAAGGTTAGCCGGTTTTTATGTTCTGAAGTCCCTCCCTGAAAATGGCGTCTGGGCGAGCGAGGTTTCTGGAGGCTCTTTTTGCCCCACTCGCAAGGGTTTCACGCAAGAGGACAGTAGACAGACATAGACAGGTCACACTCACAGTCTTTCACAGCTGAGCCCCACTGGGCCGGTGTACTTTTGCGGATTTTCCCCGCCTGGTGTCACACACAGGGAGCCAGCTTTTGCAAAGGTTAGCCGGTTTTTATGTTCTGAAGTCCCTCCCTGAAAATGGCGTCTGGGCGAGCGAGGTTTCTGGAGGCTCTTTTTGCCCCACTCGCAAGAGTTTCATGCAAGAGGACAGTAGACAGACATAGACAGGTCACACTCACAGTCTTTCACAGCTGAGCCCCACTGGGCCGGTGTACTTTTGCGGATTTTCCCCGCCTGGTGTCACACACAGGGAGCCAGCTTTTGCAAAGGTTAGCCGGTTTTTATGTTCTGAAGTCCCTCCCTGAAAATGGCGTCTGGGCGAGCGAGGTTTCTGGAGGCTCTTTTCGCCCCACTCGCAAGAGTTTCATGCAAGAGGACAGTAGACAGACATAGACAGGTCACACTCACAGTCTTTCACAGCTGAGCCCCACTGGGCCGGTGTACTTTTGCGGATTTTCCCCGCCTGGTGTCACACACAGGGAGCCAGCTTTTGCAAAGGTTAGCCGGTTTTTATGTTTTGAAGTCCCTCCCTGAAAATGGCGTCTGGGCGAGCGAGGTTTCTGGAGGCTCTTTTCGCCCCACTCGCAAGAGTTTCACGCAAGAGGACAGTAGACAGACATAGACAGGTCACACTCACAGTCTTTCACAGCTGAGCCCCACTGGGCCGGTGTACTTTTGCGGATTTTCCCCGCCTGGTGTCACACACAGGGAGCCAGCTTTTGCAAAGGTTAGCCGGTTTTTATGTTCTGAAGTCCCTCCCTGAAAATGGCGTCTGGGCGAGCGAGGTTTCTGGAGGCTCTTTTCGCCCCACTCGCAAGAGTTTCACGCAAGAGGACAGTAGACAGACATAGACAGGTCACACTCACAGTCTTTCACAGCTGAGCCCCCGCTGGGCCGGTGTACTTTTGCGGATTTTCCCCGCCTGGTGTCACACACAGGGAGCCAGCTTTTGCAAAGGTTAGCCGGTTTTTATGTTCTGAAGTCCCTCCCTGAAAATGGCGTCTGGGCGAGCGAGGTTTCTGGAGGCTCTTTTCGCCCCACTCGCAAGAGTTTCACGCAAGAGGACAGTAGACAGACATAGACAGGTCACACTCACAGTCTTTCACAGCTGAGCCCCACTGGGCCGGTGTACTTTTGCGGATTTTCCCCGCCTGGTGTCACACACAGGGAGCCAGCTTTTGCAAAGGTTAGCCGGTTTTTATGTTCTGAAGTCCCTCCCTGAAAATGGCGTCTGGGCGAGCGAGGTTTCTGGAGGCTCTTTTTGCCCCACTCGCAAGAGTTTCACGCAAGAGGACAGTAGACAGACATAGACAGGTCACACTCACAGTCTTTCACAGCTGAGCCCCACTGGGCCGGTGTACTTTTGCGGATTTTCCCCGCCTGGTGTCACACACAGGGAGCCAGCTTTTGCAAAGGTTAGCCGGTTTTTATGTTCTGAAGTCCCTCCCTGAAAATGGCGTCTGGGCGAGCGAGGTTTCTGGAGGCTCTTTTTGCCCCACTCGCAAGAGTTTCACGCAAGAGGACAGTAGACAGACATAGACAGGTCACACTCACAGTCTTTCACAGCTGAGCCCCACTGGGCCGGTGTACTTTTGCGGATTTTCCCCGCCTGGTGTCACACACAGGGAGCCAGCTTTTGCAAAGGTTAGCCGGTTTTTATGTTCTGAAGTCCCTCCCTGAAAATGGCGTCTGGGCGAGCGAGGTTTCTGGAGGCTCTTTTCGCCCCACTCGCAAGAGTTTCACTCAAGAGGACAGTAGACAGACATAGACAGGTCACACTCACAGTCTTTCACAGCTGAGCCCCACTGGGCCGGTGTACTTTTGCGGATTTTCCCCGCCTGGTGTCACACACAGGGAGCCAGCTTTTGCAAAGGTTAGCCGGTTTTTATGTTCTGAAGTCCCTCCCTGAAAATGGCGTCTGGGCGAGCGAGGTTTCTGGAGGCTCTTTTTGCCCCACTCGCAAGAGTTTCACGCAAGAGGACAGTAGACAGACATAGACAGGTCACACTCACAGTCTTTCACAGCTGAGCCCCACTGGGCCGGTGTACTTTTGCGGATTTTCCCCGCCTGGTGTCACACACAGGGAGCCAGCTTTTGCAAAGGTTAGCCGGTTTTTATGTTCTGAAGTCCCTCCCTGAAAATGGCGTCTGGGCGAGCGAGGTTTCTGGAGGCTCTTTTTGCCCCACTCGCAAGAGTTTCACGCAAGAGGACAGTAGACAGACATAGACAGGTCACACTCACAGTCTTTCACAGCTGAGCCCCACTGGGCCGGTGTACTTTTGCGGATTTTCCCCGCCTGGTGTCACACACAGGGAGCCAGCTTTGGCAAAGGTTAGCCGGTTTTTATGTTCTGAAGTCCCTCCCTGAAAATGGCGTCTGGGCGAGCGAGGTTTCTGGAGGCTCTTTTCGCCCCACTCGCAAGAGTTTCACGCAAGAGGACAGTAGACAGACATAGACAGGTCACACTCACAGTCTTTCACAGCTGAGCCCCACTGGGCCGGTGTACTTTTGCGGATTTTCCCCGCCTGGTGTCACACACAGGGAGCCAGCTTTTGCAAAGGTTAGCCGGTTTTTATGTTCTGAAGTCCCTCCCTGAAAATGGCGTCTGGGCGAGCGAGGTTTCTGGAGGCTCTTTTCGCCCCACTCGCAAGAGTTTCACGCAAGAGGACAGTAGACAGACATAGACAGGTCACACTCACAGTCTTTCACAGCTGAGCCCCACTGGGCCGGTGTACTTTTGCGGATTTTCCCCGCCTGGTGTCACACACAGGGAGCCAGCTTTTGCAAAGGTTAGCCGGTTTTTTATGTTCTGAAGTCCCTCCCTGAAAATGGTGTCTGGGCGAGCGAGGTTTCTGGAGGCTCTTTTTGCCCCACTCGCAAGAGTTTCACGCAAGAGGACAGTAGACAGACATAGACAGGTCACACTCACAGTCTTTCACAGCTGAGCCCCACTGGGCCGGTGTACTTTTGCGGATTTTCCCCGCCTGGTGTCACACACAGGGAGCCAGCTTTTGCAAAGGTTAGCCGGTTTTTATGTTCTGAAGTCCCTCCCTGAAAATGGCGTCTGGGCGAGCGAGGTTTCTGGAGGCTCTTTTTGCCCCACTCGCAAGAGTTTCACGCAAGAGGACAGTAGACAGACATAGACAGGTCACACTCACAGTCTTTCACAGCTGAGCCCCACTGGGCCGGTGTACTTTTGCGGATTTTCCCCGCCTGGTGTCACACACAGGGAGCCAGCTTTTGCAAAGGTTAGCCGGTTTTTATGTTCTGAATCCCTCCCTGAAAATGGCGTCTGGGCGAGCGAGGTTTCTGGAGGCTCTTTTTGCCCCACTCGCAAGACTTTCACGCAAGAGGACAGTAGACAGACATAGACAGGTCACACTCACAGTCTTTCACAGCTGAGCCCCACTGGGCCGGTGTACTTTTGCGGATTTTCCCCGCCTGGTGTCACACACAGGGAGCCAGCTTTTGCAAATGTTAGCCGGTTTTTATGTTCTGAAGTCCCTCCCTGAAAATGGCGTCTGGGCGAGCGAGGTTTCTGGAGGCTCTTTTTGCCCCACTCGCAAGAGTTTCACGCAAGAGGACAGTAGACAGACATAGACAGGTCACACTCACAGTCTTTCACAGCTGAGCCCCACTGGGCTGGTGTACTTTTGCGGATTTTCCCTGCCTGGTGTCACACACAGGGAGCCAGCTTTTGCAAAGGTTAGCCGGTTTTTATGTTCTGAAGTCCCTCCCTGAAAATGGCGTCTGGGCGAGCGAGGTTTCTGGAGGCTCTTTTTGCCCCACTCGCAAGAGTTTCACGCAAGAGGACAGTAGACAGACATAGACAGGTCACACTCACAGTCTTTCACAGCTGAGCCCCACTGGGCCGGTGTACTTTTGCGGATTTTCCCCGCCTGTTGTCACACACAGGGAGCCAGCTTTTGCAAAGGTTAGCCGGTTTTTATGTTCTGAAGTCCCTCCCTGAAAATGGCGTCTGGGCGAGCGAGGTTTCTGGAGGCTCTTTTTGCCCCACTCGCAAGAGTTTCACGCAAGAGGACAGTAGACAGACATAGACAGGTCACACTCACAGTCTTTCACAGCTGAGCCCCACTGGGCCGGTGTACTTTTGCGGATTTTCCCCGCCTGGTGTCACACACAGGGAGCCAGCTTTTGCAAAGGTTAGCCGGTTTTTATGTTCTGAAGTCCCTCCCTGAAAATGGCGTCTGGGCGAGCGAGGTTTCTGGAGGCTCTTTTTGCCCCACTCGCAAGAGTTTCACGCAAGAGGACAGTAGACAGACATAGACAGGTCACACTCACAGTCTTTCACAGCTGAGCCCCACTGGGCCGGTGTACTTTTGCGGATTTTCCCCGCCTGGTGTCACACACAGGGAGCCAGCTTTTGCAAAGGTTAGCCGGTTTTTATGTTCTGAAGTCCCTCCCTGAAAATGGCGTCTGGGCGAGCGAGGTTTCTGTAGGCTCTTTTCGCCCCACTCGCAAGAGTTTCACGCAAGAGGACAGTAGACAGACATAGACAGGTCACACTCACAGTCTTTCACAGCTGAGCCCCACTGGGCCGGTGTACTTTTGCGGATTTTCCCCGCCTGGTGTCACACACAGGGAGCCAGCTTTTGCAAAGGTTAGCCGGTTTTTATGTTCTGAAGTCCCTCCCTGAAAATGGCGTCTGGGCGAGCGAGGTTTCTGGAGGCTCTTTTCGCCCCACTTGCAAGAGTTTCACGCAAGAGGACAGTAGACAGACATAGACAGGTCACACTCACAGTCTTTCACAGCTGAGCCCCACTGGGCCGGTGTACTTTTGCGGATTTTCCCCGCCTGGTGTCACACACAGGGAGCCAGCTTTTGCAAAGGTTAGCCGGTTTTTATGTTCTGAAGTCCCTCCCTGAAAATGGCGTCTGGGCGAGCGAGGTTTCTGGAGGCTCTTTTCGCCCCACTCGCAAGAGTTTCACGCAAGAGGACAGTAGACAGACATAGACAGGTCACACTCACAGTCTTTCACAGCTGAGCCCCACTGGGCCGGTGTACTTTTGCGGATTTTCCCCGCCTGGTGTCACACACAGGGAGCCAGCTTTTGCAAAGGTTAGCCGGTTTTTATGTTCTGAAGTCCCTCCCTGAAAATGGCGTCTGGGCGAGCGAGGTTTCTGGAGGCTCTTTTTGCCCCACTCGCAAGAGTTTCACGCAAGAGGACAGTAGACAGACATAGACAGGTCACACTCACAGTCTTTCACAGCTGAGCCCCACTGGGCCGGTGTACTTTTGCGGATTTTCCCCGCCTGGTGTCACACACAGGGAATCAGCTTTTGCAAAGGTTAGCCGGTTTTTATGTTCTGAAGTCCCTCCCTGAAAATGGCGTCTGGGCGAGCGAGGTTTCTGGAGGCTCTTTTTGCCCCACTCGCAAGAGTTTCACGCAAGAGGACAGTAGACAGACATAGACAGGTCACACTCACAGTCTTTCACAGCTGAGCCCCACTGGGCCGGTGTACTTTTGCGGATTTTCCCCGCCTGGTGTCACACACAGGGAGCCAGCTTTTGCAAAGGTTAGCCGGTTTTTATGTTCTGAAGTCCCTCCCTGAAAATGGCGTCTGGGCGAGCGAGGTTTCTGGAGGCTCTTTTTGCCCCACTCGCAAGAGTTTCACGCAAGAGGACAGTAGACAGACATAGACAGGTCACACTCACAGTCTTTCACAGCTGAGCCCCACTGGGCCGGTGTACTTTTGCGGATTTTCCCCGCCTGGTGTCACACACAGGGAGCCAGCTTTTGCAAAGGTTAGCCGGTTTTTATGTTCTGAAGTCCCTCCCTGAAAATGGCGTCTGGGCGAGCGAGGTTTCTGGAGGCTCTTTTCGCCCCACTCGCAAGAGTTTCACGCAAGAGGACAGTAGACAGACATAGACAGGTCACACTCACAGTCTTTCACAGCTGAGCCCCACTGGGCCGGTGTACTTTTGCGGATTTTTTCCGCCTGGTGTCACACACAGGGAGCCAGCTTTTGCAAAGGTTAGCCGGTTTTTATGTTCTGAAGTCCCTCCCTGAAAATGGCGTCTGGGCGAGCGAGGTTTCTGGAGGCTCTTTTTGCCCCACTCGCAAGAGTTTCACGCAAGAGGACAGTAGACAGACATAGACAGGTCACACTCACAGTCTTTCACAGCTGAGCCCCACTGGGCCGGTGTACTTTTGCGGATTTTCCCCGCCTGGTGTCACACACAGGGAATCAGCTTTTGCAAAGGTTAGCCGGTTTTTATGTTCTGAAGTCCCTCCCTGAAAATGGCGTCTGGGCGAGCGAGGTTTCTGGAGGCTCTTTTTGCCCCACTCGCAAGAGTTTCACGCAAGAGGACAGTAGACAGACATAGACAGGTCACACTCACAGTCTTTCACAGCTGAGCCCCACTGGGCCGGTGTACTTTTGCGGATTTTCCCCGCCTGGTGTCACACACAGGGAGCCAGCTTTTGCAAAGGTTAGCCGGTTTTTATGTTCTGAAGTCCCTCCCTGAAAATGGCGTCTGGGCGAGCGAGGTTTCTGGAGGCTCTTTTTGCCCCACTCGCAAGTTTCACGCAAGAGGACAGTAGACAGACATAGACAGGTCACACTCACAGTCTTTCACAGCTGAGCCCCACTGGGCCGGTGTACTTTTGCGGATTTTCCCCGCCTGGTGTCACACACAGGGAGCCAGCTTTTGCAAAGGTTAGCCGGTTTTTATGTTCTGAAGTCCCTCCCTGAAAATGGCGTCTGGGCGAGCGAGGTTTCTGGAGGCTCTTTTTGCCCCACTCGCAAGAGTTTCACGCAAGAGGACAGTAGACACACATAGACAGGTCACACTCACAGTCTTTCACAGCTGAGCCCCACTGGGCCGGTGTACTTTTGCGGATTTTCCCCGCCTGGTGTCACACACAGGGAGCCAGCTTTTGCAAAGGTTAGCCGGTTTTTATGCTCTGAAGTCCCTCCCTGAAAATGGTGTCTGGGCGAGCGAGGTTTCTGGAGGCTCTTTTTGCCCCACTCGCAAGAGTTTCATGCAAGAGGACAGTAGACAGACATAGACAGGTCACACTCACAGTCTTTCACAGCTGAGCCCCACTGGGCTGGTGTACTTTCGTGGATTTTCCCCGCCTGGTGTCACCGTATATTTAATTATTTAAATTCAAGCTAGCACAACTCTCTGTGCAGAATATTTTTTATTAAACTATTATTTTATTAAATTATTATTTATTTTCTTATCCTTTCACCTTGTTTTTAGAATTGTGGTCAGTAAGTACTTCCACATATGTGTAGAATTTATTTTTATTATATTTTAATCTAAAATCTTGAGACCTTCAACCTTCTCATACACAGGTATGTATTGATATGTTTGAGAAGCTAAAAACAGGATTATGGAAAATAATTGAAGCAAAAAACAGGAAGGAATAGAGTGTTTAACCCATGGATAGAAATGTCAGATAAACTTTTAAGCAAACATGATAGAAAAAGACCTAAGAAACAAACAGAAGTTCACATACAAAAAGGAAAAAAGCTAAATAAAGATTATATAAAGATAAATTAAGTGCAAACATGTAGAAACAAGAGAAGAGCAAAGAGGATAGAGAAGCAGACTGAGAATATTAAGTCTTGTAACTCAGAGAAGACTAGATAAAGATGATAATTAAGGTAACAAGCCAGACAAATTTCTGCCTGTAGAAAAGTTATTGAGTTCAGTCTTATATTATTTTATTTACATTAAAAATGTTCCTGGAGGGGAAAATATGTCCCTTAGGGGCCAGAATGGTGGTGCAAGCAGTCGGGTGTTTGCCTTGCATGTGGCTAACCTAGAACTAACAGCAGTTCGATCCTCCCGGCATCCCATATGGTCCCCCAAGCCAGGAGCGATTTCTAAGGGCATATCCAGATATAACCCCTGAGCATCACCGGGTGTGGCCCAAAAAGCAAAAAAAAAAAAAAAAAAAAAATTCCTTAAAAATTAAAGTCCCTAGAGCATGAGTATTAGCATTTGTGCTGCATATACATTTATACTAAGTAGGCACTAACAGATGCAAGTCTTTATTTCAGGTTTTACTATTGGTTACATAGTGAAGCAAATAAAATGCTAATAATAGTTACTGGAAAATAAGTCCTTATTTTGACCTTTACTCATTCTTAATAATATGTTACACGTCAGTAGGAACTTGAAAATAAGTTGACTTCCTAAATTGTGTGTTAATTGAATTAAAGCAGCTCAACAGTGATGTGGGACATTTTTTACATTTGGTAATGGAAATTGTAAAGTCAAGATAGTAAAGCAAGAATTTTGTATGGAATTAGAGGAAGTTAGCATCCTTGCGTATTCACTCTAGTCATATAGTCTTACAAAGAAAATACTGTCATACTCAAATGTGTCTGAGATTATTCATTTAGACAAATATGAAGAGTTTGCTACTTGTTTATTCAATAATAGTTAAAGAAATCTGTTAATAATAATAATGATAATCTTATTCCAATATAATGTTCACAAGTAGGATATAAAATAACTTTTTGAGGAATTAAAAGAATAGATGAAATATATCAAAATGCTTGCATAAACTTCTATATTCAAACTTGATATTTCCTTGTATTACTTATTTCACTCATCTTATATGATTTACTTTAATAATTAAACAGACTGGTACTTATCTTATTAATTTATTTCATTTGTTTAATGGATAGAACACTATTTTCTTTTCTCTTTTGCTTATCATCAAAAGTAATGTAAGAAAAAGTAATGAGCAAATGTACAAGAAGGCCATCTGGTGGGAATCTTTGTTTAATAATACTGAAAATAGGGGCCAGAGAGATGCATAGTGGTAGGGCATTTGTCTTTTATTGGCTGATCCAGGATGGACCTCATTTCAATCCCCAGCATCCCATATGGTCCCCCAAGGCAGAAGTGATTTCTGAGCGCGTAGCCAGGAGTAACCCCTGAGTGTCACCAGCTGTGGCCCAAAACCCAAAATAATAATATACTAAAAATATAAAATAATTTAAACAATATAATTGATTTATCATCTAAATTGTCTTATTGCAACTGACAGGTTTTTGAATACATTTAGTGATAATATTTTATATGGGTATTAAAGAAATGAAACTAACTTATTTTTCTAACCTACATTTTTATGCAGGCAGCACATTTTAGAAACTTCAGTTTATCATTAGTGCCAATCTAAATAGTGTAAATAATGAGTAGTTAGTTTGATTCAACAGAAAGGAAGCATATTTGTTAGAGTAGTGCAAATGATTGTCAAAGTCCTTACTTTGCCTTATAAGGAGTTTGTCTTATCTGGTGGATCTCAGCCATTGCTGACAAAGGGGTAAAAATTATCTCTCTTACTCACAGATTCTTTTTTACTTTCTTACTAAGTAAAGAAGAAAAAGTTGCCAATTCTTGTTTTTTTTTTTTTTTTGCCTCTTTTTTGGCAGTGGGGGCACACTCGATGGTGCTCAGGGGTTACTCCTGGCTCTGCACACAGGAGTCAGTCATGGTAGTGCTCTGGGGAACAAATGCATTGTTGTTGGGGATTGAACCTGGATTGGCAGCATGAAAATAAAAAACAGCCTATACATTGTACTATTGTTATAGCTCCAAGTTACCATTTCTTAAATTGATGAACTATTTTCAGAAACAGAATATTTTGCTAGACAAGCTTATTAATAAAAGAGATTTCCTTTGTTATGCTTCTTCTGCCTGGACTCTTTCTAAAATAAAAAAGAGCTAAAATTATGATTAATAAAACTTAGAAGCAAAGATCATTGAAAAACAGTGAGATGAAGAGAAAGAACACAGATGTAATGAGGACAAGATGGAAAAGAATAAAGAAAATGGAAGAAGACAATTCTTAAATTTCTTTTGCTGAGAAAATAACAAATGTCAACCAATCACTGAATGTTCTATTCTACTGTAAATAGAAACCATAGCAACAGATATTCACCTGCTCACTATTTATTCATGAGTAGTTGTTGCAACAAAAACTCAGTACCTGCTAGCTTAGCCACCAATATTGAAAAAAAATAAAACAGCTAACCATCAACAATAGTACAATGGAAATTAAGGCTCACCTTTGATAATAACTTTACTAAGATATCAATAAAGTGGAAATTTTTATTTTAAGATAAGATGTGAATTACATAACAATTTCTCTTGTTTTCATTTTCTTATTCAGGAGCTTATTATATTTATTTAATTTATTAATCATCATGCACAATTAAACACGTTACAGATCTGGGGCCAGAGCTGTGGTGCAGTGGTAGGGCATTTCCCTTGCAAACAGCTGACCTAGAGTGGATCCCAGTTTGATCATCTGGGATCCCGTATGGTCCCACAAGCCAGAAGTGATTTCTGAGCTCCTAGCCAGAAGTAGACCCTAAGTGTCACCGGGTGTGGCCCAACCCCCCAAAACCCCAAAACCCATGTTATATATAAATTATAATTTTTAACAAAATTCTAATCAATGTTATTATTTAAGAATATTGTGGAAGAGTTTTTGTGATGAGTGGTGGTGTATGTAATTGTGGTGTTAGTGCAAAAGCATAAGAAACCTTAGAATATTCCTGATTCTTGAGTGTTATGTAGGTTTAGTTGTAGTTTATTATATGGATATTAGTATGAAAAATTCTTGACCTCTGACATTTGCCACTGCAGTTTACATTCTATTTAGGAATAAATTGTTGAAACTTTACTTTTTAAAAATCTATGCATATAGATTAAATATATAAAGTCAACATCTTGCCACTTGAAAAGAACTCTTAAGGGTATATATGTTGTCTGAGTTCATGGTGTTTGAGCATGTCATTTGCACCTCCCCTTCTGAGATGTGGACTTCTCTACTTCACACTGGGCTCTGTACCAGGGCTCTCTAAACCTTTAGAGAAGCCCACACTTTCTTGAGCTTGTTACTCACTACTCTTGTTCTTTTCCTCTTCCTCCCCTTTCTCAGCATCTTCAAATAAAATCTGTTTTTACTTAAAGAAAGAAAGAAATGAAAGAAAGAAAAAAAGAAAGAAAGAAAGACAGACAGACAGAAATAAAGAAAGAAAGAAAGAAAGAAAGAAAGAAAGAAAGAAAGAAAGAAAGAAAGAAAGAAAGAAAGAAAGAAAGAAAGAAAGAAGAAAGAAGGAAGGAAGGAAGAAAAAGAAAAAAGAATTCTAAGCACTCTGTCTTCTTTGGCTATTATACATTGATCCTTCCTATACAGTAAACCTTTTTTTTTCCCCACTTTTGAGCCAGCCCAGTGATGCTCAGGGGTTACTCTTAGCTATGCCCTCAGAAATCTCTCCTGGCTCGGGGGACCATATGGGACGCCAGGGGATCATCTTAGGTTAACGCATGCAAGGCAATTGACTTACTGCTTGTGCCACCTCTCAGGCCTCTGTACAGTAAATTTTTTAAAATCTACCTACACATAGAATTTTATTTCTTCCCCTTCTTCCTTGTTTTCCAGTGTCTTTTACTCTAACTTAAAAGATACTATTTAAAAAAACCTCAAAATGTATAAAACATATACAACAGCATCTTATGTCCTCCTTTACATCAATTGTCTTCATTACAACTTTTTCTATCTTATACATAACCCCATTCCATTGCTGGATTGCTTAAGTTTTTTTGGTAGGATTATTTAAAGTACATGAAATATCCTTTAAAACATTTAAATGCAATAATAATTACTAAAAATAAGTTTGCCTCAAATATCTGAATTGTTAAGATGTTTCCCTTTTGCATTGTTGAAGCCAAAATTTTTTGGATTTGTTTTGATGTGCCTTTGTAAATCCAAATACATCTGTTTATATTGCAATTGAGTTATTTTTCCCCTAATATTTTGAAACATGGTTCACTCTTCTATGGTTTTTTATTTGAAATTTATCTCAATTTCTTACAGACTTTCCAAAAATCTAAGTTTTGATGATTCATTTCTTCTTGAATCCATTTCGATTAGTCTTCTATTCAGCATTCTGAAACACTGTTCTTATCAAAGGTCATGAAGAAAATTCCACCTAAAGAAGACTACTGTTTAGTTCTTAGTCCATATTTTAGCTATCTTATCAACACTAGTTTACATGCATCATATACCCATAATCCATAATTTTTTCCTTTCATAAAGCTATATACCAGAGTTACTTATCTTTGCTTACTCCCTAGCTACAGTCAGAAATTTTTAAGTACTTTCTTTTTATTTTAACCATTAAATGTTGAAAAGCTCTAATATCTTGAACTTGTTTTTCTCCTTAATCTGCTCTTATTTTCATGGTTATTTTATTTAACTTGACATATGTATATATGTATATATACACATATATATTCAATTATTTATTTGACATGTATTTGAATATATTAAACTTGTTTGTCCACCTGGAAGCAATCCTCTACCAGGAAGACACTACCACTGCTCTGACATCGACCTGCTCAAAAGAGACTTCCCTTAACACTAAGAAGATTTGACAACAACAACGACCTGCTTACAGGACAGGGTTCTCTGCATTGCCCTTTAATTGTGAGGTGAAACGAGAGGACACTCTGCACCATCCTGACTGCAATATAGGATATGCAGATTCTAGGATCTTTAATACAGAAACATGATACCAACAACAGAGACTGTGTGAAAAATAAAAGTGCATTGGCACTACAGACAATGACCTGGATTGGACAAACTAGTTTGCCTGGAGCCTAGAGTTGGTCTTATGCCAGGAAACTTCAGGGGTAGGGTCTCCTTGTATTTAGGCCAAAGCTTTTCCGTTCCATGTCCCTCATATTTTGGTGAGCCTATGCAAATAATAATTGCCACTCTAACACCGTTTTTACTGTGCTCCTTGGACTCTAATCCTTAAGAGAAACAAACCATTTAAACTTTTGAGGTTAACTTAAACTAATATGCATGTGCATGGAAATGTAAAAAAGGCTTTGCCTTCAATGTTTAAGGAGTTACATAAGTGTTATGTCTTTAGATTACTTTGTATGCTGCTAGAAATATTATGTACTACAATCTGGGGACTTGAGGGACAAAGCAATTGTACATAGGTTCTGTTTTATTTTCCTTAATGTTCTTTGGCTGAAAGTTCAAAGTTAAGATATCAGCAATATGACTACTGAGAATTCTGTTTATGGGTGATTGTCCATCCACTGTAATTTTACCTTGTCCTCTTTCTTTGCATCTTTGTTCTCATAATTAAAAATAAAAAAATAAAAAAACAAACAAAAACAAACAAAACAAAAAAACTTGTTTGTTATATTCTTTCATGAAGGCATTTTATATTAACCCATTTATTGGCCTCATTTGCTCAGACAAAGCATCTTGGTGTCATCTTGAGTTCCACTTATTTAAATTTTTTTCTAACAGTTTATCACTTTGTCTCTACTTTCAACATATAATCTTAAATAAATAATCTTTTTTTTGGTCCTGCCACATTCTTGTCCAATTAACAACTTTCATCTTTACACACTTTCATCTGGCTTTGAGTTTTCTAACTAGCTGCTGTGACCTGACTCTTTTTTGTTGTTTTTGGGTCATACAGGTGGCTCTCAGGGGTTACTCTTGACTCTGCACTCTGAAATTACTCCTGATAAGCTTAGGGGACCATAAAGGGGTTAGGGAGATCTAACCTTGGTAGGCCATATGCAAGGAAAACACTGTACCCACTGTGTTATCCCTCTGGCCTTCTGATTTGACTATTGCCATAAATTGTTGGGGTCTTCTGGGGTCCCAGTAGTGCACTGAGTGGGCCATCTAGCAGTTGCCTCTCAACCTCAGGGTGCTGAAGCCTCTTGGGAAAACTACCTTCACAGGAGAGAATACTGTGAAGGATTGAGCGGAGGTGAGAAGTCTTGCTGAAGTGCCAATAAACACTCAAGACATTGCAGAGGTTTTGTCAGAGCAGTTCCAACTTTATTGAGCAGGGTCACAGCTTATATAAGGCAAAAGGAGGAAGCAAGCAAGAGGGGGAAGGTGCTCAACACACACAAAAGATTCCACGATACAATGGGTAACTAGTTAAATTGCATAATATAGAATTAATAAACATGTTTTTCTGTGGTTTGTAATGGTTGAACAGCTAACACATACTGTTGACCTGCTTCAGAAACTGACAACCCACATCCTGTTGTGGATGTTGTGGATCCTTGCTGACCTGCAAATTATGCACTGGGAACAGGGCCTGAAATGGGAGAGTATAGCTCTTTGCTGTGGAATAAAGCAGATAATGGCATAGGATGCAACAATAAATGTTGTCTAGAAATAATACAACATGTAGAGACTCTAGTAAAATGTCTACTAAATTTTTTAAATGTTCAAATTTCTCCAACATCTTTTTCTAAGGATCAAGAGAATTAACCATTTATAAGGAGAAAATAAAAAGTATCAGTATGGCTGAAAATTATTTTGTAAAAATTTTGTTTAGTCTATAATTGAAGAATTATTATGCAATAAGTTTAGAAAAATTGAGAGAAGAGCACATCAAATAAAATTTAAAAGCTGAAGAACAGGTTGAAAAGAGATATCTCAATGGACTGTGTGTATACTTTTGCTTTCAGAAGACTGAGATTCAATCCCTAGCACCACAAGCCCACTGAACACCACTATTGACTCATGAGCACTGAATAAGGGCTAGTCTCTGAAGACCATTGGGTGTAACTGGTACCCTCAGTCCCCAAAACTGGAAAGCATTTTGTAGATAGCTTCAATAATACAATACTTTATTCTCTTAATAATCATGCTACATGGCAGAGTACTCTCGTGTAGCTTATTTGATATTGTGGGAGAAACATTTTTCTTGGTGTATATATTTTTATATTGGTGAGCACAGCCAGTTTTAAATAGTGATATACTTCTGTATTTACTTTAAATTTAAGAGTGCAATTTTAATTAGCCAATTAACTTTGTCTAATGTTGTAAACTGATTTTAACTAATAAGTGAAAGTATATGTTCCATCCTACAGTTGTGTGAAAACCTTCTTTTGCTCAAGGGTACTGGTGAGAAGAGGAAAATCTGAGAATTATACAAAATAGTTTCTACTATATCTAACATCACCACCAACAACTACAGGCTGAGTTATTAGTAAATAGGTGTTTAAATATCAGTCCTAGGCATTTAAAAATCATTCTTGCCACTGTGTTTGTTTTCATTTATTTTTCTTTTTTCCTTTTGGTTTTTGAATTATATTTCTAAACTCAGGATTATTCCTGGTGTTTATGATTATTCCTGGTTCTGCCTTTAGGAATCACTCCTAGTAGGCTCAGGAGGCCTGAGAGGACACCAGGTTTCAAACATGGGCTGGATGCTTGCAAGGCAAGTAATCTACTTGCTGCTCTATCTCTCCAATCCCCCTTGTATTATTTTTAAAGAAAATTTTTTCTCAGTAAATTTAATGCAATATATATACCTAAATTTTTTGCAAACAGAGAAATAATGAGTCAATTTTGTGGTGAACCAAATTAAATTACCTTCTGAATCTCAAATAAGTTTCTCCTTTCTCTAAGAAATTAAAAACAATCTTGAGGTATAAGTAAACATACATTTTTGTAATGTTACTTGACATTTTAGTTGCAATTAACAGGATTTCTTATATACCAATGTTAGTTAACAATATAACATGATTTATGTGAATAATAATAAAAATGATGAGTATATTTGGCACATTCATTATTGTATCTCATGATTACTTAAGTTTTTTAATATTACATTATTAAATATGTTTTATTATGCTCATAACACTAATACTAAATTTTCTGCTATAATTGTTCTGTACATATTACTTTTCCCTTAGGATACGAATACATGCAGTAATGGTCTTCTTCAGGTTCTTACTTTTCACAGGAAAGAATTCTTGATTGAAATACAAAGAAGTACAAAAACTAATAGTGTTCTTGCGAAGTGAAAGTGCTTGTTGGAGGAATGAATGTATACAAGCACAGGGGAGAACAGAGCCTTCAGGGATCTAAGAGAACTATGTATGATTAAGGGATTTAGAAATGAAGGGGCATGATAGTTACTGTTATGGGAAGCTTATTTCTAGAAATCAGATCCATTCAAAGAATTAGTATGCTACCTATTTCTTGTCTATATGGCAGTTTTGGAACTGTCATGACTATTTGGGGAGATGGAGTTTGCTTAAAACCATCACTAATATTTTATAACAATAAAATGAGCTATAAATTTTTAAGATCAAGTTAAATTGTAGTGTAGGGTATAGATTAAGACAAATTTACTAGTTTGAAAACAAGGGAAGTTGGGGTTAAGGTCTAATTTTCTATATATTTAAAATTATGTAAATACTTTGGATTATAATGTTCCTTTATAACTACGTTTAAGGTATACAATGTTCCAATACCAAACCTTCATCAGTGCCTACTTCTTTCACCAATGGTCCCATTTCTCTTCCACTGACTAGTTTTAATAACAGTTTTTATAACTTTTGGCACTGTGGTTTATCTTTACTGTCATTGATTGTTGCAAGTCAGCCCCTGAAGAGGTTGACTGATGGAGGGATGGAGGATGAGGCCTTTCTCTTCCAGCTCGGAGCACGCATCTGCCACCTTGTCTAGCGGACGGTTCTGAGGTGAAAAGCCGGGTAAATAGCTCACAGACAGTCAGGCTTGTGGAAATATTAGCTTTATTCGGTGGACAAGACTGAAGTCCAAAGACTCAGCCTCAGTTCCAGCAAAAAGCCTCTCACCTTCCACAGACCCTTGTTTTTATCCCCCAGAATTAGGTACCACCCAATGGTGGGATCAGATACCAACCAATGGTGGAAGCAGAATCACCTTAGGGTGGGGGCAGAATGCCAGGTCACACCCTAGGGTAGGGCACAATCACCAATCAGGTTAGGGTCAGTAACATAATAATTCCCTAAAATATTTACATACACAACAATTGATAAGGTTTTATGTATAGATCTTTTAATACCTTTCAGCACCCTTCCTCTTCTCAGCCAACTCCTTCTCTAGATCATATTGTATTGTTCTCTTCACTGTCCTGTCCCACCCGGTCCCCCCACCCCCTTGTCCTCCCCTCTGGCATGCTTTCAGCTGGAAGTAAGTTCTGATATTCTTTGTTTCTATTGCCTTTAAGCAATAGTTATTCCCCTACTATTTTTCTTTACATCCAGTTTCTGAGCTAGATTAGTCTGTGTCAGTCTCTCTCCTGACTTAGAAATTAGAAATTCACTTTAATACTACCTTCCCTTACTATCCAGATGCAGATTAGTGTATGTATACATACACTTTGTATGTACATCTCTGTTTGGGGTGGGTGATTGAAGCCACATCTAGTGATGCTCAGAGGTTAATTCTATCTCTGAACTCAGTAATTACTCCTGGTAGGCTTGAGGGACTGACCATATGGAATGCCAAGGATTAAACCTGGGTTGGCTGTGTGCAAAGCAAATTCTCTATCCACTCTACTATTTCTCTGGCTCCTGTATGTACATCTTTTAAAAATTATGTTTTTTCCATATGAGTATTATAGAGATTATCCATCTCTCTCTACATATGTATACACAATGATTATATATTACTGTTTTTAATCCTTTATCCCCAAGGAACAATCTTATTTTAAGAATTTATTTCCTTAAACCTATAAACTTGCTGTATTTAAAGTTAGTTTAAAAATTACAGTAAAGCTGTTAAAATGATATAAATATAAGGTAAATATTAAAAGAATAAAAAGATTTTTAACTTTTTACATTATACTTTTACTATGCTATGAATAGGAAGTCAGAGAGATGCAAATCAAAATGGAATACTATCTCACACCACATAGACTGGCACACATCACAAAGAACAAGAACACTCAGTGCTGGAGGGAATGTGTAGATAAAGGAACTCTCATTCACTGCTGGTGGGAATGCTGTCTAGACCAACCCTTATGGTAAACAATATGGAGATTACTCAAAAACTAGACATTGAACTCCCATATGATCCAGCTATACCACTCCTAGGGATATACCCATGGAACACAAAAATACAATGCAAAAATCCCTTCCTCACTCTTATATTCATTGCAGCACTATTTACAATAGCCAGACTCTGGAAACAACCATGATGCCCTTCAACAAATGAATGGCTAAAGAAACTGTGGTATATATACACAATGGAATATTATGCAGCCATCAGGAGAGATGAAGTCATGAAATTTTCCTATACATAGATGTACATGGAATTTCTTATGCTGAGTAAAATAAGTCAGACATAGACACAGAATAGTCTCACTCATCTATGGGTTTTAAGAAAAACAAAATAAATTATTGTAATAATGCCCAGAGACCACAGAGATGAGGGCTGGAAGGACCTGCTCTCAATTTGAAGCTCACCACAGAAAGTGGTGAGTGTAGTTAGAGAGCTGACTACACTAACTACTAACTATTATGATAATGTTAATGAGTAAGAGGAGTAGAATGCCTGTCTCAAATACAGGGGTTGGGGAAGGAAGGAGATGGGGGGCATTGGTGATGAGAATGTTGCACTGGTGAAAGGGGATGTTCTTTTTATGACTAAAACCCAACTTTAAAATCATATGTGTAATCTTGGTGCTTAAATAAAGAAAAAATTTTAAAATGTTCAATAGATCACTTTCTTAAACAACAGCATTCCAATCAACTAAATAAAAAGATCAAAGAGGAAGCTAAGGAAGACATCTGCAGTTGAGGATATGGAGAGAAATCTTGGTAAATTTTCAAACACCTATGTTTTTAATCATGGTGCTTAATTAAAGATATTAAAATAAAATACATAGGCATGCTGTCTTGAATTAATACTTCTCTTGACTGCTGATATGGAAATTGGAATATTGAGTATTCTTTTGAACATATACTTCATATTTCTCTGACTCTTAATTAAGGTTCAGTTTAAAATCAGCTTTCTGTATTACATCTCTACTCAATGGATGAAATTGATCTCTGAAAATCTCATAAGGATTATTTTTTGGAATAAGTCATATATTTCTTGTTGATATTCTTGAATATTATTTAAAATACTTAATACACATACAACAAATACAATATATTTAGTTTCAAAGGCATACATATTTTTCAAAAAAGTGATAAATATAGCATGCTTTTATTCCTATTAATTTTAAGGTACAATACTGTCTTTGTATGATTTTCTGAATTTCTATAATATTCTTATCAGTAAATATACCATAATTATTCAATTCTTGTTTTTATAGTATTTGGCTCAGTTTTATGTTTTTATATTCTGAGTAGAAAGCAACAAATAACTTCCTTCTTCAAAATTCTCCATATGTAAATTTCTTTTGGATAGATTCCCAGAATCTAAATTACTGATATAAAGGTAATGAGTGGTTTTAATATGTCTTAATTTTCATTGCCAAATTTCTTTCAAAAGCATCTCACTAGTGCATTTGTTAACAACACTACTGTTACAACAAGTTCATAATCTTATTTGTTCTTCTTAAAAATGTCTTTAGATTATATTTTATATTATATTAATATTTATATATATTTTATATTCTTTTAGTGCTGGTATTACATGCCTCTGCATGGAAGGCAAATAAATGCTCTACTACTGAACTAGGTAGTAGGAACTCAGTTGCTATGAATGCATTGAATGCCTTTATTAAATAGTGTCCTTTTGTGTGGTATGAACTATTCCACTCTGTGCTCAGGGATGGCTCTTGGCTCTGTACTCAGGGATCTTACCTGGCAATCACATGTGTCAATTATATAACTTTATATAATTTTACTCAGCCTGTACCTTGTTAAATCCTTTAGCAGAATCTTTCAAGAAAAATATTAATGCTAATGTGGTCTAAATTTATCATGCTTTCCTATTGTAAATACTTTTTGAATCTTTAGAAAAACTTAAATCCTCAAGATTTTCTTACCTTTTCACATGAGAATTTTAATGAAATAATTATTGCTTAATTACTTCTTAACTGAATAAGTGCGTTCGGTTTTAAAGTTAAAAATTATATAAATAGGAGAACTGGAGAGATAGTGCAGGGATTTAGGCACTTTCCTTGTATGGCTGGCCTTGCACCTTGTCCCTTGAATACTGACAGGGCCCACATCTGAGCGCAGAATCAGTCTGATACACAGACCCTGAGTATTACTGGTTGTGACCTATATACCCCCCTCTCAAATTATGTGAACAAAAGCATAGGCAAATGATTCATTGTCTACTAAGATCGAATTTTAAGCAAACTAGTTTACCTTGAGAGTTAAATATTAAAACAAAGCTTAGTTTATTCTTCTAAAAATACTTATTATTATAATAAATATATGTCAAAACTAATAGAGGATTTATTTAATACACAAAGTATTAGCAATAAAATTTCTGATAAACATACTACATCAAATGAGATATAATTGGGGCCGGAGAGGTGGCACTAGAGGTAAGGTGTCTGCCTTGCAAGCGCTAGCCAAGGAAGGACTGCTGTTCGATCCCCGGCATCCCATATGGTCCCCCCAAGCCAGGGGCAATTTCTGAGAGCTTAGCCAGGAGTAACCCCTGAGCATCAAATGGGTGTGCCCCCCCCAAAAAAAAGCAAAAAAAGAGATATAATCATACTCCTATTCTGGTATTTATATTTTTAATAATTCTGGTATAAAGGTCAAAATTAAAAACATACAGCTATAACTAGAAAGAAGTTGTTTATTCTGAAAATATGTTTATAGTTTGTGTACAATTAAAGACCCCTTTACTAGAAGTAGAAAATATTTTTTAAAATTAAATGTAAAAATATTATATGTAATTACTGAGTAGATTTATATGTATATTTTAATATAAAATTTATAACCATTTTCTAGAGTGGAAACAAGCTATATGCTATTGCTTATTTTGAATGTTAATATTTTCTTTCTAAAACACCTAGCTAATGTGAAACATTTCTCAAAACAGGTGACATATCCCTCCAAGTTGTTGTTTACTGACAAATAAGTCATTGAAAGTATATTTATTGTTATTTTAATGCTTGTGAGAATGTATAATTCACCTTTTTTATGTGTTTTTGTAATTTTTTTTATTGAAGATGATTAATTTTACCTAAAATACTTCATAGAATGCCTTCTGTGTATGAGTTAAGCATATTGTAATTCAAGTTGTTTTATGGGTTTGTTTTTCACTGATATTTTGTCCTTAACAATAATTTTTTTTAATTTTTATTTTGATCATAATGACTTACATATCTTTCACAGTAGTGTTTTAGGTACATATCAACATTGAATCAGGGGAATACCCATCACCAAATTTGTCCTCCCCCCATCCCAGTTCCCTTTCTGCAACCCATATACCCCACCATCACCCCCAGGACTGCTAGAGTAGATGGTCCCCTTTTTGTCTAGCTCACTATTAGTAATCATATATCTGTTTGGTCCTGGTACCCTCCCCTGTCTCCCCCTCTATTTAAGAAGCGGAGTAGATAAATCGAGTTATATGGCTTTGTTTGAAGGAAAGAAAAGCAATAGATTGGGGTACAAAATAAGAAAAAAAAAGTCAAATATGCTGAAAATAGGCGGAGTCCTTCCAGAGGATTTCAACCTCAGTTTGAGAGAGGATGTGAAAAAGGTAATTGAAACACCACCACAATACAGAAAGAAATATCAAATTAAATATCCAGTGAGAAGCACAGCAATCAAGCACCACACAACAGTCTCGGTTCTGAAATCAACTCATGCCGGAGTGCAAAAAGAAAGAGAAAGATAAGATAAAATAAAATAAAATAATATTGGAGACATCACCTTCCATCTCTACACTAATATAAAGACGTCAAAAAAATCGATCAATCGAAAAATAAATATGTGGAAAAATGGTTGTTTTGTGCTTTTTTTTTTTTTTTCTTTTTCCCCTTGCATAGGCACAGTAACTATTGGGGATATTATAGAGGGAATTCCCTTGGCCTAGGAGATACAGGGTTTCTCCACCCCGCCCCCTGAAGTGTACTGTCATGGGATTAACTATAGACTCCTTGCATGATCATTTACTCTCCCCTTGGTGTTTTCGTGGTGTATGGAAGACTTCTGCTTTGTCATGGATGGTAAAATTAGACCTCTGTATCTAGAGATCTTGGTGACTGTGCAGCTCACGGAATGGAGCTTATGATGAAGTCTTTCTTTGTGGTTCTAGCAGTTCTGCTTCTTCAGTGTCGTTTTAATCCATCTTCTGTAGTTGGTGGTCTTGGTCATTATGTTGCTCCTAGGATGGAGCCTGGGATAGAGTCTTTCCTTATGTTTCTGGAAGACCCGTTCAGTTGTGGTTGTCTCAGTCAGATCTCTGGAACTGGAGCTTTTGTTTGTTGAACAGATTGTAGACCAAAAGCTAGGCTAGAGCTTTTTGTTGCTGTTGTTGTTGTGGTTGGTCCCTGGATGTGTACTGTCCCGTCCTGGTTGTAATATCCAGTCATCTGTATATAGCAATCTTGGCTTTTGCACAGATCAAAAGGTGACATGTTTTCTGATTTTGTCTTATTGTTGGCTGATGAGGAAGGACAACTTGCTCATATAGCAAGTTGTTCCCATTTCCTCATTGTCAGGTTATCAATTTAGAACTGGCACATGTTGGCGTCAGAGCAGCATTATGAATGCCCTGGAGGGGATTGGGCTCTTGGAGCTGTTGTGGAGAACTCTGTCGTTTCTATGTTTGGGGTCCAGGAGTCACCTTTTTAATTGCAGATAAGAGAATTTGTTTCAAATTTAAAAAATAATGAGGCGGAAGATGGGTGGGTGGCATTGGTGGAGGGAAGGTTGCACTGGTAAAGGGGCTGTTCTTTTTATGACTAAAACCAAACTACAAACATGTTTGTTATCATGGTGTTTTTAAAAAAGATACAATAAACATAGTATTCTTAAAAGTGTAAAACTCTATTATATTGAAAACTGAGTGTATGGAAACATTCTTTTTATTTCATCCGTACATTTATTTATTAGTTTTTTCTTCTGTATTTTAGGTTTAATTTACTTGATATTTTTTCTCTATTTTGTAAAGGTATAGTTTTCAAAGAGCCATCCAATATGGTTCTGAAAAATAATAGGGATATTTGCATTAAGATGTTTAGAAAAAATATTTTCACAGATTTTATAATCTTACTTTGTTGTTAAGTGGCATGATAATAGCTATGAATTTAAGATCAGTTAATTAAATACAAAGGACATGGAGATTGCAGGGAGCATAGAGAAATTAAAAAATGAACTGTCTTCTAAAAGGAGCTTTTAATTTAAATATATATATAATATACTTTTATATATATACCTATATATATTCAGCTTGTTTTTCAGTCTATATCCTTTTCCTCTCATGTACCTGCCTGAATAGTTATTGTAAAATTTTGTCATTACCAATGATATGTTGATTGATATATTGAGAGTGCATATCAATTAAAATGTTTTCTTACACATACTTCTTTAAAAATATGAATATGGCATCACAAATGATGAATGGTTATGCAGCTTATAGTTTTATAATTTTAATTCTACTACTCAAAATTGTGTTCTGATTATATTGTGAACTTGTAAGCATGTATCGTCTTTTTTTTTCTTTTTTCTTTTTTTTTGGGCTACACCCATTTGATGCTCGGGGGTTACTCCTGGCTAAGGGCTCAGAAATTGTCCCGGGCTTGGGGGGGACCATATGGGATGCCGGGGGATTAAACCGTGGTACTTCCTTGGCTAGCGCTTGCAAGGCAGACACCTTACCTCTAAGCGCCACCTCACTGGCCCCTCGTCTTGTTTTTTTTTTTTTTTAATTACTGTAGTTTTTTTTTTTTTTATAGTTAGCCTCTTGAATCCTTTCTTCTTTATTCTTTTTATTGGTGGGAGAGGTCACAACTGGTATGCTTAGGAGTTAATTCTGGCTCTGGTCTCAGGTATATCTACTGTTGACTGCATTGAAATAGTTTACGGAATAATGAGGATCAAACCTAAATTGGCTGAATGCAAGGCACACACATACACTTACTCACTGCACTATCTCTCTGATTCCTCCTGAATCCTTCTTACATATATTTTATCATATAAGTTATTAAAATATATACAATTTAGGTCAGAGTGCAAAGGCTGAATAGGCTAGAGTATATGTTTTGAATTCAGGAGGACTGGATTATATTTCTGACACTGTATGGTCCTCCAGGAACTGCTAGGAGCAAAACCTGAAGCTAGGTGTATTTCTTGATTGCTGCTGAGTGTGCTTACTCAAAGCAAAATGAAACATTGAAATACCTTTAGTTTTTAAAAACAAACAAAAAAAAGAAATCAGATTTTTAAACAGTGCAATATCCAGGATATGAAAAAAACTCATGTCCAATGACAGATAAAAGAATCAAGAAGTGGATATATATATATATATAATATACATACATACATACATACATACATATACATATAATGGAATACTATTCAGTTATACAAAAGGATAAAATTTTGCAGTTCATTGTAACTTGGATGGAATTGGAGAGCACCAAGTTAAATAAATTAGGTCAGGGGAAGTGAATAAATCCCTAATGATGTCACTATATTTTACAGTTAACCTCTTGAAACCCCCCTTTTTTGGGGGTTTAGGGTCACAACTGGCGATGCTCAGGAGTTACTCCTGTCTCTGTGCTCAGGAATTTCTACTCCTGCCTGTCTTGAAATACTATATGGGATGGTGGGGATCAAAACTGGATTGACTGTATGCAAGGCAAGTATCTTATACACTGTACTATCTCTCCAGCCCCTCTTGAATCCTTTTACTATATTTTATCACATGAAATGTAGATATCAGATATATATTTGCTATATAGATAAAAAATTAGAGAATTCAAGATACTCTCACGTTTAACTCAATTACCCAGTAAAACAAATAAAACTAAAAGGAATCAATCCTTTTTATTCTTATCACTGGGTGTGCCTTATTCTTAATAGCAAGAGAATGCAGAATTCCATTGCTTTTCTCTGATGTCAGCAAAGGCATGAGAGGTAGTCTGCCTAAATACTTGTTTTAAATAAAAATATGTTTTAAAATTATTAAAAATATGCTGCTGATCACCAAGACTTAATGTAGATTTTAATGTAGTCTTCATTGAACAGAACTATTTAATGTCCATTGGCCTACTTTGGAGGTAAAGAAAGGGTAGTGAACAAAAGTGTCTTACAAAGGCGCTTACAAAAGAGAATTTTTTGAAAAAAGCAGAAGGCCTTATGATTTGACAAAAGTCATATACTCAAAATTTTTTTAAGAAACCCTCTTATCAAGGAAAGGAACATTTAATTTATCTGAATAGTAATTTCATAAATGTTTGAAGTTTGAATTTACTTGTCTTTACTTAAGTCTTTGCTCTTCAAAAAGATTGTATCAAATTTGTGTTAAATTTATGATGCTCTTGTGAATTGAGAAGTAAAAATGTTTCATTGAGGTCTAGTGTGGAAGAGAGTGGAACATTAGAGGGTTAAAGTGGGTATTAGCAGATGTAAGAGAAAATCCCTCCCCTCCAAACACCTGTGTTTTTCAAGATTCAGTATCTGGTTTCCCCATCTCAGAAAAAATAGCAGCCATTGGTAACCTGCAGTATCCACCTCAAACCTGGAAATATTTGCCTTATAAACATTCTTCCTGAGCATTCTTAGACAAAGTGCAGTTTGAGAAGGAGGCCTAGAGGAAGTTAAACAGAGCTATTGCATATGTGCAAATGGTGTGTGGGTGTATGTGTGGATATTTTATTCCCTCAGACATCCTCTTCCATTCATAGTTCACAGAAGCGAGGCTGTAACATACTTGCGCAATTGCTTTTCCCTCCAGCAAAAATAAGCAGAAAACCAATTTCCAGGTTTCAGAAAAGTCCAAGGACCCTGGCAGAACCTTCCTTTTGTTTCCTGACAAATAGCTTGTTGACACTGAAAACAAAAGGTGTACTTTTTGGCACTGCTATTGGCTTTCCTTTTGACAAGAACAAGCAGCTCTGTGGAAGTTCAGCTTCTATCCTTTCAAAGTGTAAAGGGTGCATGGCATTTTAGGGGTTGTAAACAATGTTCAGTCATTAATGTTGGTGTTATTGCAAGTAGTTTTTAATTATTTATAATTTAAATTTTTTAATTTGACAATTGTCCAATTGTTTAAAAATAGTAAGAGAATAATTACCTCCATTCTGAATTTAGTCTCTATGTCACCTTTTGCCAATTTTATACTTTTAAAAACTCAGGTCTTTTGTAGGAAGCTTGCCACTTGTGGCATTGGAGGAAAATAGGACAGGGAAGAGAACACTGAAAAATTTATTTACATAAATAAATGCTGGAAAGTGATTACTCCAGAGGAGATGGTGGATGCTGAAAGGTAGCAAGTAAAGTGTTAAGAATAAAAACCCATTAGTAACAGCATCTCAAATTTATAATTAAAATACCTATCATAAAGGCAGGCTTTGAAGGGGAACTGGGAACATTGGTGGAAGGTACTGGACACGGGTGACAGATTGGTACAAGAACATTGTGTGGCTAAAACCCAATCATGAATAATTTTATAACTCACTTCAAAAAATGTGAAAAGTCATGAGTGCAATTCTGTGAGGGTAGTTGAATCATGTGCCTATCTATTCACACAAATCCATGCACACACAGCTACATTCACATCTGCCTTTGTCTCTATAAAAATTAGACAGTAGAGATTTTATTTATTGTAAATTTGCCAATTGTGAAATAAATTTTCAATGAAACTTTTAAATTTTTATGGATTTTTTGAGCTATTTAAAAAAATACTACCTTGATACTCCATCAAAATCTAACCATATCTTTGGTGAGAATTACTTTTTTTTTTTTTTTTTGGTTTTTGGGTCACACCTGACAGCGCTCAGGGGTTACTCCTGGCTCTATGCTCAGAAATCGCCCCTGGCAGACACAGGGGACCATATGGAATGCCGAGATTCGAACCACTGTCCTTCTGCATCAAAGGCAAAGGCCTTACCTCCATGCTATCTCTCGAGCCCCAAGAATTACTTTTTATAAGACACTATTGCTTCTGTTAAAATGATTGTTCTCTTTCTTTGATTAATTAGCCATAATATCACAAGAAGATTCTTGGAGTATATTGTAGTTTCTTGTGTTTTGCAGTTCTGTAAATATCAGTGATAGAAACAAGGTTGATGCTCATTTTTTATTTCTCAACTAGAACAAAAACTAACATATATATTTGAAAGTTGCTATTGAGAAATTGGGATATTGGTTTATATTCTAGTTTGGATTATTATTCTCACTTATTTATGAAGACTCTATGTACCATTTCTCCATCCTCAAAATCTATATATTCTCCTGATTACATTTGATTTTGAGAACACACGTGAAAACCCTCTGGGTTTCCACCTGTTACATACTACCACATACTATTATCTGATGGTAATGTCTTTAACAGTGTGCATTTTCCCCTCTTCCTTATTTTGCTTCACTTTCTTCACTCTTAATCCTTATCATCTTCAAATATACTGTACACTAAACTAATGTATTTTATTTATTGTGTATCTTTCCACATTAATTTCTGAACTCCATAAGGAAATCACTTTTTATTTGTTCTCTTTCTACCAAATAAGTTGTCCTGGCATATGCAGATAAACAATAAGGAATTGTTGAATAAAAAGATAAATGAATACATTTTACTTTGTATATAATCTGTAATTATAGCCTTTTCACTAGTTCGATAGTTGCCAGAAAAACAACTGAATGAAAGATTCAATTTCTGCCACAGGCATCATTAAGACATATGTGGAAAAGTAGACTGTTTTGTTAGAAAAACAAAAAAAAATTTATGCATGTACTTATTAAAATACTCATGGTGAGTTTCAAAGTTCTCCCAGTAATATTAATTAAATTTATTTTTTGGAAGACTGAGAGTTGTGATTTGGACCACACTTGAAGATACTCAAAGAATATTCCTGGTTCTTTGTTCAGGGTGACACCTGCTGCTTTCAGGTGAAAACCTGAAACCCTGGTGGTTTTCAGGACACCATGCTATGATGGGGAACAAATGGGGTCAGCTACATGCAGTGCAAGCACTATAACACCTGTACTATATCTCTAGCCCAGAAATTTATTTTGAACTTAAAATTCTTGGTTGTTTTTCTTCTTTGTTTCTATAGAAGAATTTTTTTTATTGGATATACTTTTATACCTTAAATATGGTCCTTCAACATTTTTTAACTGTATTTTATTGAAACCAGTGTGGGGCTGGAGCAATAGCACAGTGGTCGGCCATTTGCCTTGCATATAGCCAACCCAGGACTGACTGGCATCCCATTCCTGTGCCCAATTCCTGGAATCCCAAATGGTCTCCTGAGCCTGTTAGGAGCGATTTCTATCATTTTTCTTTTTCTTCCTTCCTTCCTTCCTTCCTTCCTTCCTTCCTTCCTTCCTTCCTTCCTTCCTTCCTTCCTTCCTTCCTTCCTTCCTTCCTTCCTTCCTTCCTTCCTTCCTTCCTTCCTTCCTCCTTCCTTCCTTCCTTCATTTTTTTCATTCTTTCCTTCATTCATCTTTCTTTTTCTTTTTCTTTTTTCTTCCTTTCTTCTTTCTTTCTTTCTTTCTTTCTTTCTTTCTTTCTTTCTTTCTTTCTTTCTTTCTTTCTTTCTTTCTTTCTTTTTTCTTTCTTTCTTTTTTTTCTTCTTTCTTTCTTCTTCTTTTCTTTCTTTCTTTCTTTCTTTCTTCTTTCTTTCTTTCTTTTCTTCTTTCTTTCTTTCTTTCTTTCTTTCTCTTTCTTTCTTTCTTTCTTTCTTTCTTCTTTCTTTTCTTTTCTTTTCTTTCTTTCTTTCTTTCTTTCTTTTTCTTTCTTTTCTTTTCTTTTTCTTTCTTTCTTTCTTTCTTTCTTTCTTTCTTTCTTTCTTCTTTCTTTCTTCTCTTCTTTCTTTTTCTTTCTTTCTTTCTTTCTTCTTCTTTCTTTCTCTTCTTTTCTTTCTTTCTTTCTTTCTTTCTTTTTTCTTTCTTTCTTTCTTTCTTTCTTTCTTTCTTTTCTCTTTCTTTCTTTTTCTTTCTTTCTTTCTTTCTTTCTTTCTTTCTTTCTTTCTTCTTTCTTTCCTTTCTTCTTTCTTCCTTTTCTTTTTTCTTTCTTTCTTTCCTTCCTTTCTTTTTTCTGTTATTTCTTTTTCATTTTCTTTCTTTCTTTCTTTCTTTCTTTCTTTCTTTCTTTCTTTCTTTCTTTCTTTTTCTTCTTTCTTTCTTTCTTTCTTTCTTTCTTTTTTCTTTCTTTCTTTTTCTTTCTTTCTTTTTCTTTCTTTCTTTCTTTCTTTCTTTCTTTCTTCTTTTCTTTCTTTTTCTTCTTTTCTTTCTTTCTTTCTTTCTTTCTTTCTTTCTTTCTTCTTTCTTTCTTCTTTCTTTTTTTTCTCTTTCTTCTTTCTTCTTTCTTTTTTCTTTCTTTCTTTCTTCCTTTCTTTCTTTCTTTCTTTCTTTTTCTTCTTTCTTTCTTCTTTTCTTTCTTTCTTCTTTCTTTCTTTCTTTCTTTCTTCTTATTCTTTCTTTCTTTCTTTCTTTCTTTCTTTCTTTCTTCTTTCTTTCTTTCTTTCTTTCTTTCTTTCTTTCTTTTCCTTCCTTCCTTCCTTCCTTTCTTCCTTCCTTCCCTTCCTTCTTTCTTCCTTCTTTCTTCCTTCCTTCCTTCCTTCCTTCCTTCCTTCCTTCTCATTCCTTCCTTCTCTCTTTCCTTCCTTCCTTCCTTCTTCCTTCCTCCCTCCCATCCTTTTTTTCATTCTCACTTTATTCCAGAAACACCTAGTTAACAGTTGCACACAACCAAAAATAAACAAATAAAAGTGGGTGGTGGGAGACTTGTGATGTTGTGGAGGGGAAAGGAAGTGGGGGACCAGTCTTCTCCTTCACACAACCCTGGAGGAGGGAGCTGAGGTGGAGGCGGACCGAGATCCAGGGGCAGTGGAGGGCGGGAGGTGGCCCGACACCTCAAGCTTGCTCCAGATCCCTGCCAAAGAGGGAATTCAAGTTTTGAAGATGAAAAGCTGTTTTCCAATAGACTGAAGCCTAGGTCAGTTGATTATGACAAATGTTCTTGTTGAAAGGTCCCCCTGCAATAAAAAAATTTAAGCTTTCCTATCCCTGTTAGATAAGGGCATCTTTCTATGGATAAGATTTTCCCATTTTAATGTACTTATACAAGAAAAGAACAATGCCACAGGATACTACTGGTGCATATGTGATAAAAATAAGCTAAACAATCCCTATAACCTGATTCTAATATTAACTCAGAATTCAAGAGAAACATTTATCTACTAGAATTTCCTACTAAACAAATCCAAAATAGGGGGTGGGGGAAAACACTACATCTACATAAGAAAATACACAATAATAATTATACCTTTTAAGGAAATATACCCAAGAATCAAAGAAATATACAAAGGAAATGTACATATTCCTTTATTACAAGTCTTTTAAAATAGTCTGAGGGGTGGATAATATCCAGAGTACATTGTTACAGCTGATCTTGTAGGTCTGAAGAAAAGAAAATAGCTGCAGCCATTGATCACAGATCAGAACATGCCCCTGACCCAAGGTTGGCCCAAGGTTCTCTCCAATGCTGAATCTGGCAGTGAGCAACAGTCCATACAGCAAAGGGAAATGAAAGAAAAAGGAGTTGCCCGTAATCAGCTGGAGCCAGCAATGGATGCTTCTTCCTAGGACACAGATAAGGAGAGTGGAGTTGTCCTTTTGCTTTGGGAGCCAGGTGGGAATGGGTTGGAGTGGGGAAATAATCCATTTCCTGAGGAGTTAAGAATTGATGGTAAAAAGAGATAAGTAGGGGGAAATAACAAATAAGTGGCGAGAGAACAAAGGTTAGAAAAGGATTTAGTAAAGTGGTTAGCAAGGAATAGATATCTATTCCTTGCTAACCACTTTATATATATATATAGATATAGATAGATATAGATAGATAGATAACAGGGGAAAGAACTATATGCAACACAGACAGAAATTAAGTACAATACAGATGGACATTATATAGACATAGAAGTGGTCACCATACACAATGCACACACACACAGACTCCAAAGATTCTCATGTTTGTTTCTGTTGAATTTATCAAACACTTTCTATTTTCATTCTTCTTTTTTTTTTTTTTTTTTGTTTTTGGACTACACCCAGTGATGCTCAGGGGTTACTCCCTGGCTCTGCACTCAGAAATCTCTCGTGGCTTTGGGGGACCATATGAGACACTAGGAATCAAACTGCAGTCTGTCCTAGGCTAGCACGCACAAGGCAGATATCCTACCGCTTGTGCCACTGCTCCGACCCTGAACACTTCTATTTTCATCTGTTTACATTCTTTGAGTATTTTTTCCATTGTTTAATTATTTGTTTTAAGTTTTTTTTCCAATCTCTTCTGCTGTACTGGAGTTGTTATGCATATCATCTTCCAGCTAACTGATTCTGCCCTCAGCTCTTACTCTGTAGAAGAGGCTTTTTATTGAGTTTTTCATTTCATCTACTGGAGTTTTTCAGTCCTGTTACCTTCAATTTGGAGTTTTCTGATTTCTCTCTTTGTGGGTCTGTTAGCTCGACCTAGGACTTTGAGTGCCATGAGCATCCTCCATATTTCTATTGTAAATTTCTTATCTGAGGGCTAATTAGGTGGGTTGGTACTTTTGGTTCATCAGATCTGCCATCTTCCTTCTCTAAGCATGCTTTGTGCTGCATTGTTTCTCCACCTGACAAGCTTGTAGTGTTTCTTTTTCTTTTTTTTTTTTTTTTTGGTTTTTGAGTCACAGCCCAGCTGTGGCTCAGGGGGTTACTCCTGGCTTCTATGCTCAGAAAATTGCTACCTGGCAGGCTTGGGAGACCATATGGATGCCGGGACTTAGAACCATTGTCCTTCTGTATGCAAGGCAGACGCCCTACCTCTATGGTATTTTTCTTGGCCCCTGTAGTGTGGTTTTTACCTACCATATTGTGATAGGGTGCATGAGCTAGAAGCGTAGACCCGGTTGCCGAGCAAAGCTGAGCCGGCAGTGCTCTGCTCCATTCTTTGTAGTCGTAGTCAAACCTTCCCTTCTGTAGGACCCTGGAGACCTTATGTTTGTCTGCCCGCACACAGCAAACCAGAACTCAGTCAGGAAGTACAGGTGCAACTCTGTATTGGGTCCCCTTCTGTACCCAAACACCAGGCAAAAGATCACCTGCCCAGCTTCTTGTGGGCAGAGTCAGCCTATCTTTGTGTAGGGCCCTGGAGACCCTATGTTTGCTGGGGTCTTCTTTGGCTGCTGCATGCAGCAAACGAGGAATCAGGCAGGATGCACAGGTGCAGCTCTGTATTGAAGGCCGGTAATTTTGATGATATTTATTCTTTCCAATCCATGAGCATGGAATGTTCTTTCCATTTACTTATATCTTTACTAAAGCATTTTGAAGTTTTTATTGTATAGATTTCTCACCTCTTTTGTTAATCAATTCCTGGGTACTTGGTAATTCTGGATTCTATTTTAAATGGGATAGACTCTTTATCCTTTGAGTTTTATTTGGTATAAAGGAATGCAACTGCCCTTTTGTGTTAATTTACTTTGGAGCTGGTCCCTTTGCTGTATTTGGTTTGTCTCTAGGAGCTATATTTTGTAGACTCTTTAGACAAGCCTTGCCTTGTGCCAGAACTAAGAGGAAAGGCTTATAGTTTTTCTCCATTTAGGATAATATTTGCCACTGGCTTGTGGTAGATGGCCTTATCTATATTGAGAAAGGTCCCTTTCATTCCCATCTTGCTGAGAGTTTTGATCCAAGAATGGGTGTTGGACCTTATCAAATGCAGAGAGCATCTATTAATATGATCATGTGATGTTTATTTTTCTTATTGTTGATGTTTTGTATTATGCTGATAGATTTACGGATGTTAAACCATCATTGCATTCCTGGGATGAACCCCTACTTGATCATAATGAATGATCTTCTTGATGAGTCATTGAATTCTATTTGACAGCATTTGTTGAGGATCTTTGCACATGTGTTCATCAAGGATGTTGGTATGTAATTTTCTTTTTTGGTAGCATCTCTGCAAATATCGGTAGTGATCTCCCCCTCTTTCATTTCTAATACGAGTTATCAAGTTTTTTTCTCTCTTCTTTTGTTAGTTTTGCTAATGGTCTATTAATCTTGTTTATTTTTTCGAAGAAAACAATTTCTGCTTCCGTTGATCTTTCGGATTGTTTTGGGTTTCCACTTCGTTGATTTCAGCTATCAGCTTTGTTATTTCCTTCTGTCTCCGTATTTTTTGGGTCCTTTTGTTGAGCACTTTTTAGTTCTATGAGCGTGTCATTAAGCTATTCAGGTAGGCCCCCTTCTTCATTCCCTAATGTTGTGCTGTGCAAAGTACTGAGTATCCCTCTCAGTACTGCTTTTGCTGTGTCCCATACATTTCTGATAGTTTGGTCATTTATTATTATTTTGTTTCCCAGGAAAGTTTTGATTCTCCCTCTTTGATTTCTTTTCAAACTCACTGGTTATTCAGTATGTGGCTGTTTAACTTCAGGTGTTAAAGTTTTTCTTCTGTGTCACTTTGGAATTCATATATAATTTCAGAGCCTGGTGGTTAGTGAAGATAGCCTGCAAATTTCTATCCTCTTGATATTATGGAGGTATGTTTTATGTGCCAGTATGTAGTCTATCCTGAAGAATGTCTCATGTACATTGGAGAAAAATGTGTATTCAGGTTTTGGGGGGTGGAGTGTCCTATATATATCTACTAGTCCTCTTTCTTCCATGTCTCTTCTCAGGTCTGGTATATTCTTGTTGGGTTTCCATCTGGTTGACCTATCCAATGTTGACAAAGCCGTGTTAAGGTCTCCCACTATTATTGTGTGTTATTGATATTATTTTTCAGATTTGTCAACAATTGTATTAAATATTTTGCTGGCCCCTCATTCGGTGCATGTATGTTTAGGAGATTGATTTCTTCCTGCTGTACATATCCCTTGATTAATACAAAATATCTATCTTTGTCCCTTACAACTTTCCTGAGTATAACATTTGCATCATCTGATATTAGTATGGCCACTCCAGATTTTTTTATGTGTGCTGTTTGCTTGGATAATTTTCCTCCAGCCTTTTATTTTGAGTCTATGTTTTTTCTGACTATTTAGGTGCGTTTCTTGTAGGCAGCAGAAGGTTGGATTGAGTTTTTTGATTCATTTAGCCACTCTGTGTCTCCTAACTGGTGCATTTAGTCCATTGACATTGAGAGAAAGAATTGTCCTGAAATTTAATGCCATCTTTATATGGAAATTTGGTGTGTCTTTTGGTCAGTTTTGTCTTAAATTAGGTCTTTCAGTTTTTCTCTTAAGACTGATTTTGAGTCTTTAAAGTTTATAAGCTGTTGTTTGTCTGTGAAACCATGTGTTTTCCCTTCAAACCTGAAAGTGAGTTTTGCTGGTTGCAGTATTTTTGGCGAAGCATTTATTTCATTGAGTTTTGTCACTATGCTTTATGTTCATGTCACCACTGCTTTCTGGCCTTGAGTGTTTCTAGTGACAGGTCTTCTGTAAATCTCAAGGATGTTCCCTTGAATGTAATTTCCCTTTTTGATCTTGCTGCTTTCAGAATTCTGTCTCTATGTGTTATTCATCTTTGTGACTAGGATGTGTCTTGGGTTATTTTTTTCGGGGTCCTCTTTTGGTTGGTACTCTTCAGGCATGCAGGATTTGATCACATATATTCTTTACCTCTGGCAGTTTCTCTTTAATGATGTTCTTGACCGTTGATTCTTTCTCGAAATTTTCTTCCTGGGTCTCTGTGACTCCAACGATTCTTAAGTTGTTTCTGTTGAGTTTATCATAGGCTTCTATTTTCATCTGTTCACATTCTTTGACTAATTTTTCCATTGTATGTTCATTTTCTTTAACTTTTTTTCCCATCTCCCCCGCTGTTTGGAGTTGTTATTTATCTCATCTTCTACAGCACTAATTCTATCCTAAGCTTCTGTTTCTCTGTTGGAGAGCTTATCCATTTTGTCATTCAATTTATTTAATGAATTTTTCAAGCCTGTTATTTGACCTATTATTTCACTTTGGAGTTTTCTGATTTCTATGTTCATATTTTCTTAGTTTTTATTAGTGTTCTGTTCAACTCGATCCATGGATTATTTGAGTTCTTTGACCATCTTCCATATTTTTTCTCTAAACTCCTTATCTGAGAGACTGACTAGTTTTATGGCCATTGTCTGGTCATCAGAGTTGTTATCTTCATTCTCTATGTCTGATGCTGGCCTGTGTTGTTTCCCCATTGTCACACTTGTATTGTGGGTTTTTCTACGTGTTGTTCATTGGCTAAATGATGTGCGTGGCCATGCTCCTCTGGCTCCACCCTTTCTGGGTGGTTCGACTACTCGCCTCCAAGGAAGGGGAACCCTCCGTGGATGAAGCCTCACACAGGATCTAAGTTTAGGTCTGAGCATACAGCAGAAAAAACAGTCCGGAGAGAAATGCTGGGCTTCAGTGATCCAGCACAGTTCCTAGTGTGATTTTTTTCTTCTTGTTTCAGTAGCATTCTTTCATTAGAAAGAGCATATGGCTCCGAAGCAAAGTGGAGCAGCTGTGCTCTTCTGGAGCCTCTGGGAGAGCAATTTTTCTGGGCCCTTTTCACCCACTTCCAAGAGGTTCAGGAGACAGGACAGTAGAAAACACAAGCAACATTCACAGTTTCTCCGTCAGGAACCACTGGACATGCATAGATTTTCCCAGACTGATATCACAAATAGGAGGCCTGCCTTCTGCAAAGTACTGCTGGTAGCCGGTTTTCACAATTGAAATCAGTGTTTCAGCCCGTGAATGAGCCTCTGGGAGAGAAATTTTTCTGGGCCCTTTTCAGCCCACTCCCGAGAAGTTCAGGAGACAGGACAGTAGAAAAACACACACAGGGGGCCGGGCGGTGGCGCTAAAGGTAAGGTGCCTGCCTTGCCTGCGCTAGCCTTGGGCGGACCGCGGTTCGATCCCCCGGTGTCCCATATGGTCCCCCAAGCCAGGAGCAACTTCTGAGCACATAGCCAGGAGTAACCCCTGAGCGTTACCGGGTGCGCCCAAAAAACCAAAAAAAAAAAAAAAAAAAAAAAAAGAAAAACACACACAGGCAACACTCACAGTTTCTCTCAGCCGGGAACCACTGGGCAGCCGTAACTGTGTTTAAAAAAAAAATGTTTTGATAGGAAACTGAGATGACCATCTCTAAAATTAGTATCTCTATCTGATTATTAAAAAGAAATACATTTGTAGAGTTTATTTTAATAAAATATTGGAATAAGAGTGTGTTTTTCTATGAGAAGTTTCACCCCAGCATTATAAAAAAATCACAATTAATTTCTTTGAATGTCACAAAGATAGAAACAATTTAGTGAAGAATGCTTTAACTATAAATCACATTTTTATAATTTTTAGGATAGTCATTATCAGAAATACTCTACAAACCCAAATTAGGATAAATGTTACATTTTTACTTCAGGTTTGATGATTAGAAGTATATTAGACATGTAGACTCCTGTTTTTTTTTTTTAATTTTTTAGGGGATAGTTTTTAAGCCTCACCCAGGGGTACTTTGCATTTAGTTCTAGGTTTGAGTTTAGGGATCACTCCTGGTGGGTTTCGGTTAGAATGGAGTTTGAGAGACCATGGGGACTGAACCTGGGTCAGCCATTACAAGGCAAGTACTTTATCTACTGTTCTATCTTTCTAGCCCTAAGACACTGGCTTTTTATTTGAAAGGGAAATCAATAATACTTTTATAATTTTAAAATTTCCTTTTTTACATATGGGAAATGATTTGGGTGAGACTGAATTTCTCAATGAACTTTTTTTATTTAGTTCAGAAATGTTTGATGAGGAATTTCATATTTATGATAACTGAATGCTGAGAAAGGAGTTTACATATTAATCAAATTCTTTCCCCAGGAGGGAAAGTACCAATTCTTACTTCCTCTATAAGAAAAGTCCTTCCAAATTTACTTTTCTGATAACTATAAAAGTATATAACAGAGATATAATTTTTGTTTGTTTGTTTGTTTTTGGGCCACACCCGGCGTTGCTCAGGGGTTACTCCTGGCTGTCTGCTCAGAAATAGCTCCTAGCAGGCACGGGGGACCATATGAGACACCGGGATTCGAACCAACCCCCTTAGGTCCTGGATTGGCTGCTTGCCAGGCAAACACCGCTGTGCTATATCTCCAGGCCCGATATAAAATATTTTTAAATGACGTAAAATAGCATCATCTCATCCAGGACTGGGTATCACAGTGTCACTTTAGCACACATTCTTTAAGTTTGTTCATTCCCTATAGTCTTGTATATGAGAGGACAGAAATGTTAGCTTAATTTTGATCTTACACCCATAATCAAGTTTTCTCTTTGAGATTTTAATCTTTGAGGGTTCACTCTAGTATCTATGATCTGAGGAAAATTAACATCTGATGTGTTGCACTGGCCCCAGGCAGATAATCCTCCCCTAAAGACTTTACACACCAAGCTATGTGACAAGCACAAACACAGATTAAATATTTTAAAAACTGAATTATCCAATGTTCAACAATCAGTGTAAAATAAAAGATAACACAATGCCCATGTTAAGCTATAATGCATTGTTTCATTAATGATTATTTTTTAATTTCCCCCAAAGATACATGTGTTATTTTTCAGAGTTTGTTTTGGGTCTGGGTAAGTGTGCAGCCTTAAGCAAACATACATAAAATAATCTTAAAAAATCCTAAAAATGCAGTCTTTGGTTTTATAAACTACATGCCAAATCAGAAGGGTTGTTGCTGAGTACTGTAGGAATTCTTGGTAGGCAATTTAAGCAATGCCACTACAAATAGTTGAAATGCGTTTAACTGGAACAGAAAGCAGATGGAAGAAAGATAATTTTTAAGAAATAGTTAGTGTCTGATTTTTAAGTTTACAGGGGATCATTTCATAAACAAAGGTAAGCCCCATAATGTACTTACATATGTTTACCACTGAAATAGTTTTGACAATTCATCAAGTTGTGTGAGCAGAGGGAGGGAGAGATTGTTATAAAACTTGTAGCAATAGCCCTGACCTCTTGTCTGTTTGTTGTAAGTAATACACAAAAGTTATTAGTACTAATGAGAACAGATGTAAATTTTTCCATAAATCCAAGTGATGGTAATAACTTGGACAATGTAGAAGAAGTAGTAATGGAATTATATTGAATAGTGATTCAATATTAATATTTAAGTTATAATAATAATTACTTATACATTTTTATTGTGAGGGGAGTATTAACAAGGCTAAATATAAGTCAAAAGGATGCTGTGATTAAGAAGATTTTGTAGATTCTGACTCTTCATAAATGTCATGAAGGTTGTCTTGACAATGTTGCCAAAACAGAGATAAATGCAGATGAATCATGAAAAGGAATAATAAATTCAAACTTATTCTTAAATATGATATATGATTAAAACATGGATATGAATACTTCCTGCAAACTGTAGGTGTTTGCAAATACCAGGATTTTGCTGCCAGTGTGTGTCATTGTAGTGACAATAAAATCTTATACTTTCAACAGCAGGTTGATTCATGAACCTTATCTTAGATTGTTATGAAATTTTGGTTTACAATTTTTTTATAGCTTTTGCATAAAACAAGGTTAAGGGATCTATTTAGGAATCAGAATCTGCCTACTGGTTTATGGCATTTATTTTGGAGAAAATGTTGAAAAAAATATTTTCAGAATCTTAGTACTTTTGGGTCAGGAATTCAATCTTTTATAAAATGTAGGAACTAAATTATGCTTTTTATGATTAGTTGTCCATATATTCTCTTTGGCCAACCACTAAGCAGAGTAATTTTTAAGTCCTTGAAATAAGTAAACAGTAATGAGATAATCACACACATATATTTTCAGAATATTTCTTGCATATTGATAAATTTGATATTCTGTAATTACACAAATGTGATTGTGATTGTGATTGTGTGTGTGTGTGTGTGTGTGTGTGTGTGTGTGTGTGTGAGTGCATAAAAGAAAGCTCCTCTAGTTATCACATTACAGTTGTAGCCTATTTGGATTAGTACAAATGGCCTACTGCCTACCTGGTGGCAGCGTATTCTAGCAAAGAATGGCAGGCATGACAGAAGTCCTACTGTGTGAAGAGACTGAATGTGGAGAACGTTTTTTTTTTTTTTTTTTTTGTGGTTTTTGGGTCACACCCAGCAGTGCTCAGGGGTTACTCCTGGCTCCATGCTCAGAAAATTGCTCCTGGCAGGCACGGGGGACCATATGGGACACTGGGACATCCGGGATTCGAACCAATGACCTTTTGCATGAAAAAGGCAAACTCCTTACCTCCATGCTATCTCTCCGGCCCCAGAATGTGGAGAACTTTGATCACTTTATATATTCATTAATTCATGTTTTTTATCATTGTAAGTACGAAGCATATTTAAAAATATGTGTACATAATTTTTATTAAATTAGTGGTACATTTATTGGAGGAATGATTTGGGACCAGATATCTAATTCTTTACAGGCATGATTGTTGATAATTTCAGAACAAACCTACTTAAAGGTTTATTGTATTCCCACTTAAAAATAAGGAACTACATGGTAGGGGAATATTAATAATTTTATCAATGAGACTTTGTAACTTGTAATTAGTTATTGCAATCTCTTACCTTCTATATATTTATTTGAGGGAGAGAAGAGGTACTTAGGGAGAATAATCAGGACTGGCTTTGAGTTCAGGGATTGTTTTTGGCCAAGGTTGAGGGACCATATGGGTTGTCAAGAATTGAACCTGGGTCCACATTAATACAAAGCAAGTGTTTTAATAACTGTACTAGTGCTCCAACCCATCTACTCTGCTTTCTAGTGTGTACCTATTATAGGTCCAAAACAAATAATACATGTGCCAATTTGGTTTCAAATCATGGCACCATATATGGTCATATGGTACTCCTGATCCCACCAGAATGATCCCTGAATTCAGAGCCAGAATTTAACCTGGAGCATCACATATTCTTCATTCAGAACCATTTATTTTGCCTAGATTATAGAAGATTAAAAATCTCTCCATTTTGGTTATTCTTACCAAATCTCTCTTGTGGCAATTATACTATACTTATGAGATTATATTTATTAAATATTAACACAACAGTTATTTATGTGTGGGTTATTTTACTAGAAAAATATTTTATATAATTGCCAAACTCTTCTCCATTGTTTTGACATTTTTTAATTTCTTGACGATTTGTATGCATAAGTAATTCTCAAACTTGGGGATTTACTAAAACTCAATTATGGGTTCCACTCCAGAATTTCTGACTCATATGGTTATGGAGTAAATCTGAATTTCACATCCAACAAGTTTATACATACTGTTGATGCACTCTGTCTAATGGCCACATTCAAGGATCACTAAGTTATGCAACTGACCCTGAAGCTCTATACTTCAGAAGTATTCTTATCCTTCACGGAACTCTCTACTGCATACAAAATGGTGTTTATTTTTTCTTTTTAATCAGTTATTTTATTTAAACATTGTGGTTAGAAGGTTGTTCATAATACAGTATTTTTAAACCGCAATTGTAAAGTTGTTCATGATTGAGTTTCAGTCATACAATGCACAATACCCATCACCAGTGCACTTTTCCCACCACCAATGTCCCCAGTCCCCCCCCCCACCCCCCACTGCCTCTGGGGCAGGGCAGACATTTTTCTTCTCTCATCTCTCTCTCTCTCATCTCATCTCTCCTCTCTCTCTTCTCTCTCTCTCTCTCTCTCTCTCGTCTCCTTTTAGACACTGGTTTGCAATGTTGTTGTTGAAGGGGTATCATACTTATCACTATCTCCTACAGCATCTAGTTCTTATTCAAAGTGATCATTTCCAACTAACACTGTCAGAGTGGTCATTTCTGTTCCCTAATTACACTCCCCCACTATTTGTGGCAAACTTTCTTCCTACCTTGAATTGCTTCTTTTGGACTTTGCCTCTATTGTCCCTGGACATTATTACCATACTATCTTTTTTTTTTTTCATAGCCCACAAATAAGTGCAATCAATAAGTGCCTATCCCTCTCCCTCTGGCTCATTTGCTCAGCATAATATCTGGGAATTTTTTTTAAAGACAGCATTTAATGTGCCTGTATTAGTTTACCTGGCCAGCCTGTTCTTCAGTATGGAGTCAGATAGGGCTCTAGAAGACAGAATTAAGGAGACTGACAATTGACATTTTTGTTCATGACTCAAACCACAAATTGAAGACAACTTTCACTTGTACAGGGTTGGAAAGAAGTATTGTTGTCCATTAGTCTCTACAGTATTAACATGCTTTAGTGATCTCAATTTATGACTCTTAGCATCATATTTGAGTATGAAGGATGGTATTATAATATCTCTACATACAGAAAACAATTTTTCATTTATATCCTTTAATTCCTGTTGGGAGCTCAGCCAAGTAAAAACTCCAGGTACTAAGTGAGCTTATACTTCTAGCCAAATACTCAATTTCATTGTTACTAAAAAAATCAATATTGGTATAATTTGACTTGTAAAGTGATCATACCAGTCTATTAAGAGAGAAAATCCAAACTTCGAAGGGAAAATGGATAAAAAATTTCTTATTTTTTATTATTTTTATTTCCCCAAACTGCTTGCTTATACATAGATTAGATAGTAAAAAAGAATATAACTTATAGGTTCAATTAAAAAATAAAACACATGTATAAAATTTAGATGAAGTAATATTATTTAGGATAATAAAATATAGGAACTTAAAGATTTAACTTCATATAAATCACAATTCTTAGTTTTTACACTTATATTTTGATCAAACATTTAATTTTTGTTCTTTGCCATTTATTTTAACAATCAAATATTTTTGTTTCTTTTTACTTGTCTTTTTTTTGTTGTTGCTGTTTGTTTTGGGGCCACACCCATCTATGTTCAAGCACTTACTTCTGGCTTTGTAGTCAGAGATTATTCTGATATGTGCTAGGGAACCATCTGTAGTCTAGGAATGGAACCTGAGCCAGACACATGAAAGTAAGCACCTTGAACCCTGTACTATCTCTTCCATGTTAGCAAACATTCCAATGTTGGTGGCATAATCATTGCAGTCAGAATAAGGAAACTGCATCTATTTTTGATCTGTATTGATTTTTGGCTTAAATTATTTGCATGAAGAAATATAGCATTTATAGAAATGGAGTTTAAAATGAATATTTTAATTATTCATGTAGCTTTCACTAAGTATACATCATTTAAATACATAGTTTAATGTGTTTGCTTGAATTTTATATAAGTGATAAAATAATCTATATCAGACAATTTTCTCTTGTCTATAAAGAGAAAATTTTACTGTGTATTACATATATTTATTTAGTGTTTTGGTGGTGCATTTTGTGGTATGCAGAGGACTTTCTGCTATGGTGCTGGAGAGTTACTCCTGTCAGTACTCCAGAAACCATGTAATATTGGGAATTGGATTAGCTTGGTTGGCCTCATAATTTATCTTTCAAATGATTGTATAGTCATCTTATATCTCTAAGATTTTGAAATGTATTTTTTTTATGGAAATTAAGCCCTTTCTAAAATCTTTAATACAAAAATTATTTAATGAATGTTATTGTGGCATATTTTAAGCATGTAGTCCAAAAATGAAGTTAATAGTATACCAATATTCAACTTTGCCAAATATTAACAAATTGCTTTCTAAATTAGTTCTAACAATTAGATGCCACAGTTATCATATAAGTGTCTTTTTCATATTCCCCCATCTACACCGAAGAGTTTTAAATTTTGTCTATTTAAAATTTTTATTTGTTTTTTATATTTAATATACCTACTATCTCTAATTTTAAGCTGTGCTTATTTTCTTAATTTTTAAATTAGTATTTTTTCCTTTCTTTTTCCATTTCTGTTCTATGCACATTTTTCTACTCTTTTGTCCTTTCCCTCTCAGGACTTGTGTTTTTGTTTTAAGTTATAAAATGACCTTAATGCAGAAGTTTTAATTTATGTTGCAATAAATACCAACCTTTTCCTTTTCTTTTCTTTTTGTTATGATCCAAGAAATAATTCCTAGTCCAAAATCCTCATAAAATTTTCAGTTTGCATCAGTTTGTTCTCTGAGGATAAGCCTCACAGTGTACAGGCAAATGTGGTGCCACTCTCGAACACTAGGTCAAACAGTTTAATATCTTCAAGGTATTTGGGGTCTCCAGGGCTATGTCTGGATTTGCTGAAGGTGAGTTATGCAGTGTTGGAGATTGAACATAGGTCCTTTGCATGAAAAACATGCACTAGTCATCTCTGAGCGCTCTTCCCAAATTCATCTATTTTGGGGGGATTATGAATTAATGTTACTAGCACCAATTTAAATAATTTATTATTTTATTAGTAATTTATTTGAATATATTTGAGATTATTTACAATTATTGGGGAAGGATTGGGCAACATCTAGCAGTACTCGGAGTTTACTGTCAGCTCTGTGCACAGAGATCTTTGCTTGTGGGACTCAGGGGAACATATGAGGTGCTTGTTAACTGCATGCAAGACAAGAACTTTATTCCATTTTACTCTCCATCTCTCTTTGCACTTAAAGATAAAGTATTAATTGATTTAGAATATTTTCCTTCTAACACCTATGAGAGCAATATTTTGATGGTGATGAGTAAAGTTAAGAGTGTGAGATGAGGCTGGAGAGATAGCATGGAGGTTATGCATGCAGAAGGTGGGTGGTTCTTTTTTTTTTTTTTTTTTTTTGGGTTTTTGGGCCACACCCGGTAACGCTCAGGGGTTACTTCTGGCTATGTGCTCAGAAGTTGCTCCTGGCTTGGGGGACCATATGGGACACCGGGGATCGAACCGCTGTCCGTCAAGGCTAGCGCAGGCAAGGCAGGCACCTTACCTTCAGCGCCACCCGCCCGGACCCGGCCCCAAGGTGGGTGGTTCTAATCCTGGCATTCCCATATGATCCCCTGAGCCTGCCAGGAGCGATTTCTGAGCTTAGAGCCAGGAGTAACCCCTGAGCATTGCCGGGTGTGACCCAAAAACCAAAAAAAAAAAAAAAAAATGTGTGAGACATGGCAAGCCTATGTGGTAGACCTTTTCTGAAGCTTTGTTTTAATAGAATGAGGATTCTGCACCACTTAACAGAGCACAGGTGTGAGAAGGAATGTGGTAGCAGGCATGATTCAGATTCCAATTTCATAGATTTTAAAAATGATTACAGGTGAGGATTTTACACTTTCTGGAAATTTATCTTAAGTATCCTAAACTACTCTTTACTAATCCTGAGGTAATTTTACTAAAGATTATTACACATATTTTGTTTAGAATGTTTTTTAAGAAACTTCTTGCTTCTTAAAAAATAAATGCTGATTGGTTATTTAAAGTTTACTGTCTCCCTTTTTTAGGTGGTTTTTTGGAGCAATCAACAGAGCAGATGCACAAAAACAACTATTATATCCAGAAAATCAGACGGGTGCTTTTCTAATCAGGGAAAGTGCAAGTCAGAAAGGAGATTTCGCCCTTTCAGGTATGGACATTTGTTTGCGCGAGTGTGTGTGTGTGTGTGTGTGTCTGTGTGTGTGTGTGTCTGTGTGTCTGTGTGGTCTGTGTATGTGTTTGGTTTTTGGGTCACACCCAGTACTTTCAGGGGTTACTCCTGGTTATGAGCTCAGAAATCGCTCCTGACTTGGGGCACCAAATGGAACGCCGGGGAATTGAACCATGGTTTCATCCTAGGTCAGCCACGTACAAGGCAAACGCCTTACCACTGGGCCACTGCTCCATCCACTGTTTTGTGTTTTAAGTAAGAGAGAGTTAGAGTTATGGAGCTGAGGTAAGTGGTATTACTTTAAATTTAGCATTTTTTATCTTCACATAATACCAGTATTAAATTTGAACTAATTAAGAATAATACAGAAATTGGTGAAATGCTTTATGTATGGTTAAAGTAAGAATTGTGGAACTACTTTATTTACATTCAATACTCTCTTTTGTGGTATATACCTTCCTATGCTACTGATGTTCTATTTTAAAGGACTTCATTCCCACTCTATCTTATATGAGACTTTCTTTTTTGCTCTGCTCCTCTGTTGTACAGGCCCATTACTAGTGCTAGACTCTCTTGGAAGCATGTGCTTTTTTCCCCAAACTAAAATTTAAATTTAAAACGTATTCCTTGCTTTTCTTCAGTCTGCTTTTATTAAACAGGATACTATGTGCTGTATTATGTCAGCTTTGCTCCCTTAGTTGAATAGCAGAACAGCTCATAGTGTGATAATAAAGCAGCTCCTGATTCTGCATGTAATGAGACATAGAACCTGAGCTGCACTCAGACTGAACTCTGTGTTTGGCTTTCTTTCCTTACACATATATTGCAATTCTAAATACCAGGGCACAGGACTGGCACTGGAAAGAGCTAAGAGTAGTGGTGTTGTGTAAGGTTTTCTAGGTTGTTGTTTTCTAGATTGTTGCTATGGCACTGAGCCAATACGTATTGTAGACTATTTTCATGACTTCATTTCTAGCTCCACCTAGTTCTAAACACTATTGGATTACCCTCTCCTGAGATATGCTCCAGTATCCAGTGCATTTATCTTACAATCTTGCTTATACCAATGGTGGTGATATGAGTGGTTTTATGAGTGATGGGAAACTCAAAATTGATAGCCCCATCAGGCCAGGATGCCAAAACCAGGTAGGTGACACAAGTGATTATTCTACAATATATTTTTCCTGATTATATGATTAATAGAAAAGTGAAAGCTAAAACCCAGAAAATAGAAAACATTATCTTCTAAAATAAATTTTTAGCATTTAAATATCTTGAAAACATTTGTCTACAAAAACTATAGAATATTTACTTAAACATAGAAAATATAGACCATATTTCAAGCAAAATATCGATCTAACTATATGTGCATATATCTATGTATAAAAATGTATGTGTGTAATATACACCTAGGTTCCAATTTTCTTGTCTCACAGTATGCTGTGAAATTTTGTAATATCTTTAATTTCTTGGACATCAATATTTTTAGAAGTCATATAATTTTCTGCTTTCTAATCATTTTCTTAGTTTTTTAAAATACTGTTAACAATAAAGTTTCAGGCATACCATCAGAGTATCTGTGACCTCCCACCAATGTCTCCAGTTCCCCTCCTGCCCCATCATTTTCTATACTTCCTTGAACTAAGTTCTTAGGCCAAATCTCAGAATCTTGATATTGATTTTTAACCTATTTTATGGATTAAATTAACTAAAAATATTTAAAATTAATTTTAAATGAATAAAAATAAATTATTTTTCTTTATAAAATATATTGCATTCTATATGTTTACCTATGAATATTTGAAGATATTTATTAGAATATCATATTGAGGAAGAAAATAAATTTATAATTTATAAAAATGTATAAATAAATTGAGGAAGAAAAATAAATCTTTTGGAAATGTCTATGCTGAATCATAAGAACTATAAGAGAATCACTTGTTCAAATGCATCCACATTTGTTTATTTTCCCTCATCAAGAGTCATACAAAGATCCAAATACTCCAATAGTTAAATTTTAAAGAATAGACTAAATATTTTATATTAAAGTATAATAGAACATTTTCATGAGGAAAACAAGGCAAACTCAGTATTACTCAAGTCATATATTTGAATAATATCCAGGCTAAGGCAGCTATTCTGAGTAAGTATAATGAACAAAATCACATTATACACTTAATAAGACAAAATTACAGAGGATATTGGTTCTTGTTGTACTGTGACTATATATTCAGGTAAGCTTTGGCAGGGCCTCTTTGGAGTTCAGCATATCATTATAGATTCTTTTTTCAATGAAGTCAAATAATTCAATGTCTTTCAAATAAAATTACTCTGATAGTTTGTGCATTCAATGGGGTATAAAGCAAATGTTCTACTGAAGACAAATTATCTTATTGGTCAAAAGGAGGGTTATCCAAAGAAAATTGTAAAAAGGAAAAGTCTTTTATATACATATGTGTGTGTATTTGTGTGTGTGTGTGTATATATATATAATATATATTATATATATATATAATATATCTGAATAAACATCCTAGCACTGCAAATAAGCAAACAATCTGATTGCTAACTGTTGATTACCATTAAATATTTTCAGGGTATATCACTCATAGATTTCTTTCTCAGTGCCATTGTCTTCTTAATCAGTCAGAATTGATGAGCTTCAATTTTGCTAGACTGCTGTGCTGCCAAAGGGAGGCAAATAATATCCTCTTCCTATCTCTGTCTTTCTCACAAGAGTTTTCCTTAGAAAAATTGCCTTTATTTGTTGGGCAGCTACAGTTTGCAGCTGTCAGAGAGGCATTTCATGAAAGAGCATGATTTATTGATACTGGGGAAGCCTGGAGAAGCAGCAGCCCAAAGTTGGAGGGTGGGTGCTAATTGGCTTGTGATTCTTGCATTACTGTCAGTTTCTTGTGAGGTCTGAGTAGATTTGGGGGAGAGTTGGGAGCCATGACACCTCTCATAAAGTCAAGACACTAATTAGCTGTGAATTACAGCAGTGCTTTTGGATATTACATATTATGTGTGGTAGTCAGAGAATCTGTCTTCATTATATTTGTGACAGGTAGTTTTAGGGCCCCTACTGTTATTTGTCATTGGTAGTGAATTGTTTTCCTGATAAAAGTATAAAATTCTGACTGTATGTCAACTTGTTTGTCTATTTATTGCCTGCTGTCAGTTTACTTTAGAGGAAATTATTATTGCTATTATCATTAATATTAATTTGATGTTTGGTGTCCTGTGGCATTATTTGATACATTGTTTGAAACAAACGTTAAAGAAAATTGCATTTTGATGGCTAACATTGAAACTGGAGATAAAATTTTTAGAAGAAATTCTATATTGCATACTGTAATTTTATGTAAGACAAGTCAACATGTAAAAGCCCTCCAGAGTAATAATAGAAGTTCTGGATTCTATCTTAAAACTATTTCTAGATAAAATAATAATAAATTGAAAAGGTTTGAAAATAGCTTCATTTAAGATGTGAGAATAATGAAAACCTAATTACCAAACAGCCTGGCTGATACCTCTAGCAGCAGTTATTTATGCATTTATCTGTTCAAACATTAGGTGTCTACTATTGGGTCTTTGATAGATGAAGAATAGAGCATGAATAGCAAGGCCAACACCTGCAGTTAGTGTGCAGGAAGCTCTTGATGTCGTTTTCTTCTAAGATAAGTAGTTAAGGACCAAGTTTCTGAGGAGGAGCAGAAATAAAGAGGGGAAAAACATTTATATTTATAGTAGGACTGCTTTAACTTTTTCATTCATGTGACTTTTTGCCAAAGACACCTCAAATTCTTTATTTATTTTATTATGAATTAATTTTTTGATTGTTGTATTCAGAAAGAACACACTATTGCTTTTCTCCCCCCTAAAACTCGAATTTCAGTTTTGGGATCCTGTGTCTACAGTTTAAGAAGTTAGATTCTCATCTTTTCTGCCTTGTAAATTAAGGAAAAAAAAAAAAAAGAAAGTGGATGGTACCAGAAGCAAACAGTCACATGAACATTGAGTGGAAATAAATAATAATCAGGCCTAAATACCAATCCCAAAAATCAACGACAACAGAATCAAGGTCTAGGACAAGTTTATATACAAAGGGGACTGGTTACACTAGCAGTCCCAAAGGTCAAAGGGAGGAAGTATGGGATGCATACTGGAAACTGGGGCGAAAGGATGTCAACACTGTGGTGGGGAATTGCCTTAATTCACTGTCAGTATGTACCTTAAATATAACTGTGAAAGACTTGTAATTGTCATGGGTCTCAATAAAAATCATTAAAAAAAGAAGTTAGATTCTATAGCAATTTGTATTAAAAGGCAACAATATGGACAAAATTCATTCTTGCTAGTAAGAGCAGAGTTGTAATTATGTCGTGTTTTGGAGACTGATAAAAGGTAGAGCAGGTCGTGTGTGTGTGTGTGTGTGTGTGTGTGTGTGTGTGTGTGTGTGTCTGCGCCACCGCGTGTGTTGTAGGAATAAAGGGAGAGGTTGAATAGCAGAAAATGAGCTAGAAATAAAAGTTGAAGTTTGACTATTTTGATTCTTATACCATGCATGCAGAGAAGTTTTAGCAGAAATTGAGCTGATCTGGACAATGAAAATTTGTATAGAGGATGGATTAGAGATTAAAACAATAGTCTGTGGAGGAGTAATAGGGACATACACAGTAATTTTGCTGGCTGTCTAAAATCACAGTTGCAAGACACAGAGTTGGTCAATGAGTCATAGGTCAACTGGATGTACTAAGATTTTTTTCTATAACCAATGTCCTAAGCCATGGAAGCTCCTGGCAGGCACCGGGGGACCACATGGGACGCCGGTTTTCGAACCAACCACCTTAGGTCCTGGATAGGCTGCTTGCAAGGCAAACGCTGCTGTGCTATCTCTCCGGCCCAGAACTTCTCTTTTATAGAAAGGAAACCATACAGCCTCTGCAAAACTGAGTTCAAATTCAGGGATAATTCAGGGGGTCCATCTTCAGGGATCATTACTAGCTGGTCTTGACTTTATTCATGATGATGGCTTGAAAAGCCAAGAGAGAAATAGGAAATGAAAATGAAAAATATTTAGAGGAGCAAACTACAGTTGGCTAATCAGAAGTGGGGGTGAAATAAAGATAAATGTAGAATCTAACACGATTCTCAGACTTTTGACTTGATTGAGTAGGGGATAGAAATGATTTTAGTTTTGATAGGGATTACAGAAGGCGAAAATTTGCAGTAATGTAGGATATTAAATAAATAAGCCCAGAAGTGTTTGCAGCAATTGTAGGAGACTTACATGTTGCCATATTTTTTTTGTCTCTTATCCTCTAATTTTTTTTGATAAAGAACTTACTGTAATAAATTTTAGTAAGTTTCAGGGACATGTACATTTCTGGAAATATGCACAATTTTATAACAAAGTTGCACAAATCTATGGATTTCATTCTTTTTGGGGGGGGGGTCACACCCGTCATACTCAGGGGTTATTCCTGGCTCTATGCTCAGAAATCACTCCTGGCAGGCTCGGGGGACCATATGGATTCCAGGATTCTAACCCACCGACCTTCTGCAAGCAAGGCAAAACACCTTACCTCCATGCTATCTTTCCAGCCCCTTTTTCTTTTTTTTTTTTTGAAGTTCATTCTTAAAAATATTCTTGAAAAATATGTTTCAATAGCAACATAATTTAATTGTAAAATAAATAAAGTAGTATTTTTAAAACCAATTAAATATTTTGCCCATCAAAGTAATAGACTGCCAATATTCTTAGTAGTCCATAAATAGTAGACCCGTCATTACAAAAGTGATATCATTTTATGGGAAAAACTTATTCAGGGGTAGTTATATAATTCAAAATATATAATTCAAAAATATTGTAAATCAAATGGTAATTCAAAAATAATGAAAACAACAGTTTTATTAGGGAAGGTGTGTATTCTTTTATATTAACCTTGAGTGTATGCTTCATGATGAATTAAGATATTCAAAGATTCTTTATATCCAGAAGCAACTCATTGTATATAAAAATGTGCTCCTCAAATTAGGTAAGTTTCATGAACATAAAACATCCTTTTATTTCTTCTACCTTGTGCTTGCTTTTCTATAGTTTTCAGTATTGTTTTGTAAAGACAGTAAATGATCAAACTATCATCTTCACCTTGCAGTTAACTAAGAGTAAAGAAAGACAAGACCATCAATTTTCTAAAATTCTGAAGTCTATACCTTGTAAGAGCCACAAATAATCCTCCTATTTTCTTTGTCCTAGACTTATTTAAAGAGACAGTTTCTCACTTTGACAGCTTAGTTGCTTTCAAGTAATAAGACATTTATTTGTACAGGAGACAAAGTTGGAAAAGGCTATCACTTTTCCAAGTATGTGGTCCTCACTATCTGTCTGCTTGGTACTGAATTTAAATCCATCTTATTTTTCTAATCACGTGAAATATCATTATTGTTCCCAACTTTCTCAATCTGCTGACATTTTGCAATATGCTGCTGACTACATTGGTAATTGTGTGTGTTTCATTATCACTTCCCTGAGTCATCCATTTGCTCTGCATTTAAAATTTCTGTGAACTTAGTGGTCAAAAGAATTTCTTAGTAATTTTATTACTATTAAACTTAAGTGTAAATGCTATTATATTCCAAGTAGAGGTAACTGTTAAGTGACTGAAACAAATTGCTTCTTAAAGTATTATGCATTAAACCCTTTGTGGATGCTGGGAATGTTTTGATATTGCTTAAAGATGTTTTGCTTTTTAAAAATGCACTAGCTGCAGAAAGAATTTCTATGTTAATAATTACACTAACTCATATAAAATGTATTAAATTTAAGCAAAGCCAATCTTGGAAAATGTCTTTTAATTAAAGTCATTATTTAGTTGTCAGCTTAATTGCAAATATCGTTGAAATAGCAAAAGACTTTTTTGAGCTATGGAACATGCCTCCTTTTCTCAAATTTACCACTGATAATTTATAATTCAAGATCTTAATCACTCTACATAATTAAGTTAACATTATACTATGTGATACATATATGTACACATGTTTTACACACAACATAGGAAACAAACTTTGTCAATAGAGTACTTCGTCCATAGGTTATTTTCTCTTACTAAAAATTCATGGCCAGCTATTTTAAAAGCAACAGTATTCTTTTGAAAACTTGTAGTATTTTTTTTTCAGACTTAAAGCTTCTGTTTCTTCTCTGTGAACTACACACATTGATTCATCTATTTTTTTATTTTCTTTTCTGTTTTGTTTATTTAAAAATTTTTATGTCAGTATTTTAAGCAAGTTGGAGGAAAATACATCCATGCAAGAACACGTAATATTGCTCTCATCATGTAATTTCATAACAACACACCTTGAATATGCAATAATGTCCAAAAGTCAAGTCACAAAGAAGAAAGTAGAATTGTTATATTACACCTTGTTTCACCCAAAACAAAGATCATCCCTGAAAACAGAGATCATCTTTATATCTGTTTACAACTTGGTTTTACCCCCCAAAAATAGATTATTTTACATGTATCAAGCAAAGCTTGATTGGCTGAGTATAGGCCTTCTGTCCCCAGAGTGTGGGTCTCTATACTCAATAAAAAGGACAATTCTGTCAGGCAACTCCCTCGCTCAATATGAGGTAGAAGATTGGCCAGACTATATGTGTTTCACCCCTCAGCCCTGTTTGGATTACCTTATATACTCGAGTATAAGCACAAAATTGTGTCAAAAATCCCAAACTCGGCTTATACTTGGGTCATACAGGTTATTTGAGTCTGTGTGCATGCATCGAATCAATGCACATAGTCTCCAGTCATCTTCTGCCATTTGCTGGAGGGGTGGTGCTTTAGCTCAGTCCACAAGTCACGGCTGAGCTGAAGCGATAGGAGACTGAACAGAACTGTATGCCACTCAACTATTTAACCCACAATATTATGTGCCTTGTATGAGACCGACAGCAATGATAATGATATCTGGTAAACTCAGTGATGATGACAATGTCTATGCTGATACCCTCACATCAGATACAGCTAAAGCTCTGTTTGGACATACAGATGATGATGAGGAATAATCCAGTTTTGAAAGATTTTAACTTTGTGATTTAGCTTGATTACCTGTTAAGTTATGGTTTTCTGCACTTTATTTAAAGTTTTAAAGTTATTGTTGCTAGTTTGCAGTTTTTCTTTAGCAATAAATATTGAAAAACTTTTAACCTACTGATTCCTCAATTATTTTAATTGTTTTGAGTATATATTTTATTTTTGAAATTTACTAGTGGATGTTGCATTTTCGACCTTGGCTTATACTCGAGTCACTAAGTTTTCTCAGTTTTGGGGGGGTAAAACTAGGTGGGTCGGCTTATACTTGGGTCATCTTATACTCGAGTGTATATACTGTGACCCTGCTCCAGATCCCCTTTTTTATGGGACTATAGAATGTGGAATTTATTCACAATAATTGTTGAGGGTAAAGTTTAACAGGACCATAATAGTTTTAGGGTGAAAGATGGTTAACCCTACAGAAACCCTTTATAAGGTTATGAGAAAGAGGAATGAAAACTTATCTATACCTAGATCAACTTTTCAAATATCAGAACAGAAAAAGTTTTTTGGAAAAAACTGGGAAAAAATAATTACCAAAAGAATAGAAAGTGAGTTAGTCTTAAATTTTGTTTTGCTGTTAAATGAAAACCTTCAATATAAACAATGTTTTCCTAATATTTTAAAATTTTAATATGTATATATTAGTTTTGGGGCCACACCTGGTGCTGCTCAGGGGTAACTCCTGGCTATGCACTCAGAAATTGCTCCTGGCTTGGGGGACCATATGAGATGCTGGGATTGAATCAAGGTCCATTCTGGATTAGCCATGTGCAAGACAAATGCCCTATTGCTGTGCTATCGTTCGGTCCCTACTTTGGACTTCTTATATTGATTGATTTTCAGTTTCTCCAGCTATGGAATTAGATTATTTATATGGGTCTTTGATTCCCTCATGATGAATTCTTGCATAACTATGAACTTTCTTCTTAACAATTCCTTTGCTGTGATCCACAATTTTGGTAGCTTGTATCCTCACTCTCTTGTTTCCAGAAAAATCTTTTGATGTTTCTTTCTGATCTACTGATTGTTCAATAATCAGTTGTTTAATTCCTAGATGTTTGAGTTAATTCTCTGTTTATATTTGTTAGTAATTCTAATTTTGGTGCATGAGGATCTGAAAAATTAGTTGATGGAATTTCTAACCTTTTAGCTTTACAGAGGTACGTTTTTTTGCCACAGCATGTGGTCTATCATAGAGAATGTCTAATGTGCATTAGAGAAGAATTTGTACTTGGACATTTGGGGACTAAATCTCCATATATCTATTTAGTCATTCTCTTCTTAAAGTCCAGTATTTCCTTATTGACTTTTACTTTAATTTATCTATGAAGTAATGATAAATCGCTGTTGAAGTTTCCAACTGTTACAGTGTTGCTATCTATGTCCATCTTTAACTCTACTAATAGTCATTTTAAGTATTTTTCTAGTTCCCTCATTGGGTGCATAAATGTAAGAGTTTGATTTTAAGAGCATGTGTTCTTAAAGAAATGACTTTCGCTGTCTCATAAGTTTTTTTAGCCTGAAGTCAGGATTGCTAATATGGAAAGTCTGATCTTTTGTGGAGTTTATTTGCTTGAAATATTCTTTTAGGCAACAGAAGATTAAATTCAATTTATATTCTATTCTCTGTGTGTGTTTCTCTTTCTCTTTTGGCAGGGGAGAACACCAGTGACACTCATAGGTTACTCCTGGCTATGTGCTCAGAAATTGCTTTTGACTTGGGGAACCATATGAGATGCCAGGGGACCAATCCACATTCTGTCCTAGGCTACCATGTGCAAACACTCTATGTCTCTTAGTAGCATTTAGGCTATTGACATAGAGTGATATTATCAGAGTTTTTTTCCTTATGTTTATTGTTTTCCAGTTTTAGAGGAATTTTTGTTTATTTGTAATTCTTGTCTTAAAGTAGTCTCTTCAGTTTTTAGAAGTTTTTTTTAAGTTTATGAAGTTGTTGAGCTGTTGTTTATTGGTCAAGTTGTGTACATTCCTTCAAATCTGAATGAAACTCTAGCTAGGTAAAATACTCTTGGTGAAGCATTCATTTTAATGAAATTTTCCCATTGTGACTTCTGCAGTATACAGGTATTTCTTAAGTGCTATTTTATGGCTAGGTGACTATAGAGTTAGAATGCCCTTAAATGATCACATTGAGATAAGGAGTGAAAAAGGCCAGTATGTGGCTATGTGCTTAGCAGGGGTCCTTATCTGGGGTGAAAATAGTCATCTTGTACATCTTGTACAGTCCCCAACACCACCATGCTTCAGGTTTTTGGGACCCAGGACTGGTCAGAGGTTAAGCCGACCCACACACAGCCTTCTCTTAGCCCTTTCCCTACTCCTTTCTGATGGTCTGACAAGGGGGTAAAATGGCAGTCCTAAGTAACAAAGACGATCTTGTTTATTGTATGTTTGTTTGTGATACCTGTTTTTAAACATTTCTTTATGAAGATTTATTTTTATTTTTATAACCAATATTACTTCAATCAAATTAAGTAACCAAGTGATTTCTTTTCATAAGTGGAAAGAATATATTGTAAGAAAATAATTTAATATTTAGCCCAACAGTTTTCATATAATATATATATATTATATAAACATGGCCGTCCCTTTACAATAATAAACACTATACTTGTACCTTTATTGAAAACTAAGGCACTGCAGGCTTGTAGGGCTCCCCATTCTATACAGATGCATATTCAATGTGTGCGCCCTCTTGTGGCATTTCAAGAAAAACATACTTTTATGGAAATGAAATACCCGACTTTTTTATTGTTATTTTTTGTTTAACTTTATGATTCTTTAGAGGCATATAAGATTCTTATTTTGCTTTATAATATAAATATTATATAAGACTATATGTATATTCTATAAGTAAATATATATTGAATTGCTAGTAATTTTACTTTATTATTTTTAATTTTTTTATTAATATCTTTATTTAAACACCTTGATTATAAATATGATTGTAGATGGGTTTTGGGTCATAATTTTACTTTACTAATGTCAACATTTAATAATTTTTATTTTTTAATGATTCAGAATTCTAGTTTCTTTGTTGTTATGCAAATATGTTTATGAGATAAAAGTTAACTAATTAATAATCCTAGTTTTTGAAGTATGTATTAAAATATATGATTTTTGCTACCTTGTATCCATTTATCAACATCTCATCAATCATGAAGTCATTACTAATGCATTTTAGAAATGTGCCTTGGCACAGAAACCACAATATGAAAAAATATTCTGTTGTCTTAAAAGCTTATGTGACAGGAACTAAATTTATTTTCTTATTTTTTTTGCAACAGAGCAGGGACTTCCTTTATATATTCTGTAGAGCTGTATTTTTTTAATCACTTGAAGAACTTTTTTCTTTTCCTTTTTTTCTATTTACTTAATCTATGAAGACAAAGATGCAAAGATAAAAGACAAGGTAAAGTTACAGTGGGAAGACAATCACCCATAAACAGAAGTCTCAAAAGATATCCCTTTGCTGACACCTTAATTTTGAATTTTCAGCCAAAAAACATTAAGAAAAATAAAACAAAAAAACATGCACAATTACTTTGTCCCTCAAGTCCCCAGATTGTAGTACATTATAACATTTCTTAGCAGTACACAAAGCAATCTAAAGCCACAAAATTTATGTAACTCCTTTAACATTAACGGCTATAGTATTGTTGACACAGTTGATCATAATACATTATTTCATTAAGAATGAGTCAAAGGTGGGCCCGGAGAGATAGCACAGCGGCGTTTGCCTTGCAAGCAGGCTGATCCAGGACCAAAGGTGGTTGGTTCGAATCCCGGTGTCCCATATGGTCCCCCGTGCCTGCCAGGAGCTATTTCTGAGCAGACAGCCAGGAGGAACCCCTGAGCACCGCCGGGAGTGGCCCAAAATCCAAAAAAAAAAAAAAAAAAGAATGAGTCAAAGGAGCACAGCAAAGAAGGTGTTAGAGTGGCGATTGTTTTGCATAGACCCAGCAAAATATAGGGGACATGGAAAGGAAAAAACCTTGGCCTACATACAAGGAGACCTTACCCTGAAGTATTCTGGCATAAGACGAACTTAGGCTCTAGGCATACTAGGTTGTCTAACCTAAGTCATTGTCTGTAGTGCCAATACACTTTTATTTTTCACACAGTCACTGTTCCTTGGTGTCAAGTTTCTGTAGCCAAGGATCCTGGAATATGTCCCATATCCTACTTCAAAGTCAGGATGATGTGGAGCATCCTTTAGTTTCACCTCACAGTTAGAGGGTGATTCAGAGAGCTCGGTCCTGAAAGCAGGTTGTCGTTGTTGTTTAAGTCTTCTGGGTGTTTAAGGGAAGTCTCTGTTGAGTGGATTTATGCCAGAGCAATGGTAGGATCTTTCCTGGTAGAGGATTGCTTTCAGGTGACGTTGTACACAACTGTGGTTGTTTTGTAGATGTAATCCCTGGTTCAGGGGTAAATGGACAATGCCCATTCTTCTGAGGCCTGAGCCAGGTCATTATGACAATGTTCAGAGTATAAGGTCCCACTGCATAACAATATTTGTGAATTCCATTCTCTATTAGATAAGAACTTGTTTGTATGTAATTTCCCATTTTAATGTGCCTATACAAAGGAAGAACAATGCCACATGGCGTGATTGGTGCCTATGGGTACGCTAGAACAAGTTCAACAATCCAGTTGACTTGGTTCTAGCATAAACTTTAAATAGAGGAACACTTCTACAGAATTCCTTATTAATCAGATAACAAAGAAAAGGACAGACAAAAATACATAGAGGGGAAATTTTTGAAATAGTTGAGTGAGGTGTTAAATTCAGTACACCACTTTGGTCTGTGATTTGACCTGTACAGTATTGAAGGTAAAAAGGGTAAATGAGGGGAAATAATGGTTGGAATTGAGGCAGTAAAGAACTAGAAACAAGCTTTTTAGGGCAGTGTCAAGGGCAAAATACAAGATGGATATTATGCACATGGAAAATATATGCATAGAATACTATCAATATATATATATATTGTACATGGTTTTAAAATGGAGACCAATGAGAAAAAATTGCCAGTGACTGCCCAACATAACCCAGTGCAACATCTGCCCACCCTCCTTCCCATGCCCCTCCCCCCTAGTGTAGAGAGAGTAGGGGAAAGCCTGAGGACCCCTATAGAGTTCAACGAAGGCCTGGAGTCCAAGGGAGAAAGAGGGAGACGGCTGGGGGCCTGTCATGCCTCCCAGCACCCCCCAAGCTAGGGAGAAGGCCTTCGGCCTGGGGCCTCCCCAAGTCCCATGCCAGCAAGAGCTAGCCCTCCAGAATCAAAAAGGGAACCGGAAGCCATACATCTGCCTGCCCTCCTCCCTGTGCTCCTCCCCCCCCAGTGTATGGGAGAGGGGGAAGACAGGATTCCTATAGATTTCACCTGGCACCCACCTTCTGGCCACTTGGGCAGGCATCCAGGTAAGGCCTGGAGTCCAGGGGAAAAAGGTGGGTTGGCTGGGAACCTGCTAAGCCACCAGAACCAAAAAAGGAACCGGAAGCCCAGACATCAGCCTGCCCGCCTCCCCATTCCCTCCCCCCTAATGTAGAGAGAGTGGGGGTTATGCCTGAGGACTCCTATAGAGTCCACCTGGCACCCATTTTCTGTCCACCTTTTAAAAAGGTTTTCTAGAAATAAAATATGGTGAAGCAAAATCATAAAGGAAGGAAAAAAATCTACAAAAGACAAATTTCCTATTTTCTTATAACTATAGTGAAGCTCATTTTCTATAATCTCAAATATGTAAAATGCTGAACAAAGATGATACAGACCTTACATCCTTGTGATTAAATTAGTTAGCAAAATACCTGTTAAATGTCTATTGAGTGCAGTTAATATTTAGAGGGTTAGACTACAATGATAAGTAAGACGTTCTTTGATCTGTTGAAGGATATATTCTAATTGTCAGTCGGTGAAGATGGGGAAAGCTGCCAACTAAGTAAAATTTGTATGTTATGTCACTCTGATATTGACTAGTAAGAAAATAGTCAAAATCAAGGGAACTATTTAATTATTTATGCAGAATAAAGATGGATTGGTGTAAAAATAAGGTTCCCTTTCACACAGGGAACTTAAATCTTGAAAGACTTAGATGCTTAAATGATTGGTTGGGATAATGAGATTCAGTTGGATGCTCCTGTTAGTGGTATTATAGGTTAAGATGATAAACTTTGAATGAGAGTGATTATTTGATGTTTCTTGTCAGAACTCATTAATGGAACAGATGGAGGGAAAGAAGCCCAAGACCAGGACAATTTAGAAATACGATATTCGATGAATAAAAATGTTTCAACTTATACATTGCTTAAGGGTTACAAGTGATATGGCATAAATGATAGAGCACATACTTAGCATTTCGGAGGCACCAATTTTGATCCTTGGCACTGCCTTAACATCACTAGATTTGGCAATTTTACTTGCTTCTGTAACTGTGAGAAGTGACCTTTTGAGAACCATCTTATAATATTTACTATCTGGAAAGTGAATGAGACAGTTGGCATAGGCATTTAGAAGGTGAGTCTCAGCATCTCATCACATTGTTTTTCAATCCTAGCACTAGGTATTCAGGGGCAAATTAAACTATTTAAATTAAGTCAATTTTATTTATATATATTTTATATATTTATATATATTCTATTAAGGAACCATGAGTTATAGCTATTCAAAGTAGATTTTCAGGCTCATAGTGTTCCAGCACCAATCCCACCATCAGTGTCAACTTCTTTGAACCAACATATTTCCATTCCCTGAGGGGCACATTTTACAACTTGGTTATTGTAGTTTGAGTCTTAAAGTGCTGTGGTTCAGGTAATAGATATACTACACCTTTACACCACCAAGGTTCCCAGTCCTCAACTCATGCTCCTACCATCCAGTCTGATTCTTCTCTTTCCCTACTTCATTCAGAACCTGCCTTTTTCATTTCTATAATTGTTTCATTTTCTATAATTTCTGTTTCCATGAAATGCCAGAGCAGCAGCCTACTATATTGGCAGGGTAGCCACTTCTTTAGAGATTCCTTTTTTAGTTGCTGTAACTTTCTTCTGTTCATATGATTACTTAGTTCTAAAAAGTGTTTTGAAGTTGACTTACAATGTTGAAATACAAAATTTAATGAGAAAATAAAGATAAAATCAACACAGAGAAACAAAAAAAAAATGATCCTGCTGAGTTCTAGTGGGAGATAATTAGCACAATTTAGAAATCTGTCCAGCTGTGGAGTGGAGAATTTGGGGCAGATAAAGTAGAACTCAAAATTCTTAGTATTTTTCACTGACTTATGTAAGAGAAGAATGATGATTTTAAGTTAAAAGATTAAGTTTAGGGCCGGAGAAATAGCATGGACGTAGGGCATTTGCCTTGCATGCAGAAGGATGGTGGTTCTAATTCCGGCATCCCATATGGTCCCCACTAGAGTCTGCTAGGAGTAATTTCTTAGTGTAGAGTCAGGAGGATTAACCCCTGAGCGCTGCCAGGTTGTGACCAAAAAAAAAAAATGAAGTTTGAAGATAAATGAGTTAATGAAATTTTTTATCCAAAGTGTACTAAATAGAAGAATCTTCAGTGAAATTCTTAAGTAGTTAACTTCATTTTTTATACTGTCTAAGAAAATTGGGAGTATTATGTATATGTTCTTCTTTTAAAGTTACTCTACATTTATTGAATTTTCTTTGGGAATTAATTGAATAAAATAGTCACAAATTTGCCAATATAATGCCAATATAATTTTTATGTTGGCAAATTTATTCAACTGGATCTTCTGAAATTAATGTTTTCACAAAGATCCTCAGCTGAGTTCCTTTAATAGTAAAAAGCTTCGTTACTAGAAGCTGCCAGTACAACCCTCATGTTTGAATTCTAATATTCTCTTAATGTTATATCTCCTTATTTCATTGAAGGCATTATACAATATTCTTGCTACTAAATAATTTTATGATGCATTTTTCTTCAATTTTAGATTTATTATAGTTTAAGAGTAGAGTCCTTTAATGCTATAAAGTGTTACAATGAACTTCCTTATACATACTGTTTTTATGTAATAATTAACTTTTTCTCAGATTCTCATATGCTTGCATGTAATGAATTTCATAGTAAAATTGGCATATATTAATGGACATCTTAAGATTTTAGTACTTCTACAATGTGTTGGTAAATTCACTATGAAGAATGTTTGACTCTGGAAACAACACAGATGCCCTTCATTAGATGAATGGCTAAAGAAATTGTGGTACATATACACAATGGAATATTATGCAGCCATCAGGAGAGATGAAGTCATGAAATTTTCCTATACATGGATGTACATGGAATATATTATGCTGAGTTAAATAAGCAGAGGGAAAGAGATAGATGCAGAATAGTTTCACTCATCTATGGATTTTAAGAAAAATAAAAACGATTTCAATAATTCTCAGAGACAAAAGAGACAAGGGCTGGAAGGTCCAGCTTATGACATGAAACTCACAACCAAGTGATGAGTGCAGTTAGAGAAATAACTACATTGAGAAGTATCATAACAAAGTGAATTAATGAGGGAAGTGGAACGCCTGTCTAGAGTACAGGTGGGGGTGGGGTGGGGAGGAGGGAGATTTGGGACATTGGTGATGGGAATGTAGCACTGGTGAAAGGGGGTGTTCTTTACATGACTAAAATCCAGCTACAATCATATTTGCAATCAAGGTTTTTAAATAAAGATATTAATAAAAAAGACTGTTGGCATATGGAACCAGAGTGTTAACACAGCGGTAGGGCATATGCCTTGCACACAACCAACTCGGGAAAGACCCAGGTATGATCCTTGGCATCCCATATGGTCCCCTGAGCCTGCTAAGGGCAATATTTGAGTGCAAAGCCAGGAGTAACACCTGAGCATGCAGGGTGTAGCCAAAAAAAAATGTTGGCTATAATATGCTGTATTATAATATGCTTTCTTTGATAATTTTCCTCCTGATTTTTATAGTGAGAGAGCTGATGTGTGTATGTATGTACATGTGCCTGAGTAACAGCTTTTTATATTTTCTTCAGAAAACCGAGTGTCTGAATATGTTTTACTCCTGGCTATGAGTTTCTAGAAATGAAGAACCAAATGCAGATCTTTTGTTTAAATCTAGCAAATTTATATGGAATATACCTCATTCAAGCCATATTATCCATATTATCTTATAGTCATATTATTCTTATGCTTAGAATCATCCTTTCCTTTTATTTTGTTAATTTTATTATCAACTTATTGAAATTGTATTTTGAGTAGATTTTTAATTTATGCAAGTCTTTGGGTCCTCCTAAAACCAAGTAATGCAATAACTAAACAAAATGTATGTAGATATTTTTATTATATATCCTTAGGGTAGAATTTAAAAAGCAGGTTCACAGATTCTCTTGTCATATTATATCTTAATTCAGTGACAGATTTTCTATAGGAAACTGCGACAATAATAACCCATATGCAATTACTTTTTGATTTATTGAAGGGGTAATAGTTAGTGAGGGGCCAGAATTCTGAGAATAGTCAAGCTGTTTGAAAGAGATTTATTCTGCAGTATTATATATTGAAAATAATGTTTTCCATAAGATTTTTGAAGAAACTTTGAGAAAGATGATCTGAAAATATTTTATGTGTGTAGTCTACAATATAGGGATGATTACCATATTTAAATATGATATGTATAAATAATAAAATTGATATTGAATTTTAACAATTTTAGTGCAAGCTTTGATGGGGGTAGAATATATATTTCAGTAAGGAGCATACTTTCCTTAAGACTATTCAAAGTTTAGTTTTAGGATATATGGACAATTGTGTTCTCCAGGCCTCATCGGTTTATATATAATATAAAAGAGATGACTGACTTTTTGGTGTGAGGATAAATGTATTTTATTGTTATTTTTGAGTAATACTATTTTCTGATGGCCTTTTGTTCCAGTAACAGTACTACTGTACCAAGACATACAGGCTATTTTATATATCCTGAATTAGCTTTTAAATTTGTGGTATTATTTTTAATTATCTAACAGACAAAATAGTTAAACTTATTGACGAGTGTTCACAATACACTAGCTGGAAAAAGCCTTGTAGGTCTATTAGTTAAATTTTATGCCTGAAAATACTTATGTTTGTCTTTTTTATTTTAGTGGATTTATTATTAACAATAAAAGAAATTTTTTTCTGTAGTGACTTATTTGTATTTATCATCTTAATTTATGAACCTTTCAGATAGTTGCACCTTTTTCCTCTAAAACTATTTATACCAAAAATCTAATTCCATTTCTTCTGTAGAACAACATGCATAAATAGAATGTATGTCTTTAGTTTTATTAATAGTGGAGTCAGGGGCTGGAGAGGTGACGCTAGTGGTATGGCATCTGTCTTGCAAGGGCTAACCTAGACAAATGGCGGTTCGATCTCCCCATGTCCCATATGGTCCCCCAAGTCAAGAGCGGATTTCTGAGGGCATAGCCAGGAGTAACCCCTGAGTGTCACAGGGGTGTGGGCCCCAAAACCAACCAAAACCAAAAAAAAAGTGGATTCAATATAACGTGATTCCATGTTAGTTAACTTACTGGTATAAAACTAAGCATGATGTCTGAGGCAATGGTATAAATTCTCATGATTGACTTTGTAAGTTTTTTAAAGTACAGACACCATTCTAAATTCTCATTATTGACTTTGAAGTTTTGAAAGTACAGAACACATTCTAAAGAGTATCAAAACAAATGTACAAGAAAAAGGATTTTTCTCATACATAATTAGTATCAGTTTCTTCACTATGTTGGGTAAACACTCTGTCATTGTTTAGAGATGGAAGTATTTACTTTAGAAGTATCTTTCTATTGTTAATAATCCTATTGGATAACTAATATTCCATTATAAGAGTAGTGTCATGCAAACTGTCTCTGTGGGGAGATATAGATAAGATAAGATATATAAGACAAAGATAGATGAGATGATTTTTTTAGTTTGTTTTTTTTTTCGGGCCACACCCATTTGATGCTCAGGGAGTTACTCCTGGCTAAGCGCAGAAATTGCCCCCTGGCTTGGGGGGGACCATATGGGACGCTGGGGTATTGAACCGGGGTCCTACCTTGGCTAGCGCTTGCAAGGCAGACACCTTACCTCTAGCGCCACCTTTGCAGGCCCCAAGATGAATATTCTTATTTTCTGAATAAGAAACTGAAATGAAGTTCCTTTCTATGTTCAAAAGTACAAGTCCTTAGCAGAATAATATTATGGCAGTGAGTTTTAAAATTTCAGTCCTTTGCTCATCATCATATTGTTTTACTCAGTCTCCTAACAGATTATTACTCCATTAATAGGAAAAGATTATGTCTAAATAATGCCATAAACCAGATGCAAGTTGAAATTATTTCCAATCTACCAATCACTGATCTATTATAAAATGCCAAACTAAAATTGATATTGTTCACTGACAATACTAGGTATCTGCCATTTTTACATTCAGCCTCTATTTATACTGCGTACCTTGATTTTTTTGTTGTGTTATGTAATAAAAGTTAATTCTTAAAGGTTTTGGAGTACTATGTATTTCACAATTATTTGACTTATTCTGAACAATGTGGCAGCACTATGAAGAAATAGGTAGCATAATACTTTGAAAGAGCCTTTGATGATTTCTCATGGTAGTTCTTTGTGCAGTAGAAGACAAATGCTTTTTCTACCATCAGATACAATGTGAAGTAATTTATCAACACTAAGAGAAAGCCAGACTTCTTTATCTTCCACTAACTATTTATAAATGTATCTATTCCAGACAAATAGAACTGAAATCATCTGATCCCTCTCTGAGAGCACACACATTTCCCAGAATCAATGCTCTTCATATGAAAAGGGTTGAAATCTTTCAATATCAAACAAACTTTCTTGAACACCTTAATTTTATACATATAAATATGTTGTGCATTTTTATTTATGTAATTTAAACATAGTAACATAGTATGATTATTTTTATCCTATGTATATTACATAAAGTTTTTTAAAGTTTTAAAAGACTGTAAAAATTAAGCTATCATCAAATCAACCGCATTTGAATTCTAATTACTTCATTTTCTTTGTTAATACTTGTTATTATTTTTTATTTTGGCTAAAAAAATCTGGAATATGTCAATTACTTTTTGAGGAAACATTGTCCTGACTTTTGTCATGTCCTAAATATACTTCTAATTCAAATAGTTTAAACCAAAGAGGTAGCTAATGGACCATCCTCTCTGAAATGTCAGGCTTAGCTGGTTGCATAGGTTAAATTTATATTTTATTATCAACATTGTTTGTATTGGTTTGCCTAACTTGGTAAAGCTCTCTCCTTGCTTGGGACTAATATTTTGCTAGCAGTTCCAAACCTCTAGCAGTTAAAAAATTTAAACAAAAGAAAAATATAGCAATAGTACCCAGATTCTTCTCTATCTTTCTAGACTCTAGAAAGAACTTTCTGAGGGAATGGATTGTGTTTGATGACTTTGAATGTGCCTTATTAAGTTCAGTATTCTTTATAGCATTTAGTCTAGGAGGGGCAATAATTCTCAGAGGAAAATTGGTAGTATCACTACCAGAAAAAGGTTACAATGATTAGTGCTAGTTCAAAATCAGCAAAGTATTTTCTACATCTTAAAGGCATCTAAATTAAAACTGGAAAAATGGTTGTGCATAGTCTATTTTCCCAATAAATGCTACAGAATTTACCCTGAATTAACAAATACTACTGAAAATTGTGTATAATATTGCATAATTTTAGACTGTGAAATTGCTTTTGTTGAGCTCTGCTAAAATTCTGTTATCAGCTTATATTGAGACACAGTATAATGAATAACCAGTGAAACTTCTTATATTGTTGTAGGGAAAGTATTGAAGATACTATTTATTAAATTACAGGCCCATGTTATAGAATTTGTAGGAAAAAGTTCTCCCTGATTTTTGTAACAGGATGAATGGGAATATTTTGAAACACCTTTTGTGATTTTGGTTTTGTGAGTTCTGTGATTTCTGAAACTGATAGTGCTTCTTTTTTCTTATTACTTAAATGATAGATCTAATTATTTTGTTCTAAACATGTATATGAGGCCACAAAGCAGTGTAACTTTTGCATTCTTTCTAAAAATCTTTTTCAATCAACGTTGAAAAATAAATAGATTTTGTGAAAATATTATTCATGAACTGAAGTTCCAGCAGATAAAGCAACTGCATGGCTTTCTCAAGACGTTTATCAACAAAAATTTTTTTGGCTTCCAGTTTTAGATGCAGGAATTGTAAAACATTACAGAATCAGAAGACTGGATGAAGGGGGCCTTTTACCTTACTAAGAGAAAAACCTTTTCAACACTGAGTGAATTTGTGAGTCCACTATTACCAGACAAGTGATGGCTTGTGTATCAAGCTGGGAAAACCATGCTTAAAGGTAACATGTTTTACAGATATGTATATTTTAATTAGAAGTTACATTTTCCCTTCAGATATTAGAATATGTCTATGTCATATGTCTGCACAGAAGTAATTTTAGTTATTTTAGACAGATGTACAAAAAGAATACGATTTGGCAAAAATGCAGAAGATATTATCTTAATAGATATAACATATATTCTTCACTTAATCTCTACTTAAAAGTAATTAAAATAAATTTTATATTATTAATTGTGATCTATGTTATATACCAAACCATAATTAACAGGATTGCAAACACCACTGTACCTCGATACTGATGGGAAAAAAATTAAAACTTCTCAGAAAATTATGTTACTTAAATTTTATTGAATGTATTTTATTTCAACAAACTTTCTATAATTATTTAAAACAGATTCAAGTTCCAGCAACTTTTGATTTATCATATCAAACTGTAGACCTATGGGAAATAGATCGCAACTCTATTCAGCTTCTGAGGCGATTGGGATCTGGTCAATTTGGTGAAGTGTGGGAAGGCCTATGGAATAATACAACTTCGGTAGCAGTCAAAACATTAAAACCAGGTATGGGAATTAATATACTCAGAGATTTAATGGTGTATGTTGAACTTTAAACTGCCAACCAAGATGCCCTTCAACAGATGAATGGCTAAAGAAATTGTGGTACATATACACAATGGAATATTATGCAGTATTATGTCGGGAGAGATGAAGTCACGAAATTTTCTTATATGTGTATGTAGATGGAATCTATTATGCTGAGTGAAATAAGTCAGAGGGAGGGAGCTAGACACAGAATGGTCTCACTCATCTATGGGTTTTAAGAAAAATTAGGGACTTTATTGTAATAATCCCCAGGAGACAATAGATATGAGGGCCCGAAGGACTGGCTCACAATATGAAGCACACTACAAAGAGTAGTGGTGCAGTTAGGGAAATTAACTAACACTAACAACTATCATGACAATCTTAATGAGTGAAGAGAAGTAGAATGCCTGTCTCAAATACAGGCAAGGTTGGGAAGGAGAGGAAGGGGGCAATGGTGGTGGGGAATATTACACCAGTTAGATAGGGGGTATTCCTGTTATGACTGAAATCCAACTACCAATCATGCTTATAATTATTCTGCTTAAATAAAAGATTTTATGTATTAAAAAAATCGGCCACTACAATTGTTCCAGGGTTCACAGACAATCAGTGCTAGTATAAAGACGGAGTAAAGTCATCTTTGGAGTTCAGCGAAACCATAAGTTATGACTCATAGATTCTAGAACATAAAAGCAAGTGCATTGCTATGTAGATCAGTGCAAGATTTCATAAATGCATCTCTTTTCTAGCGTTACAAGCAATCTTCCAATGTCCCCACTTCCAATATTTCTCCTATTTTCAGTTAGATAAACATTTTACCGTATTGCATAAAGTTCCTACCCCAAAATAGTTTGCTAGTCTGATACTCTTTCTTTTGTTCCTTTCTCTTCTCTTCTTACTTCTTTCTTTCTCTCTTCTTTTTCCCTTTCTTTTCTTCTTTCTTCCTTTCTTTCTTTCTTCTTTTTTTCTTTTTTCTTCTTTCTTTCTTTCTTTCTTCTTTCTTTCTTCTTTCTCCTCTTTCTTTCTTTTCTTCTTTCTTTCTTTCTTTCTTTCTTTTCTTTCTTTCTTCTTTCTTTCCTCTTTCTTTCTTTTTCTTTCTTTCTTTCTTTCTTTGTTTGATTCTTTCATTCTATTTCTCTTTCTTTCTTTTTCTCTCTTTCTTTCTTTCTTTCTTTCTCTCTTTATTTTTTCTTTCTTTCTTTCTTCTCTTTCTTTCTTTCTTTCTCTTCCTTCCTTCTTGCCTTCCTTCCTTCCTTCCTTCCTTCCTCCTTTCTTTCTTTCCTTTCTTTCTTTCTTTCTTTCTTTCTTTCTTTCTTTCTTTCTTTCTTTCTTTCTTTCTTTCTTTCTTCTCTTTCTCTCGTTCTTTCTCTCTTTCTCTCTTTCTTTTTCTCTTTCTTTCTTTCTCTCCTCTCTTTCTTTCTTTCTTTCTTTCTTTCTCTCTCTCTCTTTCTTTTCTTTCTCTTTCTTTCTTTCTTTCTTTCTTTCTTTCTTTCTTTCTTTCTTTCTTTCTTTCTTTCTTTTCTTACCTTTCTTTCTTTCTTCTTTTTCTTTCTTCTTTTCTTTTTTTTTTGAGCCTCATCCCAGTAGTGCTCAGGGCTTACTGTTTGTCGCACATTCCTATAAGATCTCTGGAGATCATACTTGGATATATGGTGCTGGAGAATAACCAGAATTAAACATATACAAGGAGAACATTTTAACCACTGTACCATCTCTCTGGCCCCCAGTATTGTTTGATATGGGTTATCCCCATATCCCAAAAGGGGGATAAAAGATCATATCCCCTTTTACTAACATATGTTTAAATCTGGGCTTTTGATGGCAGTAATTTTCAAAAGAAAGACTAACACAAAGTTCATATAAAACAGAAAATGGGGCAATATTGTTTAAACAAACCACACAAAATCAATATAAACTAGAAAACAATTGATATTGATGTTTTATTTGCTTCCAAAAGAAACTGCACAGGATCCATTAGATGATTCATCATTAGATGAATCTCTTCAGCAAGTAATTGTGATTAAAGATGACATAAAGTATAGTTATTTTTCTTTCAGTTTATGTGATCTGCTTTAAAAAACAAATACTTAATATGTCTGAATTTAAACAGGTAAGGCATGTAAGCATTATGGGTCCTCATTTAGAGACATCAAGAAAAAATTACTGAGATGTGAGTGTGCATTGGAAAAATTGGGAAAGTTTGGATTCTCTGTCATAGTACCTGAAAACAAGACATTTATTGTAAAATCTATTTGAGTTTCAAAATTTGACTTTGTAATCTGACTTTGTAACAATTTTTAACTTTTTTTAACCTTATTTTCTGGAGGTAAAAATGATCATAGTTACTACTTCATGGATTCTAATGTGGACAAGTTGAATCAATGTACACAAAATATATGCACTACATTCTTATTGTACTGAAATGTAAGCTTGCAGCATATGAAACAATGGAGAGGCACTTTTACGTGGCTATATCACATGGGTAATCTAGGTGACCTGTGATACAGCCCACTAACTATGATTTTAACAACTGCTGCATAACTATGACTGCAAATCCTAATCTTGCTGACAATTTAAACTAAGCTTTATTATCCAATTTAATGTTTTCCATAAAATAATCAAGTAGCTATTCATCCAACACTGCTCTCTAAGGAAGGCCTTCTGGAGGTCAGAAGAGAACAAAAAAATTAGATTTCTCATATTAAAAAAAAGACTTCGTGATAGCTTTCTTTCCAACGGAGTAATTATTATTGATTTACAGTGCAATAGCAGCAAACAGCTTTGATGATTGGTTAAGTGCCTTTCACTTTACTGGAGCCATTAATCAATCTTAGCAGGTATTTATTGCTTAGCAGACTGCCACGCAATAAAGACATGCTTGAAATCAACTTCTACAGTAGCTTTGATGGCCAAAAAATTAATATTTAATGTTGCATTACTAGCTGGAGTTGAAATTGAGTTTTCTTTGTGCTGCAGCTGGTCAACTGTGACCAGTAGAGTTATAAAGGAGTGCTTTGAGAACCTTACTCTGAAGACAAATCTGATGTATACGTATTTAAGAACTGGTACATTGCATCATATAAACATAGAAAAGCACACTGTTATAAGAATTGTCTGGCTGGTGATCAAAATTACTATAGTGCTGCAATAACAAGGAATTTATTGAATTGTTTTTGGGGGAGGAAGGATTCCACTATATTCCGATTTGGCCTATAATTTACTAGTTATAACAACCAAGAACAACATTCTTTATTGTGTTTTGAGTAACCTCTTTTATTTTCCAGTTCCACTTTACTATTTTGCATCAAACTTTTAACCCTAATTGCAGCAAAACCTTGATAGAGATTAAAGTAAGGAAGTCCAACAAAATTTCCCAGCCCTATTTTTTCAACTTGAATTCTTAAACTCCTCACTCTGCAATCTGTAAAAAATATGGCAGATTTGTTTTTGTAAGAAGTAGTAATGTTAATAACAAACCAAATAATGGGTAAGGCTCATTTAGTATGTATATTTTAGACATAGCTATTATTCTAATTATGATTTACGGTGCTATAAAATTATTAGTCACAATTAAAAAATGAAGACTAAGGGTTGGAACAATAGTACTGCAGTAAGGTGTTTACCTTGCACGTGGCCAACATAGGATGACCCCGGTATTAATCCCGGCATCCCCTATGGTTCCCTGAACCTGCCAGGACTGACTTCTGAGTGGCAGAACCAGAAGTAATCCCTGAGTGCCGCTGGGTGTGACCCAAAACCAAATGAATAAATAAAAAATAAAAATAAATAAATAAATAAAAAATTAAGGACTGGAAACTTATTCAAAACCACACAAATAAACTAGGATTTGCCAGAATCTGAAATTTTATTGAGCCTTATTTCTGAACTATTAGACTCTCGAGGACACATCAAATAAGAGATTGCCTAAAAGATTTAATTTAATTTTCTAAGTGAGGATGCTCTCTCTGAAATAATCTGACAGTCATATGTGAATCATTGACTCTGTATTAATGAACTAATTGAAGTGTTATCTTAAAATGTCAAAACATATCCATATTTTAAATCAAATGCCAACTAACTTTTTTAAATTTAGGGACAGTTGGTAATATACTAAGTTCAGTTGTACAACCTAAAGATCCATTATTAATATATTAAGGTAATCAAATCATCTTTAATTTCAACTGAAGTAACATGGTTATGATAATTTTAATATTTTGGTTTCTAGTAAACATAGTTGCTGTTCTCTCCCCAACTGGCCTGCTTTTTCTTGTACACTTCTTTAATCCTTTTTTCACACCTCCAGCTTGATAATCTTTATTTCGAAGTCTTGAATTAATTCGATTAAGTTGATAGCCTCTATTACCACATCTGTATTAAAATTCAAGGGGTTGTTGTCATTAGATACTATACATTCCCTCTCTTTATTTCTTTGTATACACATATAATTTCAATATTTGTATCAACTGAATCACCACAGTTCTAGATAGTATTCATCATCTTACTAAAAATGTTATGCTTTTTTTCTTGTGATGAGTATAAAATATTACTCTCAGAAAATTTCAAATATGCAATGAAATTTTATTATCTATATTACTCATGATAATTATTTTATACATTTAGCTTATTTGTTCTATAACTGGATCTCTGCATCTTTTTAATACCCAATTTTGCCTTTCTGTCATCCCTTGGCTTTAGCAATCACCAATATGTTCTTTATATAAACTAATATTGATTAAAAACATTTTATACACTTAACATATGTAAGTTGTACTTGTTTTATTCTGTTATCTCACCTAACACAATATTTTCAATTTTATTCATGTTTTTGCAAATTTCAAACTTTCACTTCATTTTTCTAAGGTTAAAGACTGTGGATAATATTGGGTCAGGTATCATTTACTCTTTAATTTATTGGTGGTGGTGCTGGGAAAAATTCAAAGAAATATTCTGGAGGCCAAGAACTATATTCTTGAGAAATGCTCCACAGCTCAGTCCACATATTTCCATGATCAGGCCTGAAAATATGGTTCTGTTCACTTCCTGATAATACTTTCAGGGATGTGAGCCATACTCAGCAGTGCACAGGGTCCTCTGAGTATATTACCTGCAGTACTTAGCAAGTCATGTATCATTGGGGATCGAATTGAGTTTCCATGCATTATATATATATATATATATATACATACATATATATATGAAAGAATCGTAATTCACTTTGGTCACAATAAAAATTATATAATATATTTTAATATATAATAATATATTATATTTACATATTTAATTTATAATAAATTAAATAATATATCTGATATAATATTATATACAATATATTATACATAATAATAACACTATATTAATTGTATATTAATATATAAACATAGTAATATAATAATATAATCAATATATTAATTGTATTAATATTATGTGTATATATACATTTTATATATAATTATATATAATTTTTTATTGTGCCCAAAGTGAATTACAAATTTTTTACAATAATATTTACGGTACACAGTGACATAAATCAGGGCATTCCCACGAGCTGGGTTGTCCTCCCTCCACCCCCTGTTCCGAGCATGAATCCCATATCCCTGTACTTTGACCTCCAGACTGCTAATCTAACTGGTCCCCTCTGTATAGCTTGTTGTAGATTGGGTATCGATTCTGTTGTCATTGACTTTGGGTTTGGTGTTTAAGTCTAATCATTTTTTATTTTTACTCAATGTTCATACGACTTTTTGGTCCTAGTAGCATCCATTTTCCACCCCTCAACTTATGAGGCAGAAACAACATGATTCAAGTTATGTGGTTTCTATCTAAAAAAAAAAGAAAAGAATAATAAGATAAGAGAAAAGAAAAATATCTGGAAATCTGGAGGGAGTCTGTCTAGAGGTTATAAATATCAATTTTAAAGAAGAAAGGGGGAAAAAAGAAGAAAAAAGACAGAAAAACCAAAAAATAAACAAACAAAAAACAAAACAAAAATCAAACCAAAAAAAAACCCCCAAAGCAAGTACAAAAAGGCACCACAGAAACAAACAAAAGGAAGTAGGGCTGGTGCGGCAAGGTTTTGTGCTTCTCTCACCTTTTTTTTTTTCTTTTTGTTTGCATAGGCACAGTGAATATTGGGGAAATTAGAAAGGGAATTCCTTTGGGCTAAGAGATACAGGGTTTCTTTGCCCTTGATGCATACTGTCATGGGAGTAACTACAGCTCCATACATGCTCAATCCACACCCCTAGGTCTTTCTATGGTGCTAGAAGATTTTCCCTCTCAGTTGTAGATGATAAAATCAGGGCCTCTGTAACTAGAGATCTTAGTATTTGCACAGGTCATAGGATAAGACTAGGATAGAGTTTTTCTTTATGTTCTGGAAATTCTCTTCCATCACTGTTGTTGTAATCAATCTTCTGTAATAGGTGGTCTGGTTTTTGCATAGATCTGAGGACAAAGCCATAGAGATAGAATCTTTTATTATGTTTCCATAAATTCTGCTCATTGCAGTGTCAAAGTCAGACCTATGGATTAGAGATCTTGGTTATTGTACAAATCCTAGGCCAAATCCTAAGCTAAGGTCTTTCTTATTGGTCACAGGATAAGTTCTGCCCACCATGGTTGTCAAAGTCAGTCTTCTGTACTTAACACTCTAGGTTTTTTCACAGATCAAAGGATGACATGTCTTCTGATTTCATCTTACCATTAGTTGATTAAATAGGATAACCTGCCCTTTAGATCAATTTTTTATTGCCAATTTCCATTGTCAGGATATCATATCAAAACTGTCTCAAGTAGATGCTAGAGCAGTATTAGGAATTTCCTACAGGTCGTTTGGTTCTTGGTGCTGTTGCACGAAACTGTATTGGTTCTATGTCTGGGGTCTAGGGCCTCTGGAGTGAACAGTTGCTGTCCACTCACAGGGAGTCTAAGTTGGGTCACATGACACATGTTCAGAATGGGAGGTAGCCCTGTATTATAAAATGTATGGGTTTCTTATCCCTAGTAGATAAGAGCTTGTTTCTATACATAAAAATTCCCCTTTTTAGTATTCTCTTGCAAAAAAGAATGGTGCCTATATTATATTGCTGGTGCATTTGGGGTAAGAATGTCAGCTACACAATATCAGTGCCATGTTTTTGACCTGAGCTTTTTATCCCAAGCAAGACATTTTCTTGTAGGTTTTTGTACCAAGCACCACCAAAACAGGGTGAGTTAAAGGAAAAAATATATAGAAGATAAATCAATGAAAATAAATAAAAAAAGGTAATTGGAGAAAAAGAAGTCCATGTAAAGGTGGCTATCTTACACTTGGCAATAAACATACTAAGCGGTATTATTATCGAGGTATTAAAAATATAAAGAGGAAATATAGGCTTCCCCCACTACGTCTTTTGAGATATCCTTGTGGGGGGTGTGAAATTCAGGGCACATTTTCATCACACACCCTGGTCTTGTTGAGTTTGAGAAATGATTTGCAGTAGAAAGGGATCAGGAAGAGTCCTTCACTGGGGGTCCTTCTGGAGCTGAATCTGGTATCATGCAACAGTCCACATTGGGGGAGGGTGAGAAGAAGGGCTACAATGCATGAGTCAGCACAAGTGTTGGTTTGTAGTTTCTTCCGCAGGCATTAGATATGCACTGAGAGGATTTCCTTTTCACACTGGGGGGTGAGTGGTGGCTTATTTGGGCAGGAAGTCAGTGTCAGTACCTAATGAGTTAAGAACTGAGGGTAAATGGCCTTAAATAAGGAGGGATATTGGATCAGCGATTGGAGGACTAAAGGGATAGGATTTCTGAAGGGGGGAGTAGGGGATAGTATATAGGAGGGGCTATATACACTTTAGGCATGATTGTTTACAAATTTAGGTTTAGCAGACAAAGAGGAGTCCACTGTCTACAAACTCATGTCCACATAATGACAGACATTAGTGATAGGGTGGGTTTGATCTCTTAAGAAATAATTGAATTAAGAAAAGATAAATAATTAGCTTAGCTGTATATTAGAAGAGAGAAAAGATGAACAAAATATAAGATAGAAGAGAAAAGAAAAATAATACAGTAAAAATAAGTTAAAAAGAAAAAAAGAAAGAAAAATGGGCTGGTGTGTCAGAATTGGAAGGTTTTTGATTTTTAGGCATTTCATCACTGATGAGGGTAGGTCTTCCTGAATGAAAGTTTCAGGATTAGATATTGACTGCAGCATTTTAGCATACACATAATTTTCATATCTAGAGTACTAAGCAATATGGTATGTGAGGACTATAAGAGGTGGCTACCCTATGTAGTATTGTCTGCTGCATCTTATGTATTGAGGTTCCTTTCCTAAAGAGAAACTGACAGTGTGGGTTTTATTTAACATACCATATTTTTCCGGTGTATAAGATGACTGGGCATATAAGATGACCCCCTACTTTTCCTGTCAAAATATAGAGTTTGGGTTATATTAGCCATGTAATACTACCTCTCTTTTAATGCATCCAAATGGAAATTAAAAAAACATAAGAGAAAAAGAGTAGAACCCTCAAAGGTTAACACTACATGTTTAATAAAGCTAGAATTTGGAGTGCAAACAATAATTTATACATTTGTCATTTATAGTGAGTGACTGTAATTTTTTAATATAATTTTTATTTTGATTGTAGTGGTTTACATATTGTTTGACAATAATATTACAGGGTTCACATTTACATAAAATCGGGGGAGTTCCATCACCAATTTGTCCTCCCTACACCTCCATGTTCGTCCTACCTCCCATATCCTCATCTCTCACCTCCCGGGGCTTCGAGAAATTGTGGTCCTCCTCTGTAGCTAGCTTACTACTTAGTAGTCTTGGTCTTGGTGCCTCCCTTATTTCCTCCTCTAACTAGGAGGAAGGACTACATAGTTCAAGTTATGTGATTTTATTTGAGGAAGAGAAAAAGTAATAAACTGGAGTAAAAGTCTAATATGCGAAAATGGGGGAATCATTCTAGAGGCTCTCATCATCAGTTTGAGAGATGAAGGAGAAAAAGAAGGTGTAAACACCCCAACAGTACAAAAAGAAGAGTCAAATATCCAGTGAGTACTCCAGTGGTAACCAGTAGGGACCACAAAAAAAAAAAAAAAAAAAAAAAAAAAAAAAGCCATGGTCTTTGAGTTAAAAAACATGGCAGAGCACCTAAAGAAAGAAAAGAAAAGAAGAAAAAAAACCACAATATAATATAAATATAAATGGGGACAACAACTTCAATAACCACACCAAAACAAAGAAATCGACAAAAAGTAGATAGGTAAATAAAACTAAAAATAATAATAATAATAAATGAAGAAAAATAATATATAAAAGATAAAAATGTTTTGTGCTTTTTGCCTTTTTTCCCTCCTGCACTGGCAGAGTAAATATTGGGGTCATTCAAAAAGTAATTTACTTGGCCTTAGTGCTATGGGGTTTCTCCACCCTTGGGGTATATTGTCACGGGATTAACTATAGACTCCGTTCAGGTTCATTTACTCTAACCTTGTAGTGCTTTTGTGGTGTTTGGAAAACTGCTCCGTCCTGGGTGATGAAATAAGACCTCTGTATCTATAGATCTCAGGATCTGCACAGGTCCAGGAGTGGGGACTTATGATGAAGTATTTCTTTGTGGTTCTAGAAGTTCTGTTCCCTCAGTGTCATTTTAATCCATCTTCTGTGGTGGTGGTCATGGTCTTTGCACTGATCCTAGGATGGAACCTAGGATAGCGTCTTTCATTCCGTTGCCATTCGTCTCTGCCAGATCTTTGAAAATGGGGATCATGGTTATTGTGCGGGTCATAATTCAAACCTAGACTAGGGCTTTTTTTATTGGTCTCAAGATATATTCAGTCCAGTCATGGTTCTAGCAGCCAGTCATCTGTAAAATCGCGATCTTTGATTTTGGACCGACCAAAGGGTGACAAGTCTTCTGATTTGTCTTATCGTTAGCTGGTGAGGTAGGATAACCTGTTTTTAGGTCAAGTTGTTCCATTTTCTTTGTTGTCAGGATATCATATTAGAGCTGGCACTTGTTGGTGACCTTGCAGTATTAAGGCTGTCCCGAATGGGATTTGTTTTCTGTAGCTGTTGTGAAGAACTGTGTCGATCCATGTCTGGGATCCAGGGTTCAAGACTGACGGATGGTGTCTAATCACCTGAGATCTAAGTTGGGTCCGCGTGACATATTTTCAAGGTGGGAGATATCTGTATTGTAAACAAGTACGAGTTCTTGTCTCTAGTAGATAAGAGCTCTTTTTTATATGTAAGATTTCCCCCTTTTTTAGTGTGCCCTTGCAGGGAGAAATGGTGCTACTTTATATTGTTGGTGCATTTGGGGCTGGACAGAGAAGAAAACAGAAACAGGTCACACATTCCAAACAAGATAAAAATTAGGAATAAAAGTATATGTGCTCACAATGTATACGTAGAACAAACATTTAAAAAATGAATTAACAAAAATAATTAAAGGAACCATGTGATGCATGAGATTACCTTACTTTTGGGGAAAAGCAGGTAAAGAGGTGGTGCAATACCGGTCTTATACTTATGTTGGAAGTATAGGTTCTCCCCACTTGTCTTTGGGATTTCTTGTGGTGTGTGGGTTCCCAGGCACCTTTCCATCACTCCCCCCTGACCTTCTTGAGATTGACAAAGGATTTGCGGCAGGGAGGTCTTGTAGGAGTTCTTGCATTGGGGATACTTTTAGAGCTAAGTCCAGTTTCAAGTAACAGTCCACGGTAGGGGGATTTGGTAGGGAGGGCGTGCAGCATGAGTCCGCAGGGGAGTTGGTTGCCTTTTCTTGTGGGGGGCGAGGTGTGGGTTTGACTGGGGTGTCCCTTCGCTTGGGTGCTGGGTACTGGTTCATTGGGGTAGGAGGTCAGTCTTTATGCCTAATGTATTAAGAACTAAGGGTGAAGAGTTTTAATATAGTGGGAGGTCTGGGTAGGATTGAGGGGTGAAGGGATAGTTGGATTTCCCAAGGGGGGAAAGGGAAAGTATATGGAAGGGGTAGGAAAGAAGAAAATAGAAAATACATTAGAAAGAAAGGGAGAAGAGAAAAGAAATAAAGAAAAGAGAAGAAAAGAAAGAAAAGAAAGGAAAAAGAAAAAAGTAGTGAGAATAGAGGAGATAATAGCAAGGAAATGCTAGTTTGCTTGAATGTGTTCGATAAGTAGGGCCTGTAGTATAAGTCTGTACATCACAGTTGCTGCTTCGGTGGTCTGACTGGTCACATGCTTCAAATCCTAAAAGAAGGTATAACCTAGAGATAAAGTATATGTTAAAGAGTTTTCTCAGGACATTCTCATAGTGCAAGCTGGTGTATCTCATGTGAGTGAGCGCCGAGATGCCATCTTAGTTTGTCACCCTTTGTATCCAAGAACGTACTGTGGACAGAAAAGCTGAGAGGTTGTTTTAAATATAGTAAGATTAAGGCATTAAAACATAGTGTTATGGGATGTTTCCTTTGGAGTCAGTGATTTCCCATGGTATACTTTATTTGTGATCCTGTATAAGATCCCTAGGGGATTATTATGGGCCTTTGTAGTAGAAGGCTGATTACTTACCTGTTCTCTCTATGCTGTTCTTTCTACTGTTGCTGGTTTCTTTGTGGTATAATGTGTATTCAAGAGTTTGTGTTGTTCCTTTTTCATGTATTTTGGGCACTGCTCCTGAGTATATGTTGAGTATTACCGTGCTAGGAGTTTCTATCCTGTTATACCCTGTTATTTGATTGTTGAGTATTAGTTGTATATAAGGTGTATTTTCTAGGTGCTTCAGAATAGCGCTATCATTCTGTGTTTATCTTTTGTCTTCTGGCTTACTTCGTTTAACATACTATGTTCTAGATCCATCCATGTTGCTGCAAAGTCTGTGATTGTATCATTTCTGACTGCCATGTATAAATACCACATCTTAATGATCCATTCATCTGTTGTTGGACATCTAGGTTGGTTCCATGACTTGGCTATTATACTGAGTGCTGTGATAAATAGTGGGGTGCACACGTATTTTGGAATGAATGTCCTTCCAACTTGGGGGTATACACCTAGAAGAGCAATTGCTGGGTCAAATGGCAGATCAATTCTGAGTTCTTTGAGCACTCTCCAGACTGTTCTTCATGGGTGTTGGACTATGGGACATTCCCACCAGCAGTGGATGAGTGTGCCTTTCATACCGCATCCTTGCCAACAGAGATTGTTCCCATTATTTTTGATGTGAGCCATTCTCACTGGTGTAAGGTGGTATCTCGTTGTTGTCTTGATTTGGATCTCCCTGATGATGAGTGAAGGTGAGCATGTTTTCATGTGTTTGTTGGCCATCCTTCTGTCTTCCTCCGAGAAGGGTCTATTCATTTCTTCTCCCCATTTTTTTATGGCTTTGTTTAGTTTTGGGGGGGCTCAGCTTTCTGAGTGATTTGTATGTTCTAGATATCAGCACTTTATCTGATATATCAAGTGAAAAGATTTTTTCCCATTCTGTTAACTGTCTTCTTGTGTTAAGTAGGGTTTCTTTTGCCATGCAGAAGCTTTTTAGTTTGATGTAATCCCATTTGTTTATGTTTGATGCTAAAGCTCTTGCCATTGGTGCTCCATCTTCGAAGAGCTTTTTGATATATAGGTCTTCGAGTGTTCTGCCTATATTATTCTCAATAAAATTTTTAGATTCAGGTCTGATTTTGAGGTCTTTGATCCATTTTGAGTTGACTTTTGTATAAGGAGTGAGGTATGGGTCAATTTTCACTTTTGTACATGTGGTTTTCCAGTTGTACCAACACCATTTGTTGAATAGACTTTCTTTGTTCCATTTCAAGTTCTTGTCTCTTTTATCAAATATTAGTGGGCTATGTATCTTGTGATTTATGTCTGGGAATTCTGTTCTGACTCACTGGTCTGAGGTCCTGTCTCTGTTCCAGTACCATGCTGTTATGATCACTATGGTTTTGTAGTATAGTTTCAAGTTAGGTAGGGTGATGCCACCCAGCTTCTTGTTTTTCAGTATGTGTTTGGCTATCCTGGGTCTTTTCTGGTTCCAGATGAATTTTGTGATTGATTGTTCTAATTCTTTAAAGAATGATGTCTGAATTTGTATAGGGATTGCATTAAATCTATATAGTAGTTTGGGTAGGATATTTTGACTATGTTAATTCTACCTATCCATGAGCATGGGATGTTCTTCCATTCTTTAGATCCTCTTTAATTTCTTTCTGAAGTGTTTTGAAGTTTCCCTGGTATTGGTCTTTCACTTCCCTTGTAAGGCTGATTCCTAGGTACCAGATATTTTTTGATACTATTTTAAATGGAATTGTATTTTTAATCTCTCTCTCCTCGACTTTGTTGTTTGTGTATAGAAACACTACTGCCTTTTGTGTATTGACTTTGTATCCAGCCACTTTGCTGCATTGGTTGTTTCTAGGAGTTTTACTGTGGACTCTTTAGGGTTTTCGATGTATATCATCATATCGTCTGCAAATAGAGATAGTTTGAGTTCCTCTTTCCCAATTTGGATTCCTTTGATTCCCTTCTCTTGTCGGATTGCTAACCCAGGGTTATGATTCTACTAAAGATGTGTATAACCAGGGAACATACAGGCTGTATTAACAGTGCTCTGTGGTCTTCAGGTTGCACCAGTGAAGCTTGATGGACCATGTGGGGCCAAGAATAGAAGACAAATTTCTATATTCTTTCCAAACCTCTATTTTGGAAATTTTGAAGAACATCTATACTATCTTTCTTAGTGGTGATATCAATAAAATTTTCTCATCAGTAGTATAAATGGTTTCCTTTTCTAAAACCCTTTCAAGCAATTCTTTTCTTTTTCACAATGATCATTAAAATAGGTATGTAATAATGTCTCATTTTGCTTTTCATTTTTCTGGTAGTAATGCTAAACATATTCCATGTACCTGTTTTTTATCTTAAATTCTTTATGGAAAATCCAAATTACCTACCTATTTACTTATATGATCTTCAACATGAGAAAGTGATAAATAGAACAGCTTATTTGAGCATTCGTGGAGATGTTAACACTATATGTAAAACAATATTTCATATATATATAACAATATTCCTTCAATTTCAGTAATTCTTGGGAATATTACAGTTGAAAAGAAATTAAAGTTTTAAAAAGGATTGATATAATATAAATTCAAATTTATATTATATTAAATATCCTCTCAGATTTTATTTACACTATTTTTTATTTGCATAATGAATCAGTAATGAATATTGAATCATTAGATGAAAGGTAAGTGTAGATTCATCTTTAAAATCAGTCCCAACAATGGCTTCTTTATGATTTGATCAGGTTATTAAAATTATGAAAGTTAATGATGCAAGGAGAATTTTGAGTATCAGTTTCAAGTTGGACATGTATGAGTGGTTAAAAATACACACATACACATAAAATTATGTACACACAATTTTATTTTTATTATTTTATTTTATTATTTATAAAAATACACATATTTTTATGTGCATACATACACATAAAATTTCTTGTTGTAGCTATGGATGTTTTCTTTCTTTTTTTTCATTCTTTTTTATTTTGCGTTTTTTTTCATATTTTATTTAAACACCCTGATTACATACATGATTGTGTTTGGGTTTCAGTCATGTAAAGAACACCACCCATCACCAGTGCAACATTCCCATCACCAATGTCCCAAAACTCCCTCCTCCCCACCCAACCCCTGCCTTTACTCTAGACAGGTTTTCTACTTTCCTCATACATTCTAATTATTAGGATAGTTCAAAATGTAGTTATTCCTCTAAACTCATCCCTATTTGTGGTGAGCTTCATGAGGTGAGCTGTAACTTCCAGCCCTTCTCTCTTTTGTGTCTGAAAATTATTATTGCAAGAATGTCTTTCATTTTTCTTATAACCCATAGATGAGTGAGACCATTTTGCGTTTTTCTCTCTCACTCTCTGACTTATTTCACTCAGAATAATAGATTCTATGTACATCCATGTATAGGAAAATTTCATGACTTCATCTCTCCTGACAGCTGCATAATATTGCATTGTGTATATGTACCACAGTTTCTTTAGCCAATTGTCTGTTGAAGGGCATCTTGGTTGTTTCCAGAGTCTTGCTATGGTAAATATTGCTGCAATGAAGATAGGTGTAAGGAAGGGATTTTTGTATTGTATTTTTATATTCCTAGGGTATATTCCTAGGAGTGGTATAGCTGGGTCATATGGGAGCTTGATTTCCAGTTTTGGAGGAATCTTTATATTGCTTTCCATAAAAGTTGAACTAGCCTGTATGCCCACCAGAAGTGGATAAGTTACTTTCTTTCCACATCCCCGCCAACACTATTTGTTCTCATTCTTTGTGATGTGTGCCAATCTCTGTGGTGTGAGGTGGTACCTCATAGTTGCTTTTATTTGCATCTCCCTGATGATTAGTGATGTGGAGCATTTTTTCATGTGTCTTTTGGCCAGTTGCATTTCTTCTTTGTCAAAGAGTCTGTCCATTTCTTCTCCCCATTTTTTGATGGGATTAGATGTTTTTTTCTTGTAAATTTCTGTCAGTGCCTTGTATATTTTGGAGATTAGCCCCTTATCTGATGGGTATTGGGTGAATAGTTTCTCCCAATCAGTGGGTGGCTCTTGTATCCTGGGCACTATTTCCTTTGAGGTGCAGAAGCTTCTCAGCTTAATATATTCCCATCTGTTAATCTCTGCTTTCACTTGCTTGGAGAGTGCAGTTTCCTCCTTGAAGATGCCTGTAGTCTTAATGTCCTGGAATGTTTTGCCTACGTGTTGTTCTATATATCTTTTTATATATCTTTTGGGTCTGATATTGAGGTCTTTAATCCATTTGGATTTTACCTTCATGCATGATGTTAACTGGGGGTCTAAATTCAATATTTTGCAAGTGGCTAGCCAGTTGTGCCAACACCACTTGTTGAAGAGGCTTTCTTTGTTCCATTTAGGATTTCTTGCTCCTTTATCAAAAATTATATGATTGTATGTCTGGGGAACATTCTCTGAGTATTCAAATATATTCCATTGATCTGAGGGCCTGTCATTATTCCAGGACCATGCTATTTTGATAACTAATACTTTGTAGTAAAGTTAAAAGTTGGGGAAAGTAATTCCTCCCATATTCTTCTCCCCAATGATTGCTTTAACTATTCTAGGGTGTTTAGTATTCCAAGTGAATTTCAAAAGTGCCTGATCCACTTCTTTGAAGAATGTATATTTAGAGTGATCACATTAAATCTGTACAATGCTTCAGGGAGTCTTGCCATTTTGATGATATTAATCCTGCCAATCCATGAGCAGGGTATGTGTTTCCATTTCTGCGTGTCCTCTCTTATTTCTTGGAGCAGAGTTTTATAATTTTCTTTGTATAGGTCCTTCACATATTTAGTCAAGTTGATTCCAAGATATTTGAGTTTGTGTGGCACTATTGTGAATGGGGTTGTTTTCTTAATGTCCATTTCTTCCTTATTACTATTGGTGTATAGAAAGTCCGTTGATTTTTATGTGTTAATTTTTTAGCCTGCCACCTGGCTATATGAGTCTATTGTTTTTAGAAGCTTTTTGGTAGACTCTTTAGGGTTTTTTAAGTAGAGTGTCATGTCATCTGCAAACAGTGAGAGCTTGACTTCTTCCTTTCCTATCTGGATTCCCTTGATATCTTTTTCTTGCCTAATTGCTATAGTGAGTATTTCCAGTGCTATATTGAATAGGTGAGTTGAGAGAGGACAGCCTTGTCTGGTGTCAGAATTTAGAGGAAAGGCTTTTAGTTTTTTCTCCATTGAGGATAATATTTGCCACTGGCTTGTGGAAGATGGCCTTAACTATATTGAGAAAGGTTCCTTTCATTCCCATCTTGTTGAGACTTTTGATCAAGAATGGGTGTTGGACCTTATCAAATGCTTTCTCTGCATCTATTGATATGATCATGTGATTTTTATTTTTCTTGTTGTTGATGTTGTGTATTATGTTGGTAGATTTACGGATGTTAAACCATCCTTGCATTCCTGGATGATCTTCTTAATGAGGCATTGAATCCTATTTGCCAGGATTTTGTTGAGGATCTTTGCATCTGCATTCATTCGCGATATTGATCTGTAAATTTCTTTTTTCGTAGCATCTCTCTCTGGTTTAGGTGTCAAGGTGATGTTAGCTTCATAAAAGCTATTTGGAAGTGTTCCCGTTTTTTCTATTTTATGAAAGAGTCTTGCCAGGATTGGTAGTAGTTCCTCTTGGAAAGTTTGAAAGAATGCATTAGTGATTTCATCTGGGCCTGGGCTTTTGTTTTTGGGAAGCTATTTATTACTGTTTTAATTTCATCAATAGTGATGGGGGTGTTTAGATATGCTACATTCTCTTCATTCAACTGTGGAAGACTATAAGAGTCTAAGAATTTATCATTTCTTCTAGGTTCTAATTTTTAGTGGCATAGTTTTTCTCAAAGTAGTTTCTGATTACCCTTTGAGTCTCTGCCACATTAGTAGTGATCTCTCCTTTTTCATTCCTAATACGAGTTATCAAGTTTCTCTCTTTCTTTGTTAGTTTGGCCAGTGGTCTAGCAATCTTGTTTAATTTTTCGAACAACCAACTTCTGCTTTTGTTGATCTTTTGGGTTGTTTTTGGGTTTCCACTTCATTGATTTCTTCTCTCAGCTTTGTTATTTCCTTCTGTCTACCTATTTTTGGGTCCTTTTTCTGAGCATTTTCTAATTCTATGAGGTGCATCATTAAGCTATTTCGCTAGGCCCCTTCTTCCTTCCTGATGTGTGCTTGCAAAGATTTAAATTTTCCTCTCAGTACTGCTTTGCTGTGTCCCATAATTTCTGATAGTTAGTGTCTTTATTATCATTTGTTTCCAGGAAAGTTTTTATTTTCTCTTTGATTTCATCTCTTAACAACTGGTTATTCAGTATGAGGCTGTTTAACTTCCAGGTGTTAAAGTTTTTCTTCTGTGTCCCTTTGGAATTCATATATGATTTCAGAGCCTTGTGGTCAGTATAGGTAACTTGCAAAATTTCTATCTTCTTGATATTATGGAGGCATGTTTTATGTGCCAACATGTTGTCTATCCTGGAGAATGTCCCATGTACATTGGAGAAGAATGTGCATCCAGGTTTCAGTGTGGTTGACCTGTCAAGTGTTGACAATGCCGTGTTGAGGTCTCCCACAATTATTTTGTTGTTATTGATATTATTTTTCAGATTTGTCAACGATTGTATTAAATATTTTGCTGGCCCCTCATTCGGTGCATATATGTTTAGGAGAGTGATTTCTTCCTGCTGTATGTATCCCTTGATTAATACAAAATGTCCATCTTTGTCCCTTACAACTTTTCTGAGTATAAAGTTTGCATTATCTGATATTAGTATGGCCACTCCAGCTTTTTTATGGGTGTTGTTTGCTTGGATAATTTTCCTCCAGCCTTTTATTTTGAGTCTATGTTTGTTTTGACTATTCAGGTGCATTTCTTGTAGGCAGCAGAAGGTTGGATTGAGTTTTTTGATCCATTTAGCCACTCTGTGTCTCCTAATTAGTGCATTTTGTCCATTGACATTGAGAGAAAGAATTGTCCTGGGATTTAATGACATCTTTATATCGATACTTGGTCTGTCTTTTGTTCAGTCTTGTCTTAAAGTAGGTCTTTCAATTTTTCTCTTAAGACTGGTTTTGAGTCTGTAAAGTTTCTACACAGTTTTTTGTCTGTGAAACCATGTATTTTTCCCTCAAACCTGAAAGTGAGTTTTGCTGGTTTCAGTATTCTTGGCGAAGCATTTATTTCATTGAGTTTTGTCACTATTTCCCACCACTGCTTTCTGGCCTTGAGTGTTTCTGGTGACAGGTCTGCTATAAATCTCAAGGATGTTCCCTTGAATGTATTTTTTCTTTTTGATCTTGCTGCTTTCAGAATTCTGTCTGTATCTGTGGGATTCATCATTGTGATAGGATGTGTCTTGGGGTATTTTTTTCTGGGATCTCTTTTGGTTGGTACTCTTCAGGCATGCAGGATTTGATCGCATATATTCTTTTGCTCTGGAAATTTCCTTTAATGATGTTCTTGACTGTTGATTCTTCCTGGAAATTTTCTTCCTGGGTCTCTGTGACTCCAATGATTCTTAAGTTGTTTCTGTTGAGCTTATCATAGACTTATATTTTTATCTGTTCCCATTCTTTGACTAATTTTTCTATTGTCTGTTCATTTGCTTTAATTTTTTTTTTTTGTGGTTTTTGGGTCACACCCGGCAGTGCTCAGGAGTTATTCCTGGCTCCATGCTCAGAATTTGGTCCTGGCAGGCACGGGGGACAATATGGGATGCCGGGATTTGAACCGATGACCTTCTGCATGAAAGGCAAACACCTTACCTCCATGCTATCTCTCCAGCCCCTGCTTTAGGTTTTTTTTTCCCCCAATCTCTCCTGCTGTATGGAGTTGTTATTTATCTCATCTTCCAAAGCACCAATTCTATTCTCAGCTTCTGTTACCCTGTTGGAGAGCGTATGCATTTTGTTATTCATTCGTTTACTGAGTTTTTCAGGCCTGTTATTTGACCTGTAATTTCAGTTTGGAGTTTTGTGATTTCTGTCTTCATATTTTCTTGGTTCTTATTAGTGTTCTGTTCAACCAGATCCATTGTTTCTTTGAATTCTTTTGAGCACTTTCCATATTTCTAGTCTAAACTTCTTATCTGAGAGATTGATTATTTTGTTGGCCATTTTCTGGTCATCAGAATTGTCATCTTTATTTTCTATGTCTGATGCTGGCCTGCATTGTTTCCCCATTGTCACACTTGTATTGTGGGTTTTTCTACGTGTTGTGGTGGAATTCATTGGCTAAATGACGTGAGCGGCCACGCTCTGCCCTTTATGGGTGGTTCGACTTACCTCCAAGAAAGGGGAGCCCTATGTGGATGAAGCCTCACACAGGATCAAATCTTAGGCCCTAGCACACACACAGCAGAGAAGACAGTCCGGGATAAAATGCTGGACTTCAGTGATCCAGCTCAGTTCTTGGTGTGATTTTTTTCTTCTTTTTGCAGTGGCATTCTTTCCTTAGAAAGAGTGCACGGTCGCATAATGAAGCAGAGCTACCATGCTCTTCTGGAGCCTCTGGGAGAGCGAATTTTCTGGACCCTTTTTGGCCCACTCCCAAGGGTTTCAGGAGACAGGACAGGAATGAAAGACACACAGGCAGCACTCACAGTTTCTCACAGTCGGGCCCTACTGGGCGGCCTAGATTTTCCTAGCCTGATGTCACAAACAGAGGATCTGCCTTACGTGAAGTACTGCTTATAGCCTGTTTTCACTTTAGAAAGCAGTTCCTTGGCATTCCAGCACCTTGAATGAGCCTCTGGGAGAACAAATTTTCTGGCCCCTTTTTGGCCCACTCCCAAGAAGTTCAGGAGACAGGACAGGAGACAAACACACACAGGCAGCACTCACAGTTTCTCACAGTTGGGCTCTACTGGGCCAGCATAGATTTCCCCCGCCCCCCCCCCCCCGTGGATGTTTTCTAACTGTTCTATTATTTATGTCCCTACATATATGTCATAAATATGGAAAAATTTCATTCATAGAATTTTTTATTTGTTTTTATAGTGGGAACTACAGGCAAGACAGTGGTCAGTTTTTCCTGGATCTTAGATTGAAAATCTGTCTGTAATATCTAAATACCGTATGTTTTACAACCCTAATGTTAATAGAATGTCATATTTTTGCATTTGTAAACATCTGATTTTCTTTATAAATTAGATGATCTGTATTTAATTTTCCTCTATCTTTCACATCTACAGGTCATAAAATATAAACTGCACATCTCGGATGCCTTAATTCAACAGCTATTAGATTGTCTTGTTTGAACTGATTGTGCTGTTTGACAGATCTGAATCTTTGTTACACAGATACTCTGAATTTGCCTAAAATCTGGAAATAAACTAGGTGTTTTCCACCATTTACTGTGAGGATAAGAATGCATCAATAACATACAGTGATTTTTGCCTTCTTATTTCAGGTTCAATGGATCCAAGAGACTTCCTGAGAGAGGCACACATAATGAAGAAGCTAAGACATCCAAAGCTGATTCAACTTTATGCTGTTTGCACTTTAGAAGATCCCATTTATATTATTACAGAGTTGATGAGACATGGAAGTCTACAAGAATATCTTCAAAGTAAGTTAAAGATTTAATAATGGACAAAAATAAAAATCTTAGGTTAGCCTGTTCTATAGATATTACTATAGCAAGTCTTCTATAACCCAGAAGATATTTACTTTAAGTATCTATGTGAGAATTAATGCTTTAATTTTGATGGTTCATCTAATCTTTAAGAATATATATACTGTTTTCTTATTGAGAATATATTTATGTACCTGAAGAACAAGTCATTCATAACAGAAATAACAGAGTACTTAACTGTTAAGTGGTAAATTAGAGAATATATTATGTGTGATGATTTGTTTCTGTATAACTAATTGAACTTATAAGCCAACATTTTTATGGCTCAGAATTAGTGAGCATGGAGTATCATGCAAAAATAGAAGTGTTATATATATATATATATATATATATATATATATATATATATATATATATTTTACCTTCAGCAGTGTTTCACAACATTGTATTTTTTGATGTTTTAAATACACATATTACTAGATAAAAATGAAATTCTTAATCTTAAAATAGAAATATACAATTTATTTATACACCTGTTAAAGACTACTTCAGGGTATTGTTTAAGTTCTTTTTTTTTTTTTTTTTTGGTCCACACCCTGTGATGCACAGGGGTTACTCCTGGATATGCACTCAGAAATTGCTCCTGGCTTTGGGGACCATATGGGTTGCCAGAGAATTGAACTGTGGTCCTTCCTAGGTCAGTCACATGTAACACAAACACTCTATCACTGTGTCACCGCTTTGACCCCCTTGTTTAAGTTCTGATATTTATTATAAATAAGTAATTTAATATTAACAATATAATAAGCATTAAAACAAAATGTTGAAAGCAGAGACCAGACACTCCAGTGATAGTAATTTATAAGATAATTTTTATCTTTTAATATTGTGATAGGATCCATAAAACATATGAGTTAAGGAATGAGAGAAATGAGCATAAATAATAGGTTAGAATATTATCTGATTTTTCTGTGACTTGCAAGACTGGCCTTACTAAGTCACAAATCTATATAACAATGAAGAGCATAAAATCTTAGAATATGCTGTTAAAAATAAAATTGTAGTTTTCTCCTTGCAGAGATAACATGATCAACTCTATTAGAATATGTTATTCACTTAAAAAGAACAATTTTGGCCTTTCATCTCTTCTTCCTTACTTAAGTAATAATGTGCAAAAATCACGTTAGGTCATTTCTATTAAAAAAAAACACATCAAAATTCTTTTGTAATATTTGCGTTGTCAAACATAATAGTAAATTCTCAGTTTCTTAGACATATCAGCAGCATTTAATAAGAGACAATCTAATTTCTTCACTTGGAAGCTTTTCCGGCAGCTTTAAGTGTACCTCACTCTATGACTTTCCCTCCTATCTTTCTTGCCAATTGTTCTCAATCTATATTACTTTCCTCATCTAGACTTACTCACTTCGAAATATCTAAATCTCTTTTAATTTTCTATAACTTTTGTGCAATATTTTAATGATAGTATGTTAGCCCAATTTTTAGTATAATTTATATATTAGAAACTTCTGAAATTACTATGTCTCTTTTTATAGACAAATGTTCAACTGCCTTAATTTTTTTACTTGAATGTTGTACTAGTATGGATATTATAAGTTGAAACAGTAAGACACAGCCTCCAAAATTAAGACTTTGCATAATAAATTATTATTTTGCTTATAGTGTACATATAAAAATGTTCTGGCTGATGACTTGGCTAGACAAAATAGAAATAATATAAGAATCATTGAAGTCCAAGAGACCCAGAAAGAAAATTCCCACGAAGAATCAAAGGATTCTTTGGTCCACACCCTGTGAATGCACAGAAGGATAAAATAGCAGAGAAAAACATTCCCAGAGTTAGAGTGCATGCAACCAAATCCTGCATACCCAAAGTGTGCCTACTAAAAGAGTTAAAAAGAAAAGCACCTCTACTGCTTGACATTATGACACATCTTATGCTTAATGATGAATTTCAGAGATAGGGATAGAAAATTGAAAGCAGCAAGATAAAAAAGGGAAATTACATTCAAAGGAGCATCTTTAAGATTTACAGAAGATTTGTCACAATAAACTCGCAAGGCCCAAAGGCAATGGTAGGATATAATGACAAAATTCAACAAAATTAATGCTTTGCAAAGAGTACTTCACCCAGTCAGACTTACATTCAGGTTTGAAGGAAGGATACAGAGCTTCATAGATAAACAGCAGCTTAGGAACTTTAAAGGCTCAAAATGAATCCTAAAAGATGAACTAAAAGGCTTATTTTAAACAAGACAGACTGACAGACAGATACACCAAACTCCTACAAAAAGATGACATTAAAGCCCATGAAAATTATCTCTCACATCAATAGACTAAATGCATAAATTAGGATACAGAGACTGGCATAATGGATCAAAAAGCTGAATCCAACGTTTTCTGCCTAAAATAAACACCTGAATAGTCAAGACAAACAGACTAAAAGTCAAAGGTTGGAGGACAACCATTCAAGCAAATAATTCCCTTTAAAAGACTGGGGTGACCATTACTAATATCAGATAACACAAACCTTAATTTGAAAAGGTTATAAGGGACAGAGATAAAAACTTCTTACCAATAAAGGGATATGTACAACAAAAAGAAATCACACTCCTAAACATATATGTACCCAATGAGGGAACAGCAAAATATTTAAAAACAATAGCTGACAAATTTGAAGGAATACATCAATAACAACAAAATAATAGTGGAAGACTTCACACTACACTGTTACCAATTGATTGGTCAACCAGACTAAAACCCAATAACCATATACTGCTTCTGAGGGGAAAAATAAAAGAGAGTGGCTTACATATATGTCTCTCAATCCCCCCAAAACCGGATACAAATTCTTCTCTAATGCACGTTGGTCATTCTATAAGATAGACTACATGCTGTCTTATAAAACATACCTTCATAAATAAAGAGGATAAAAAATTGTATGACTTGTTTTTCTAACCTTATACTATATTTGACTCTCAAGTCAGAAGTTTTGTCTAGGAATAATGACTATGACCCCAATGAACCTTTCATATGGTATTTATCTTATTCAGACAAGGCTAATAATAATTTTTAATAATGTGAGGCTTTATTATTTACTCTTTTATAAACTTGATATCTCCTGACAGTATGGCAGCTAAACTTTTGGTAATAACCAACCCAATTTCATAAAGCCATCACAAATTAACATCCATTTCTGTACTAATGATCAAATGACTGTTTCTAAACATAAATTTTCTGTACTTAGTTATATAGGATAAGAAGAAGGAACTATTTTATACCATAAGAAATGAGTTGAGGGGCCGGGCGGTGGCGCTAAAGGTAAGGTGCCTGCCTTGCCTGCGCTAACCTTGGACGGACCGCGGTTCGATCCCCCGGTGTCCCATATGGTCCCCCAAGCCAGGAGCAACTTCTGAGCACATAGCCAGGAGTAACCCCTGAGCGTTACTGGGTGTGGCCCAAAAACCAAAAAAAAAAAAAAAAAAAAAAAAGAAATGAGTTGACTATTCTAAAAACTAAACATATATATAATATATACATGACTACTGATACAGTATTCACATGTTATAGCCACTGATAGACACTCTGTTTATTGATGAGCTAGTTGTTAACAATAAGATATAGGAAAGAAAATTTTTCACTAGTTGTGATGCAAATCACCATTGTTTGATGGGCTCAAAGACCAAAATAGGCTATGCAATATTTAAAAAGTTCAGAGGCAAACAACAAGCAATATAAAATACAGATGCATCATGAAATATGGAAAATAGCAATGATTAGATTGTTTCAGATATTTATAACTCTGTTTGTATCATGAGTTACTGTCACAACTGTTGCTTTCTTTTGGGGAATATACCTGTCAGTACTCAGAATTTACTCTTGGCTCTCTACTCAGCATAATTCTTCGTAGCCTTGGAGAACCATATGGGGTGCCAGGGATCAAACCTGTAACCCCATAAGTTAGTTATGTGCAAGGCAAATGCCTTACATGCTATAATATCTTTGCAGCCCCAATATTGTTGCTCAATACTATAGAATGTTCACTCAGGGAAGGAGAGACACACATTAGAATATAAGTATACTCTAAAACTGTAATATTATTACCATTTATAGAAAATAAAACACTTTTTATGATACTATTTTGTTGAATAAATCAGTGCTAAGGTACATAATTAACAAGTGGTATTTGCTTATTAAATGAATAACATTTGCTTTAATAGTCAATATGCTTTCCAAAGTAAGAATGATGTTTCCTCTGATTGCCCAGATGATGCTGGAGCAACAATCCATCTGAATCAGCAGGTAGACATGGCAGCACAAGTGGCCTCTGGAATGGCTTATCTCGAGTCTCAGAACTATATTCATAGAGATCTGGCTGCCAGAAATGTCCTGGTTGGTGAACATAATATCTACAAAGTGGCAGATTTTGGACTTGCAAGAGTTTTTAAGGTATATATACAAAATATTTTCTTATTAAAACATAATTATTTAGAAAGTTGTTGATATATTTTCAAGTATAAAATGTTTAAATTTCAACCCACCACAAATTTCAACTTCCACCCACAATAACCTGAGGTTCTCTCCTACTCCACAAGCTGCCCTCCTCCCCTCCCTTTCTCTCTTTGGTTTTTGGGCCACAACTGATGACGCTCAGGGGTTACTTTTGGCTATGTGCTCAGAAATCTATCCTGGCTTGGGAAACCATATGGTATGCCACGGGATCGAACTGCTGGCTGTCCTAGGCTAGTGTGAGCATTGCGCCACTGCTGCAGCCCTAAGAGGTTCATTTTTATGCTTCATTCTATTGGTTTGGGTCTCACGTTTACAGTGTCATTTGCTTTGTGGTCTAGTTACATACAAATCCTATATCTCAACACTGCCAAGGTGCTGAAACTCCTGACCTCTGCCCCAGCTACTTCCTATCTGCTCTTAATTTCCTCCTCAAATTATTTCTTTCCCAGTCCATTTCACTTTGTAATCTAGGGTCAAAGGTAATTAACAAGTTCTATTTGATATGTTGCATTTCTTGCCCTGTCTTTCTATATAAGTGAGATGATCCTGCTTTTATTCTTCTCACTTCATTTAACATGTTCTATTTAACTCTAGTTCCATCCTAGTTGCAGTAAACAACATAATTTCATCATTCCTTGCACATGTCTATTTATATATGTAACTTTCATTATATGTGTATTTTTTTTATTTGTAAAAGATCAGAATTCTGGGGCTGGAGGGATAGCACAGTGGTAGGGCATTTGCCTTGCACGTAGCAGATTCAGTATTGATGGTAGTTGGTACCATATGGTCCTCCAATCTGCCACGAGTGATTTCTGTGCACAGACCAGGACACCACCAGGTGTGACCCAAAAAACAAACCACAACAACACAAAAGATCAGAATTCTACTTAGAGCAGTAAATATATGAGTATATGAGTATTCTTTAAAATAAGTCCACCAATGCTTTAAGTAGACTATATCCTTATAGACAAATTACTTTCCATTTCTGTTTCTCTCCCAAAATAACACAATGAATGGAAAAATATGTAAAATTAAGTTTGTAGTTTAAATTTCTTTTAATTAATGTTCTAGCAGTTCCCTCTGCTAAGAGAAATGTGTCTTACAAAAGTATATGTAGTAGTTACCCTACTGACCTATTTTTATTTTATGATAGACTAATATGCAGGCTGTCTGAATTCTTCATCATATATTGATTTTTTAATTTTTTTCTATCGCTTTGCTTGTTGTTGATGCTGTTTTTTTGTTGTGATGACTAGGTTTGCACACATATCAGATTGTGACTATTGTGCACATACATTTTTAGCTGTAGATACCAATTGCATTACTTGCTCATTTATTGACTAATCTCCATTTTCCCCTCTTGACCATTTCATGACATTAGGCCAAAAAGGGAGTGATAGAAGAGATAGATTACTGAGCATTTTCCTTTACATTAATTTATGTATTTATATTTATTTTTAGTGTACCCTTAAAATGTGTGTGAAGCATGAAACATAGCAAATAAATTATTCTCTTTTTGATCTTCATGATTTTATCCATCTTTGTTTTTTTTTTTTTTTTTTTTTTTTTTGTTATTGTTGTTTTGGTCCACACCTGGTGATTCCTAGGGATTACTCCTGGCTATGTGCTCATAAATTGCTCCTAGCTTGGGGGACCATTAGGACTCCAGGGGATGGAGCCACAGTCCTTCCTAGGCTAGCACAGGCAAGGCAGATGCCTTACCCCTTGTGCCACCACACAGGCCCCTATCCATAATCTTCTTTAGAATTAAAGTCCCTGTTTTCTTGCATATCAACTTAGACAATTTGGATCCCAGTTTTGAAGACTAGAAAATGGTTACATGGTAACCATCTAAATCATCGGCTCTCAAAAATCAACAGTAAGTCAGTAGGGCCTTGAGGGATAGTACAGTGGGTAGGGCTCATGCCTTGCATGAGACTCACCAGGGTTTACTCCAGAAATAAAACCAAAAATAAGACTGGTTTGCTTTCAAATATTTTTGCCATAGTCCACACATAAAGTGGTGATTAATGTATACATAAATTGAGCATACATTAATTCACCCATATGTAATAAAATACATCCAGTTGGCTTTTAAATGATATTATATTAATGATATTCCAAGAGTTTTTTTCAGGTTTGTAGTTATGGGTTTGTAATCTATTACTGTAATTATGATTTGAACTGAAGATTTAGAAAAGCTTTTCTTTCTAAATTTCAGTGGACTGTTTTCTAAATATCAGTGGGAACCTGTTTATATGTGAATGGTGACACCAAAAATTCACTTTGACTTAACTTAATTCCATAATACATCAACAGTTAAATAATGAAGACATCTATGAATCCAAACCCGAAATTAAGCTGCCTGTAAAGTGGACTGCACCCGAGGCCCTGCGTGATAATAAATTCAGCGTTAAGTCCGATGTATGGTCATTTGGAATCCTTCTCTATGAAATCATTACCTATGGCGAAATGCCTTATAGTGGTGAGTAGTTATTTTTGAAGTGGGCCTTTCTGCTGCAGATCACTTACTTAGGTATGACTTTAAATGCTTTGCCCCGACTTAAAGGACAGAGTTATAGAACTGATCACACCATGTGCCTGTGGGAGCATAATAGATAAAATTGGATGACGATGATTTGCATTAATTACGTGGTTTATTGCCTCTTTCCCCTTTGCTCTTGAATTGCAATCTTACAGATATTACTTGCTGTAATATTTCATTTAATCTTCACAGCATGGAAAGAGAATGGTAAATCTGAAAAGTCTCCAGAAAGTTCAATTTAAACTTTAACTTGTTTTTTTTTTATTTATTCCATTCTATATTTTTTAGGTCTGAAAGGTTATGAAGTAGTACAACTGTTAAGTAAAAATTATAGACTTCCTCAACCAGCTAATTGTCCACGGAAATTCTATAGCATCATGTTGGATTGCTGGAAGGAAATACCAAAGGAAAGGCCAAAATTTGAAACACTGTATTACAAATTTGAAGACTATTTTGAAACAGACTTTTCATATGATGCCAATAATTTTGAAAGGTTTGAAGACTGAAGAACACAAATAATGAAGCATCAAGAAAGCAGAATTATCAGCACCAAAATAAAACCTTTGAAAGGTTAAAACCTTTCAAACCTTTGCAAGGTTTGAAGACTGAAGAGCACAAATAATGAAGCATCAAGAAAGCAGAATTATCAGCACCAAAATAAAACCTTATTAATCAAATAAAATGAAATTATTTTGATACATTCAAGTGATAGGGTAAATTTGGTCATTGTAAGAAAGGATATTTTATTGATTGGGACACTGCAGAGCAATCTAACTTGATGTACTATTTTCTCACTGCCTGGAGAAATCAAACGTACTAAACAGCTCCTATTTTCTTCTTAAAAGATACTTACATTTGTATTTATTGTTTGAAATAATGATCAAGAGGATCAACAGATGATAGTCAATTTTTACTCAGTGGCTGTTGTAGTATTTTCCTGTTTACTGATTAAAGTGGTTATTCATTGTTCCTCAGATTGCTGAATCCCATCAGGCTGCTATTATGAAGAAATTTGATTGCTTTGCTGCACAGCAGGACCAGTGCTCTAAGACTTCTATTTTCTTTTAAAATATCCTGTAACTACAATGATGGTAAAGCCATGTTAAATGACTTGATTGTACTTGGAATAATTGCACATATTTTCCTTTGCATAAATAAATGAAGCAGCTGTTGAGAAAAAGAATTAAAATATCTCTTTTTTGTAGGAGGAAATGATGAATTTTTCTATATCTCAGTATGTGTCATCATAGAATCATCTACATTGGTTTTAATCTCTTAATGCTAAGAAATGGATCGCAAAGCTGATGAGTTTTTAATTTGTGGAACTATGCAAGAAAGAGCTACTATTCCACAAGTCCTGAAAATATGTATCAAAATCATATAGGCAAATATGAAGAGAACATTTTGATTCCTGTGTCCTAAATTTATGAATAATAATGATGATAAAATTGATAATAATAATAATAATAAATACTCTTTATGACTGATAGACTATGGTTTAAAATTGACTACAAAAGAATTCAAGCTCAGTTTCAGATACAGAGGTTAGGTGTAATTTATGGCCTTTTTTTATAAAACTATTTTTCATATGATGGGACAAAAAGATTTTTACTCATCTTGAATTTGCATTAACTTTTGTAAGAATATCTTTTTAAGCAATGGGTATATCAGATGCTATACTTTACTAGATGACTAGGAAGAGGTTTCCAACATTTTTCATAAAATGAAGAACATATCTGAAAGATATTCTGATGTAAAGTGATATGAATGAAATAAGTCACAAACTATAGAATATTTTTAGTGTATTATTTCATCTTTTTGTATAAAAGAACAAAGAACATATCAAAATAGAGAAACTCCCAATTCGCATAGATGAGGTCAATCAATAAACACTCTTGCTAAAAGACAGGTTATGCTTTTTTCCAAACACAATATTATTATTAGCTCAGTGATCTTAATAAAACTCACATCTTTTTTTGTATTACCCCTCTGCTATTAATATTGTTAAGGTCAGAAGTTGTCAGCAATTGGGATCTCTGTTTTTTTCATTTATGTGGAGATAGTGGGAAAATTCTGCATTTTCAACTTGCAGAATTTCAACTTGAGAAAATTGGGGCCAGAATAAATCAATAATAAAGTTAATATGAATGTTATATGTTTATTGACTCAGAAGGATTTTTGTCAAGAAACTATGAATGGGGTCATATTTCCTAAATACAAGTGGAGATGTTGTTTTTCTATGATGCTTAAAAATTTCCTAAATGAAGCAACTACTATAAGTAGTAGCTTGAGTAAATAGTACAATGATTATGTCACTTACCTTGTATGTGGAAGTTTTGGATATACTCTTGGAACCCCATATGGTCCCTGAGCCTAGGTAGGAATGATCCCTGAGTGGATAGCCATGAGTGAGCCCTGAGCACTGCCAGATATGAGCACTTCCAAATAAACCAAAAATATTATGTCAAATGAGTGTACATAAAATTAAACTTATCTGTAATTTTATGGGAAAATATGGAACTAATGACATTAATGAATAGAACATATTTGTAAGCTATTTTCAACACTATCTTTTTCATCAGCAAGCATATATAGATCTTTAGTTATTAAAAACAAACCTAGTGAATTGAGCAAATTATATATAACAAGTTACAAAACTTAATGTCAAACTTTATTTGGGTTCGTTCCCCAGCATCTCCACCAAAATTTTTTATTTGAATTTAGTTTTAAAGTTAACCTATAAATGTGAACTAAAATATTCAAGTTTCTTCATTAAATTTAAACTGGTGTTTATTTTTAATTTTTGTAGTTGCTTGTACAAATAATAAAATCTTTAGTAAGATTTGATTTCCAAATGTTTGAAGAAAGTTATTCCATCTTGTTTCAGTATCACCTGAGATTTGTTTAACTTACTATATTTAATTCTTGGAGATATTTATGTGCAAGGTTCTGTCAAAGTAATCTATTATTTTTTATTTTACCTGATGGATCATGGAGAAACATAACGGATTCACTTATGAGGCATAATAATGGACTTGTTTTTAAACTGACATAAATTTCTTTCCTTGTATGTAATAAAAGAATCAGGAAAAGATAAGCTGAATTTTTCTTTTACAATGATCCAGCTTTTGTTAAATTTACTTCCTGTAAATTGCAGCAAAGAACTTTTTAATGAGATGTTTTATTTATGTGATTTAGAGTCAGTGGTGAAAGATACTGGTATTTCAACTCTCTTTTAATGAAACCTAATTTTTTTTCAATAGGAAAAAATTTTAATGCCATTAAATCTTTTTAAGTAAGGGTTTGAGGGAAATAAGTTTAACTTGCCTAAGGTCAAAATAGGTACAAGGCGTACTCTTAATTGTTGTGGAACTTCAATACGTATAGGCAAAAAATAAAAACTATGAAAACAAATGGTAAAGTCTAACATGGCAGCAGACTACACACTACACAATATGAGAAGGGAATCTTAAAGGACAACAAAGAACAATCTATGGGAAGATGACAGGCTCAGGCACTTTTTCTACTTATAACATATGTGTTATGGTGACTCTATAAACCAACTGGAACATAAGGTACTCACACTCTTGATTCTGTGAAGGCCCAGAGAGAACCATTGTATTCAGAAGTATGCATTTTCTCACCCAGCTGTAACTTCCTGAAGGAAGTAGGGCTCAGCAGGTGATTCAGGTTTTTGCCAAACATATGTCCTAATTGCAGTAATGTTTTTTCAGTATCTTAGTGTACCATATGGCTTATGGGCCAAACATCCTGCTTGTTTGTATATATGAATGACTCTTTGCAACCAAGCATCTTGTGAAAAATAATGGTGAAAACTTGATATTTATTCAAATTATGTCATTATTTTCTATCTTTTAAAAATGTTACTCTTAAGATATTAGCCTTATATACCAGAGTATTAGAATTGTCAAAAGTACTTTTGGGAATCTTACAGTCATTTATTATGGAGAAATATGGATCTATAATTTTCAATAAGATAAAAATTTAGAGCTGTAAAATAAAAAATTCTGAAAGTTTGATAAATATAATTCTTTAATATTTATGACCCATGAAATTTTAATTTTAATTTTCATATTATTATATGTTTGTCTATATGCCTTGTTAAAATTTTCAGATTTTTCTTTATATGTATGCAAATAGAATGTTATTTATTAAGTTTAGAAATAAAATAAAGAGTAAAAACAGTAATAAGATGTAAAATGAATTTTAAAATTAATTTGGCTTCAATTTTTACTGAGCTATATATACTACATAGGAATCATAACATCAAATTATAAGAAACAAGATATCAAAACTTTTTCACTTGCCTTTTTAATCTGTATATCTTTATTTTTTTTATTAATATTTAAAACACCTCGATTACAAATATGATTGTAGTTGGGTTTCAGTCATGTAAAGAACACCCCCCCCCCTTCACCGGTGCAACAATTTCACCACCAATGTCCCAAATCTCCCTTCACTCCACCTCACCCAACCCCCACTTGTACTAAAGACAGGCTTTCCAGTTCCCTCATTCATTCACATTGTTATGATAGTTCTCAGTGTAGTAATTTATCTAACTGTATTCATCACTCTTTGTGGTGAGCTTCATGTCGTGAGCTGGACCTTCCAGCCCTCTCTTTGTCTCTGAGAATTATTGCAAAAATGTCTTTTATTTTTCTTAGAGCCCATGGATGAGTGAGACTATTTCCTCTGACTTATTTCACTCAGCATAATAGATTCCATGTACATCCATGTATAGGAAAATTTCATGACTTCATCTCTCCTGACGACTGCATAATACTCCATTGAGTATATGTACCATGGTTTCTTTAGCCATTCATCTGTTGAAGGGCATCTTGGTTGTTTCCAGAGTCTGGCTATTGTAAATAGTGCATAAAAGAATATAGGTGTGAGGAAGGGATTTTTGTATTGTATTTTTGTGTTCCTAGGGTACATCTCTAGGAGTGATATAGCTGGATCAAATGGGAGCTCAATTTCCAGTTTTTGGAGGAATCCCCATATCGCTTTCCATAAAGGTTGGACTAGACGGCATTCCCACCAGCAGTGGATAAGAGTTCTTTTCTCTCCACATCCCCACCAGCACTGCTTGTTCTCATTCTTTGTTATGTGTGCCAATCTCTGTGGCATGAGATGGTATCTCATAGTTGTTTTGAATTGCATCTCCCTGATTAGTGATGTGGAGCATTTTTTCATGTGTCTTTTGGCCATTTGTATTTCTTCTTTATCAAAGTGTCCATTTATTTCTTCTCTCCATTTTTTATTTCTAGCTTATCTGAAGCAACAGTTATCAATGTAAGGCCCGGACAGATAGCACAGCGGCGTTTGCCTTGCAAGCAGCCAATCCAGGACCAAAGGTGGTTGGTTCGAATCCCGGTGTCCCATATGGTCCCCCATGCCTGCCAGGAGCTATTTCTGAGCAGACAGCTAGGAGTAACCTCTGAGTACCGCCGGGTGTGGCCCAAAAACCAAAAACAGTTATCAATGTAACATCTTTATCATCTTAATAAAAAATAAGCTCTTCCAGAAAAGGATAACAAATATAAAACTAATCCTTTTTATGTGCATTGTTGTATTGAGCTTTCAAGTCATATTGCATAATGATAGTGGATTTTTATATTAGGAATATGTGGTTGAAAACAATTAAAATTGACTTGAAAGAAACTAAATTTTAATATAAGTACTCCACCTTTGAATACAAGGTGAAAGTTATATAATTTAGTTTTTGACTTTATTATTTTGAAAGACAATAGTTAACCTAATTACATTTAACCTTTGTAGTCTGAAAATTTCAGGGTAAAATATATAACAGTCTTTTATCTTTATTAAAATTCTACATTTAATTGTAGATTCAGAAAGTTATAAAGCTAATTAGTCAGATTAGTATATATCAAATGTACTACAGTAACACATTTATCTCTAAGAAATCTGCATTTATTTACTATATCCAGGGGTTCTCAAACTTTTTAAACAGGGGGCCAGTTCACTGTCCTTCAGACCATTGGAGGGTCTGACTATAGTAAAAACAAAACTTATGAACGAATTCTTATGCACACTGCATATATCTTATTTTACAATGAAGAAACAAAACAGATACAAATACAATATGTGGCCCGCGGGCCATAGTTTGAGGACCACTGCTACTATTATTATCTTTAGATTGTATAATTACATATGAATGTATTATATAATTAATATATGAAACATAATAATTCATAATTTTATTATTTAATGTGCATTTAATTGCTAATGAAAATATAAATAAAAATTCTATTCTGTATTTTTAAAAATTATAGAACATACCCTGCAATGTTTAGGGGCTACTCCTAGCTCAGAATTCATCATTCATGTTCAGTGGTGATCAATGGACCATGTGGTGTTTGAGAATAGTCTAGGTCATCCCTACACTTTAAGCATAGGCTATCACCAGTTGAACTATCTCAATAGCCCATACCTTAATTTTTTTAAATATTAAGGCAAAGATACTTTTTAGAAAATATTTCACACTAAGTGTTACATCTTTATCCATACTGATTTGCTCACTATATCAACCTAATTTTTAAAATAAATTGACTTTAATGTTGACTTGATGTTTCAGAGGTCAAATTGGTTGTGAGTCTCTGACATACACTAAATTAAATTTTATAGCAAGTAAAGTGTCTTCTCAGTTGACTAAAGAGTGTTTGAATATGTGTGATAGGGAAACTAAGTTTATGACATCAAGAGATAGGATCTTACCTCTGCTACAAACTACAGGTCATTTGCTTCTTTTGCCTTTTTCAGAAACTTAGGCTAATGAAGAAACCATAAACTCTTATGGTTCTATTCTGATAGTGATAATAAGAGCTCTTGAGAAATTCATGTTAGAAATTAAATATTTAAATACTCATGTTAGTGCTCAAGTACTCATGACACTTATACCTGCAATGTATTGGCCACAGTTATCTACCTTCTCCAGAACACTGAATGCTGGATAAGCAATTTTACCTTGTATTTAGAAAAGAAGTACTAGAAATACTCAGTCAACAGCACTATTGCATCATATTACAATATTGAGTAATTTATAAGTGATACTTATTCTTGGAAGGTCGTGTACACTTAATTATTCATTGTTTTACTTAATTATTTTATCCATTTTTTAGTCAAAGATAGGTAGTCTAAAGGTAGCTGACACTGAAGTAGTTTGGATCATGTTTTTAGAAAAAGGTGTAGTCATGGCTTGGTCTAAGTTACAATCTATCCAGAGAAACAAATTGGGTCTTGTGAATCTCTGTTCACTAACCTATTGGAAAACTAACTTATGGGCAAACTAATATCCAATATCCATTATCTTCTTGATATCAGTGCTTTTTACTTTTCGCTTTGTACTTACTCTTTGTGCTCAGGGGTCACTCTTGGTGTGCTCAGTAAATAGAGTGCTAAGCATTGAACCTAGATTGGCTGTGTCAAGGTACGTACCCTATTTTCTCTGCTATCTCTGAAGCCCAAAACTTGTTTTATTGGAATTGAGACTAAGGGTTCCATTTATCACTTGCTACTAGGAATTGCCAAAGAAAAGAAAAGCTTGTATGACTGAACTCTAGGAAGAATCCATAAGAGGTGGAAACAGATTCTTTCTTGACTTTCCACATCTTGTTTGTTTTAGACATGGAATACAACACCATTTTAGATTATAAAGAAACTTTCTAAATGAAAGTCATTTCTCAGTAGAATCTGAGTCCTTGGTGGGAGGAAAGCTGCAATATCACCTTAGGAATTCTACTACATGAAACGAAGCTTATACTATTCAATCAACTGTTATATCAGTTTCTATTTCTAGAGATTAGAATATGCAATTTTAAATGGTTTATGTCTATTTAAAACTATCTATAAAGTATGCGAAAATAATTTTCTGACCTTCCCACACATGTGTGCAAAGTTAGTGTGGCCTATATCAATTGCTTATGTTTGGAGGAGTTGAAATTGTCTAAAGCATCAACTGTCCTTATGACCATACACTTTATGTCATATGAAGTAAATACTATATTCTGGCACTATTCTATTTTCATATTCATACTCTTATTGAGTTCAACATAAGCCTCTGACTTCTTTGTCTCAATGACTAAACAGACAGAAACATACTCCCATGAATTATTCCATGTGTATTCTAGCTTTTTCCTATCCAGACTCTATTTACTAGTCTCTGTGGTTCTGAATTGCTCAAAACAATCTGGAAGATCTTTCACATCTCAGAATAAGGCACTAGCAATATTGTTAGTGCATTCCTTTAGCTCTTTCTGTCCTCCACCTTCTTTTTTGAACCTTTACTCTTTGAAGCTAATAGAATTATCTAAGGTACTCTAGAGGAATGATAGGCCAATTTCTAAACTGAATTTTCATATTCTAACAAGAATTTGACACCTTTTTATTTTCTGTTTTAATTATTCTACATTTTGAAAATGAATGGTTTATGGTCTACTAGCCTGGTATAGAGGATCCAAACATAATATCTCTGGGAGAAAAAAAACCTCAATTAATATTTATCATAGTGTCTGTAGGAATTTGATTGAAACTACATAAATAATAACTTCATGTTATTGTGAGAGCAATTTGGCACATGTATGAGTAAACAGCAAGTATTCATACTTAGATCTAGGAGGCTGAGAAGAAGTGGAGGAAGTGATGTTTAATCGTAATCATTAAAATGAGTTGCTTAAGAGGCCGGAGAGATAGCATGAAGGTAAGGCATTTGCCTTGCATGCAGAAGGACAATGGTTCGAATCCGAGCATCCCATGTAGTCCCCAAAGCCTGACAGGAGCAATTTAATTTATTTCTGAGTGTAGAGCCAGGCGTAACCCCGAGCACTGCTGGGTGTGACCAAAAAAAAAAAAATGAGTTGCTTACTACCTCCAGGGATTTGACGTAATAACAAGAAAAAAAACCTCCTCAAGGAAAAAAAAGGTCATGGAATATTTGTAGAACTGAAAAAATCCTTAACTATATAGTGAATGGAAAGACACAATTTAGAGGTTGTGACAAGCTCTGTCCAGTCTTACAGTTAAATGGTCCAGGATAGTAATGTTAATAGCTATTTAAAAACGCTTTACATTTTCACATGGTAACTTAAATTTTCATCATATTGTTTTAATGTGTATCAAAAGGATTCAGGGAAATAATTTAGAGGAGTGGGTTATAGAGTGAAAGAAAAATGTGTGTTGGGTAAGTGGGTGGAAGGAGATACGAAAAAATGACCACATGTGAAATATTTGGAAATAAAATCAATAGAACTTGATAAACTATAGATAGTTGTCTGGGAAAGAAATAGTATCAAAGGTGACATGCTAATTTAGAATATTGGACTATTGGGAAAATTAGGTAAAAGAGATGTTTGTAGTTAGGTGATCAGTGATCAAGAAAAAAAACTTGCATTTTGTCCTATACCAGGAGTCTCAAACTCAATTTACCTGGGGACTGCAGGAGGCAAAGTTGGGGTGAGGCAGGGCTGCATAAGGTATTTCACTTACCGAATATTCGCAATAAAAATCGCATTAGCAAAAAAAAAAAAAGTATCACAAAAAATCGCATTAGTAAGCAAAAAAAAATCACAAAAAATTGCATTAAACATTTGCATGCCCAGAATGAAACTGCTCAGGGTATGCGAATGTTTAATGCGATTTTCTTCTTAATAATGCGATTTTTTTTTGCGATTATTCGGTAAGTGAATAATCGCGAATACTGCGATATTTGAAGGCCAGCTGAGGGCCACAAAATGTACGGAGGGCCACAAACGGCCCGCGGGCCATGAGTTTGAGATCCCTGTCCTATACTAAGCTCTTCTTCAATTGGAGAATTTCTTTTCTTTCTTTTCTACATCTTAATAAATTTTTATATTAAAAATAGAAAGAAATAAAGGAATAATATTCAATTTGAGATGGCAGTGAAGAAATTGAATATCTTGTATGTGAAGCTCAGAAGTGATATATAAGTCCAACTTAATATATAGAGAAGTTTGCATATAAGATTTAAATAAGGCAAGAAGATCAAGAGGAAGAGGGTGGGAAATGAGAAACAGAGTTTTACATTAACCATAGAAGAGAGGAATCCAGATAAGTGAGTAAATATTCTACACTACTGTCACAAAAGCAAAGAATTAAAGAGCAGATCATTATATTTACTGTTAATTAAAAATCTTAAACCTTGGAGAGTGAGAGGTTTCCACTAGTTCTTAGCAACATATTGTTCTCTGGAAAGTAAATTTTCACCAGATGTGAAATCAAATGAACATTTTTTAATCTGAGAGATACTGACACTGCAACATGTTTGCCTAACATGCAACTGACTGGCATTTGATCCCTGGCAAACCCATTATCTCTTGAGCATAACCAAGAGTAAATCCCAGAGTACAGAGCCAGGAGTAATGTGTGTGCAAGACTGGATGTATCTTGTTCCCTCAATAAATATGTGTAATTGTACTGGCCTGAAGGACAAGCATGTGATGAATGGGATTATGTCTATGTGTTTAGCTGCTTTTCCCTCTATATGGCTGTGAATATAAAAGTATAAAGCAACAACTAAAGGTGAATATTGTATTCAGAAGCATGTGTGTGTTTGTATTTCTAAAGGAAAAAAAAAAAACAACTCCACAACTTATATGACTGCTGTTAGAATGGTTGCTACATGTTATTTCAGAAGTTGTCCAGCAAATAGGGTGGAAATGTACTGTGTCAATTATGCCTGAAAAATGCAATTGTCTCACTGAATTTAGATTAGATAAAATGGATATTTAGTTTTATCAAAACAAGTGTCTTTGCCTTATGGTAGAAGACCTGAAACATAGTAAAACATGAAACAATGCAACATCTTTTAGTCCAGCAAAATTTAACTCACTTTAATGAAAATTTTAGTGTAAAAATATATACCTGTTTTCTAATGTTTGTCTAATTTGTTTAAATTCTGTAAATAAATAGGTTGCTTTCTGTAGATCGAAGAAAAAAGAAAAATTTAAATAACTTTATGTAGAATATCTATTTTACTAGAATAAGGAGGTCATGTCTAATTGTTAAAAATGAAACAGGGAGGGGCAATGAGGTGGCACTCGTGGTAAGGTGTCTGCCTTGCAAGTGCTAGCCAAGGAAGGACCGCGGTTCCATCCCCTGGCGTCCCATATGGTCCCCCCAAGCCAGGGGCAATTTCTGAGCGCTCAGCCAGGAGTAACCCATGAGCATCAAACGGGTGTGGCCTGAAAAACCAAAAAAAAAAAAAAAAAAAAAAAAGAAAGAAATAGAGGCCGAAGAGATAGCAAGGCATTTTCCTTGTATACAGAAGGATGGTGGTTCGAATCCCAGCATCCCATAGGGTCCCCGAGCCTCCCAGGAGCGATTTCTGAGTGTAGAGCTAGGAGTAACCCCTGAGCGCTGCCAGGTGTAACCCAAAAACCAAAAAAAAAAAAAAAGGATGGAGGTAGGATTGTAGGTAGGAAGGAAGGAAGGAAGGAAGGAAGGAAGGAAGGAAGGAAAGAAAGAAAGGAAGGAAGGAAGGAAGGAAGGAAGGAAGGAAGGAAGGAAGGAAGGAAGGAAGGAAGGAAGGAAGGAAGGAAGGAAGGAAGGAAGGGAGGAAGGAAGGGAGGGAGGGAGGGAGGGAGGGAGGGAGGGAGGGAGGGAGGGAGGGAGGAAGGAAGGGAGGGAGGGAGGAAGGAAGGGAGGGAGGAAGGAAGGGAGGGAGGGAGGAAGGAAGGGAGGGAGGGAGGGAGGGAGGGAGGGAGGGAGGGAGGAAAGAAGGAAGGAAGGAAGGAAAGAAGGAAGGAAGGAAGGAAGGAAGGAAGGAAGGAAAGAAGGAAGGAAAGGAGGGAGGGAGGGAGGAAAGAAGAAAAGAAAGAAGAAAGAAAGAATAAAGAAGGAAGAGAGAAAAAGAAAGAAGAGAATAAAGAAAAAAGAAGAAAGAGTATGGTACATTGAAATGAATTATGAAATTAATTTAAAAATGTTTTAATGAATAAAATTAATTTAAGAGTATGTTGGAATAGCCTAAGAGGTGCTAAGTAGCCAAGTTATATTATGTCAGAGGAAAGAAACTTGAACCATTCCCCAAATTATGAACAAGACTCAATAGGAGAAAAAAGGAAAATATTACAAAGAAATGCAAGACTATTTTAAGAAAATATATCATCAGTCTTAAGATAAATGCTTTTCTTTTATCTGGTTAAACAGAAATGTTCTAATTTGGCTTTAAAATATTGTCAGTTAAAAGCCTAAGTACAGTACCTGAGCTAAACAGAGAAACACTGATTTTTCAGTAAAATCTTTTGAGGGGCATTATTTATATCTTTTTATTTTCATAGGATGGCAAAACTTCAGAGCTGGTAGGAATTTTGGAAAAATAGTATTCTGTCTCTTAGGAATTCTTCCCCTTTAGGAACTAAAATTCAAAAGCAAACATTATAAAAAGCAAGTCACTTATGATTTGAGAGATAGTTTCCTTCAAATAAAACTTCTTCATAGACTCTAAATGTTTGAAGAATTATTTGCAAATCTTTGAGAAGACTTAGCACTAGAAATGTCTCAATTTAATTCTTTCCCAGTATTTAAAAAACTTATAAATGGTATCTAATTTAGAAGATAGCAAAGAAAAAACTCAAGATTTGTTTTTGTGGCTGTATAAAATTTATAGCATGCATATGGAATTGGTGGCAACATTAAGTAATAGAATAGCATAAATTAATTTCATAAATTCTCAAACTGACCAGCAGATGGCTCATATTGTTGTCAAAGAGTTTAAGATTGGATGAAAAATAGAAAAGGGCTTTAAATAATCTAAAATTCTTAAATAATACTCAGTTTGTATAAAATAAGGCCACTTTATCATAAGTAACTATGATCATACTTGTAATTAAGACACTGATTATAGATTATGACAAATTTCCTAAAGTTTTAGAGAAAAAAATTGTATAGTTCACTTGTTATCAAATTCTAGTTAACAAAGTAAACTTTGTTATTCCTAACCAAAATGAGGTTAATTAAAATAGAGCACATTCTCCTTATCATATATAGAAATTCCAATATTTTAACTCTTATTTTTATGTTTGTGAATTAGACCACTTCTACTTTTTAAATAATATATCATTTCAATCATTTGCCAGCTGAATGGCACTCAGGTGAATTATCAATAATTGTTTTCTTCCACTTAAAATTTTATTGGTTATATAATAATTTATTTTATGTTTCTAATTTTACTTTTATTTACAATACTTTAGTAATGGATTTTCATGGAAATCAGATCTTATTCTTATGTACATTATATATGTACATTATATGTACATGCCAATTATACTTTTGTATCTTTGGTTATTCACTCCTTGTAAAAAAAAATAGCAAGAATAGATTCCTGTGAAATTAAGTTAAAGAAAGATATTTAGACTATTTACTAATAGTCTATTTAGACTATTGAAACTATTTATTAGCAATCTATTTCTGTAAAATAAATTTAAAGGAAGGTGTTTAGATTATTAAAGCACAAAGTAAAACATTTTTGAAACTAACCTGCAAAATAATCAATTTTTAATCATAGAAGAGTTAAAATATTATCATTTCAGTAAAAAGAATTGCACAAATTTCTTCCAATATGCTTTAGAAAAGAAAGTGCAAAACCAATGAAAATATGTTAGTAATTCTATTAATTAGGGAATAAAAATTAATTGTATTTAATTAAATATGAATGTATTTGAAAATAAATACAATTTAAATATATGAATATATCAAATATTGATTTGTGTATATTAAATTTTTGTTTTGTTTTTTTTTGTTTTGTTTTGTTTGGTTTGGTTTGGTTTGGTTTTTGGGCCACACCCGGCGTTGCTCAGGGGTTACTCCTGGCTGTCTGCTCAGAAATAGCTCTTGGCAGGCACGGGGGACTATATGGGACACTGGAATTCGAACCAACCACCTTTGGTCCTGGATCGGCTGCTTGCAAGGCAAACGCCGATGTGCTATCTCTCCGGGCCCTGTATTAAAATTTTAAGGCTTCTAAACCACATTGATACTTTTTGGCAGGTTTATAAAGAAGTTGATCTGACTTTATTACCTCTTTAATATTGTGATTTTAAGTTAATCTGCTGAATAAAAATAACTTGCATATTTTAAGTTTATTTTATTATGATAACCATATTTCTAATACTGTGATGATTTAAGAAGATTTGTGAAAGATCATTTCAAAAGATTTTCTGAATAAATAATACAACTGTATTTTCTCTTTCACTTCTGTTTGATATTGCTTGGTTGAATTTATCCTGTCTCTTAAAACCTATTCACTATGAAAGAGAAAAGATTTTAAGACAGTAAAGAACTTCTTGTTATTGCTGAAAAATGACTATAAGCTTGACTTTGCATATTGTCTGTCTTATTGTTTCTGTAAAAGATGAATGGGAAAATATAAAATGATTTAGTCCCAGTAGAGTTTTGACAGACTATTGTGTTAAGAGAAGATTTTGCCATTTTAAGGGAATACGAATTACCTATAGGGCAAGCTCTCAGTCACAACATAACTGCTAGATAGTTTGAGGAGAGTATAAGAGTAGCCTAAAGGGAAAGGGTATGCATACTCTAAAGAATTTAGAAATTTTCTTCTTTAGGGTACCACCGGGAGTGTCCTATTTACCTTACTTCATATTTTTTATGTTCAGAACTGAGATCACTGGGAAAGGATAATAAAAGAAGCTAGGAGGAAAAAAAATGTATTAAGCAGAGATATGGTTAGCTTGTAGGATAAAAAGAGTTCTTACCTCTAGAGAGTTCATAGTTAGATTTATCGCATCTATTTCAGTCTTAGCCGAGATTTACTGACAGATCTTTGCCAAATCAAATCACTTAATTCGATAAGCCTTTTTTTCTCTTGGTAAAATATTATTGCTAGTATTTATGAATTGTGATGAGAGTTTTAGAAGCAAAGAACAATGAATATTTCATGAAGATCTTAAGATATTTTGGATATAAGAATGTGTTATCAAATACAGTCAACTCTAAAAAACCACTTAGAGTTATGTGTGGAGAACTTAGTTCTGAACTGATAGCCCCTTGCCACATAATATATTTCTCAGCTGTCTCTTTCCACAAGTTAGTCAGTGTGTAGTTAAGGAAAGCAATCTAATTTAATTTTAGTCACAGCAGTAAATCTGCTTTGAAGGTTAAAATATAAGGAGGTAGAGGAGTGGAAGAGGAGGAGTTGCTTTGGGCTTTTATAAAATCATCAGTTCAATGCTTATTGGATATATAATGCCTGTGAGGGACTAGTTCAGGACCTAGGAATAAAATTATAAATAATAGAGAAAGCCCTGTGATCCAGGCTTTATGAGTTAGTTATATAATTTGAATATGAGATTTTAATTATTGGTTGTTAGTTTTGAACTTGTCACTTAACTCTTACCTGCTACATATTTTCTTGTTTATAATATATGAATATTACTTATATAATAGACTTACTTTGAGAATTAACTGAGAAAGGAAATTTGCAAAGTATTTGGTATCCATGCTAGCATACTCAGTACATATTAAATGAGACTGTCCAATCTCTATCCTCTAAAACTGACATGTAAGGGAGAAATGAATTAAAAATGATATAATATAATGTGCTACATGTCTGTTATTTAGACATACACAGTACATTATAAAGTGCAGGAGTCACATTGTAATCATACTCTGGTATGGTACTTGGAAGGCTGAACCAACACTGAGCCAAAGACCTGTATTCTAGTCTGGAAAAACTATGATATACAGTGTATTGATTTCTAGTCTGAGTTTTAAGATCATGAGATTATTGTCAAGAATTTTAATCAGGTTTAAACTTGTGACCCCTCTCTTAAGACAAGAAAGAGTTTAGTTTTACATCTTTAGCTGCTAAAACTTGAAGTCAAAGAAAGATTGTTTTCTCCATTTTTTAGGTATCCCTTTATTGTATAAAAATTAAATCAGTCTCATATATAACTTATTTAAAATACCTTCACTAATCATATTTCTTAAATTACTGATTATATTTATTCCTTGTATTATATTTTCATTTAACACATTTATTCTGTTATTAAAGAAGCTTGTTTATTTATTTCATTTTGATTGTTTCATATTATCTTTTAATTTTAGTAGAAATTTAGTAGAAGAAATTTAGTAAAAGGAGTAGACATTACTTTAGGGGAACTGATTACTGTTGCATAGAATGATGTTTGTTAAGAGAGCTTAGTATGTATGGGGCCGGAGAAATAGCGCAGTGGTAAGGCGTTAGCCTTAGACGCAGAAGGACGGTGGTTCGAATCCCAGCTTCCCATATGGTCCCCCAAGCCTGCCAGGAGCAATTTCTGAGCATAGAACCAGGAGTATTTCCTGAGTGCTGCTGAGTGTGACCCAAAAACAAAAACAAAAACAAAAAACAGAGTTACTTAGTATGTCGTCTCCCTTACAGAAGGAAGACTTTTGCTTACCTATATCTTTAGACACATTGATTTTGACTAATTAATCAATATGCCTCACTCTTTTTTATTTATTTGGGTACTGTGTTTTATAATGCTGTTAACAATAGTTATATAATGTTTCTAACTCCAAAAAGAACATCACTGTCAGCAACCTTCCACCATATCCCAGATATTATCAGATTACCTTTCCCCCACTTTTATTAAAACATTGATTAAATGTTTATTGTTATAGTTTTTTCAGATGCTTACAATAATTTTGGTTTTTATGATATTGATGTGTACAGTTTTTTCTCCACTAAGGCACCAAAGTATTGAAGGTCCTCCTTTTAAAAGCTTTCCAAAATATAGGTATAACATGACTGTTGAATATGAAAATTATCTGCACATGGGAAGAAGGTTATAAACAATCCAACTTAAGTATAATTGATGCTCATGAACAGAACTTACCTCAATTTTAAAATTATTTTCTGCATTGATAACAGCCAACCAAAAATAAGTTATTTGTATGAATAAAAAGGCAATAAATAAAAAAGGCCAAAACCTCTTTAAAAAACACAACCTGGGAGTTAGAGCAATAGCACAGAAGTAGGGCATTTGCCTTGCTCACAGCTGATTCAGGATGGACCTTGGTTCGATCCCTGGTGTTCCTTATGAATCTCCAGGCCAGAAGCGATTTCTGAGCACATAGCCAGGAGTAACTTCTGAGCATCACCAGGTGTGATCCTAAAACCAAAACAAAACCACAATAAAACAAAACAAAAACAAACCAAAACAAAAACTTCTCTGAATTTCAACTTATAAGGTGACATTGTTTGCTTATATCTAGATAAATTGGTACCAGGTGACCTTTCTACTACCAATTAAGACTTAATGAAATTACTATGTATAAATGTAATAAATTTAATATAAAACACAAGTCAAAAGCAGTTTTAATTGTTAATAACTCATAATAATGTTTCTACAAAATCCCAGGTAGTACCAACCTTTTCTTGAAAGCATTAAATATAGAAGCATAGGTTCCTAGTTCATTCATCATAAAGTTTATAACCAGAACAAATAAAAACAAATGACTTACATTTGTTTTCAGGATTGAGTTTTACAGGAATTCTTCTTAAACAATTGTTGGTTACATTGATTTACATCTATTCGTAAGTTTCAAGTCTAAAATTCTTTTTTGTTGTTGTTGTTTTGTTTTTGTTTTTAGGCCAAACCTGGTGTTGCTCAGGAGTTACTACTGGCTCTGCTCTTAGAAATTGCTCCTGGCAGGTACAAGGAAGATGGGGGATTGAACCTGGTATGTCCCAGGTCATCTGAGTGCAAAGCAAATGCCCTACCACTGTGCTATCACTCCAGCTCTTCAAGTCTACAGTTTTGTAGAGAAACATCTGTGGACCCAGAAAGATTGTGCCATGAACTGTTTTGCATGCATGTAGCTGTATGTTTTATCCCCAACACTATCCCGTATAAATTAGAGTAGTCTCTGTGTCTCTGACTCTGTTATTATGATCCCCAGTATCAGAACCAAGTATGTATAGCCCTTTATTCAGTGAGTATGTTACCCCCTAGTATGAGAAAATAATATCCTCAGAAAATAGGGAATGGAAGACAAAAAATCAATCTGTTTATGCTTCTTTATGGTCTCTACTAAAGCCTGTTCAGTACAACTGATTCTCTAGGCCCAATTTTTTTTTTTTTTTTTTTTTTGGCCACACTGTTTGATGCTCAGAGGTTACTCCTGGCTAAGCGCTCAGAAATCGCTCCTGGCTTGGGGGGACCATATGGGACACCGGGGGATCGAACCGTGGTCCTTCCTTGGCTAGCACTTACAAGGCAGACACCTTACCTCTAGCGCCACCTCGCTGGCCCCCCAATTTTCTTTCTTTATCCTACCTTTTGTAGTGATGAATTATAAAAGCCTGTTTTTTTTTTCTGATAACCACATTCTGTTGTCAGAATCTCAGAATTTGCTTTTATTTTGTTAATTTCTATTCTAAAAGAAATATCTTTACTTAAGCACCATATTACAAACATGTTTATAGTTGGGTTGCAGTCATAAAAAAAGAACAACCCTTTCACCAGGGCAACATTACCACCACCAATCCCTCCCATCTCCCTCCCTCCCCTGCCTGTATTCAAGATAGGCATTCTACTTCTCTCATCCATTAATATTGTCATGAGAGTAGTTAGTGTAGTTATTTCTCTAACTGCACTCACCACTCTTTGTGGTAAGCTTCATATCATGAGCCGGTCTTCCAGCCCTCATCTCTATTGTCTCTTGGTATTATTTCAATAATGTCTTTATTTTTCTTAAAACTCATAGATGAGTGAGACTATTCTGTGTTTATTTCTTTTCCTTCTCTAAATGTGAAATTAAAAAGAAACTACCCATGACTGAGATAGAGACTGCATTTTAATATGGAAATATTTATCTCACATAATACAGATAAAAGAACATTTGTTGACTTGATTTTCATCCATGATAAGAATTAAATACACATGAATGCTGCCACAATTGTTAAGAACTTGTCAGAGCCATGACTTGGTAATTTGAGGAGATTTTCATGTCAGAATCGGAAATGCATTGTCATATCTTAGACTGAGAAGTTTCCACATGATAAACTGGTTCTATAAAAAGAGCTTCTTCCTTGAACCATAAAGGAAGTTTTTAGGTCAAACAAATTTATCATTATAATCTAATTCATCTTAACTCCAGGCTTAGTCCTCAATCAAGGCACCAAGATGATTAACGTTTTAGTACTTTTCTTTGTTCCGGAGATAGACATTATTGATCAGGCTAAAGTGGTCATTCATTTATTCACATTAATTCAGAAACTATCTATTGAGTGCTTATTTTATACTAGTTATTGTCTAGGCTTTGGTGATAATAAAGCAAATAAAACAGATGAAGTCCCTACTTTATATTTAAAATTTAACCTTACAGTGACTTTATTCTTTCCCAGATTCTTCAGTTTACTTGATTAGAAGGGCATTAGCATAATATTATGACTATATAAAGGTGAAATGGGACAAAAATTTCCCTATTTATATGGTGGTTAACCCTCAAAATATGTTCTAACATTTTAATTATCTACTCATACTCAGAAGGTAAAATTTAAGTCTTAATGCTCCTTACTGATGGGTAGAAAATATTTACTGGTACATCAAACCAAGGGCTAATATCTAAGCTATATAAACGACTTTCAAAGTTTACCAACAAACACAGCCAAAAATATCCTAAGAAGTGGGGAGTGTTACAAACTACATTAATGTGGGTAGGGCACTTAGTTTGGTTGTTACTGATCCAGATTCAGTTTCAGGTTCTTGTATTATCCCAAGACACCAGGGGTGATCTCTGAGTAAAAGCTGAATATGACTTTAAGACAAAAACGAAAATGTGGGGAGAGGAGATAAACAGACTCTTCTTCAAAAAAGATAAAAAGATGGCAAATAGGTATAAGAAAAATTTCTTCTTTGTCACTTATTAATAAGGAAATGAAAATAGAAATGAAATTAATATATAACCTCACATTAGTGAGAATAGCTAGATCAAAAATACTAGAAGTAGGACCGGAGCAGTAGTGCAAGCGGTATGATATTTGCCTTGCACACACTAACCTAGAACGGACCATGGTTCAATCCCCCTGAAGTCCCATATGCTTCACAATGCCAGGAGCGATTTCTGAGCTCATAGCCAGGAATAACCCCTGAGCGTCATCGGGTGTGCTCCAAAGAGAAAAAAAAAGTACTAGAAGTAATAAGTGCTCATAGGAATATGGTGACAAAAGAGCCCTCATTCACAGTTCATTGGGCCTATTGCATGGAAAGTATTTTGGAAATGCCTCAAAGCATGATTAAAACTTCCATATTATCCTGCAATTCCACTCCTCAGAATCTATCTCACGTACTAATTCAAAAGGGCATATGTACACCTATGTTCATCACAGCATTGTTTACAATTGCTAAGATCTGGAAACAATCTAAGGCCCCAACCACAGACAGAAACAGGTCTATACACACAATGGCTTACCAGACAGTTATGAGAAATGAGTACATTTTTTCAGTTTGTTGCAAATTGGCTGGAATTGGAGGGTTCATGCTAAGTGAATTGAGACAAAAAGTAAAAGACAGATATTAATGATCTCTCTCATATTCTATACATAAATCTCACCATCTCCAATCAAAATAAAGTCTGAGATGTGATCAACAGAAGTGGCAATTGAACAGGCTATCAGGATGACATAGGGAAGGGACCATGGGACATTGTGGAGGGATCTTTAAACATTGCTGGGGAATTTGTTTGTTTGTTTGTTTTTGTGCCACACCCGGTGATACTCAGGGATTACTCCTGGCTATGCGCTCAGAAATTGCTTCTGGTTTGGGGGACCATATGGGATGCCGGGGATTGAACCGGGGTCAGTCCTAGGTCAGTTGAGTACAAGACAAATGCCCTATCGCTTTGCCACCTTGCTAGCCCCTTGGAAATTGTTTTAATTCACTGTGATGTAAAACAATAACTTTAATACTATTGTAAACTATAGTATTTCAATTTAAAAATATCTAACTTCCTTATGCCTAGAACACAGAAAATTAGCAATATCTTGGTTAATTAAAGAATAAGATACTTTTTAATAACAGAAATGTTACAGACATTTTAAACAAAATTTATGAAATCTTATGTCTTTTGTTAACCTAAAGAATTAGGTAATGCCTTAAGGCTTAGATTGTCATAGTTTACTTTAGGAGAACTATGGTAAAACTGGGCCTAATTATAAATGGTAAAGGAGAAAGATAGGAGAAACAAAATAAAAATCCTACAATGCCTGAGTAATCATGTCCACTCAGTTCTGTTGTGATGATCTATATGAGTTTTGTTAGCTGCAATGTTTTCATAGCTGCAACAAGACAATGGTGACAAAAATCTGTTATAAAATAAACTGCATTATCATTTGAACAAATAGAGGAGGGCAATGTGAAATCTCGTCACAAGAAATTTGATCCTCTCTGTGGATTCCCAAAACTCTGAATAGTCTACTGAACTCTGTGTAGGTATTGTAATTATTTAGAAGCTAAAGTTCCTGAGAAAGACTCAGTAGAGTCTGTTCTAGTCCAAGGGGGGAAAAAAACTTCTTAAAATATTAAGTGTCGGACTTGCTGAAGCTCTCCCCAGCTAGTGAGACACCGTCCAAAGACACAGCCAGCGCGAGCAGTTTGGCTCTGCCCCTGGGGACTTCCTTCAGTGTTGCTCAGGTAGGGAGACCCCGCCCAAACACGCTGCCTGCGCGAGCAGCCTGGCCCCGCCCCCGGCGACTTGCTGAAGCTCTCCCCAGCTAGGGAGACACCGTCCAAAGACGCAGCCAGTGCGAACCGCGCGAACGCGATAGCGTTCGCGCGAATATAGCTTAACACAACTTATAGGTATAGCCAGTTCAGGCCTAACACCAAAATTTCTTAAATAATCAAGAACCCATAAAATTGGGAAAAAAAAAAAGGTGGGCATTCAGAGACCTCTGTGCCCCACAGTCTACGTGCTTCTCCCTAAAGTGAGTGCAGCGCCCAGAGGCCACTCCACCTGGGGCATAGGGATCCCCGCATCCACGACCCCCCCCCCCCCCGCACCAGTGCCCAGAAAGAGTGCATTCCCCTGGGACCATTCCACATGGGTGTACTCCAAAGCATACCAATAGACGCAAAGAAATATGGGTAAATCAAAGAGAACCCTAACATCTGAAAATACAGAGACAGACCCTATCAAGTTTCCAAGTCCGCCAAAACGCACAGATCCATGGGAAGGTGACCTAAAAGCAGCAATGAGGAAGGAAATGCAAGAATTAATAAAACAAATGAAAGAAACCTTAGCTACCGAGTATAAGAAATCTATGGATGAACGGATCAGCCTTATTGAAGAAGAAATATTAAAGAACATGAGAGAGTCCATACAAAAAGAAATGAAGGAATTAAAAGACAAAGTAACAAGCCTTACAAGCAGAAACACAGAGTTGGAGAGAAACATTGAAGAACTCGAAGGAAAACTGCAAACAAAAAATGATCAAGAAACCAACAAAGAAATAAAAGGCAAAGCACTGGAAGGAAAAGTCCAGTATCTAATGAACAAGGACAAAAGAAACAATCTAAGAATTGTGGGTATACCAGAAGGGGAGGAAATAGGGAAAGGGGAAGAACAAGTAGTCAGAGAGATAATAGCAGAGAACTTCCCCTCCCTCTGGAAAGAAACCTCAATGCCAATCCAGGAAGTAAAAAGAGTCCCTAATAAAATAGACCCTAATAAAACAACTCCAAGACATATAGTAATCCAAATGGCAAAAAATAAAGAGAAAGAGGAACTCCTTAAAGCAATAAGAGAGAAAAAAAATCTCAAGTACAAAGGTAGGGACATAAGAATCAAACCAGATCTCCCATTCGAAATAATTCAAGCAAGACGACAGTGGAATGACATATTTAAACGACTGAATGAAAGAAACTTCCAACCTAGGGTCCAATACCCAGCAAAATTATCATTCATATGGGAGGATAGACTAAAAACATTCTCAAACAAGAACGAGCTTGAACTATTTGTGCAAACTAAACCAATCCTAAAGACCTGCTCAGAGATAAATTACACAATCCAAACCCCCGATTGTAACAAAAACCACCCTACACAACACAACTGCACAACAGTCATCTCTCTCAATAATCTCCCTAAATGTTAATGGACTAAACTCCCCAATTAAAAGACACATAGTAGAGAACTGGATTAGGAAAAATAAACCAGACTTCTGCTGTCTGCAAGAAACACACCTACAACTACAGGATAAGCACAGGCTTAGAATAAAAGGATGGAAAGTAATTATTCAGGCCAATGGAAAACAAAAAAGAGCAGGGACAGCCATTCTTATATCAGACCAAATTGCATTCAACATCAAGAAAGTGATCAGAGATAAAGAGGGCCACTACTTACTGATCAGGGGAACATTAGATCAAGAAACACTAACCCTGGTCAATATCTATGCACCTAATGTAGAGTCAGCAACATATGTGAGGCAAGTGCTCGTAAACCTGGAGAAACACATGAAGGGAAATGTGATAGTAGTAGGGGACCTCAATACTCCACTATTACCACTGGACAGATCCACCAAACAGAAAAATAGCAAAGAAATAAGAGCTCTAAATGAAAAATTAGAAGATTTGGGGCTAATAGACTTATATAGAGCCCTACATCCCCAGAAAACAGAATACACATTCTTCTCAAGCCCACATGGAACCTTCTCCAGAATAGACCATGTCTTAGGATACAAAGCCAACCTATATAAGACCACAAAGGTAAGGATCATTAGAAGTACCCTTTCAGATCACTATGCAACAGAACTCAAAATTGACGTCAAGAAGAAGCAATGGAGAAAAACTAATACCTGGAGATTAAACAACATGCTGCTCAACAACAGCTGGATCAAAGAACAAATCAAGGAAGAAATAAAAAGATTCCTTGAGACAAATGACAATGAAGAGACAACATGTCAAAATCTGTGGGACACAGCAAAAACAGTTATTAGGGGAAAACTCATAGCAATACAGGCCTATGTCAAGAAGCAGGAAAATAACAAAACCAACAGCTTAAAAGATCACTCAAAGAATTGGAACAACAGCAACAGAGAAATCCAACCACAACCAGACGGCAAGAAATAATAAAAACCAGAGCAGAAATAAACAACATCGAAACCAAGAAAACAATACAAAAAATCAATGAGACCAGAAGTTGGTTTTTTGAAAAAATAAACAAGATAGACAAACCGCTGGCAAAAATCACCAAAAAAAAGAGGGAAAACACCCAAATCAATAGGATCACTAATGAAAGGGGAGAGATTACAACAGAACCCCAAGAAATACAACATATCATGAGATCATATTATGAACAACTATACTCCACCAGGCTAGAGAACCCAGAAGAAATCGACAGATTCTTGGAAAAAAACCCTCTTCCAAGACTGGAAACGGAAGATTTAGAAAGCCTAAACAGACCAATCACCTCAGAGGAAATTGAAGATGTAATTAAAAAACTCCCTAAGAACAAAAGCCCAGGTCCAGATGGATTTACAGGTGAATTCTATCAAGCTTTCTAAGAAGACTTACTACCACTTTTCCATAGGCTCTTCCAAACTATAGAAAAAACAGGAATCCTCCCTAACTCCTTCTATGAGGCAAATATCACACTCGTTCCCAAAGATGGCAAAGACATCACCAAGAAAGAAAACTACAGACCAATCTCACTAATGAACATAGATGCAAAGATACTCAACAAAATCTTAGCAAACCGAATCCAGCACTTTATCAAAAAGATAATACATCATGACCAGGTGGGATTTATACCAGGAATGCAAGGTTGGTTCAACATACGCAAATCAATCAACATTATACATCACATCAACAACAAGAAAGATAAAAACCACATGATCGTATCAATCGATGCAGAGAAGGCATTTGACAAAATCCAACACCCTTTCATGTTAAAGACACTCAGTAAAATAGGCTTAGAAGGAACCTTCCTCAAGATAGTTACAGCTATCTATGAAAAGCCAACAGCCAACATTATACTTAATGGTGAGAAACTAGAAGCATTCCCACTAAGGTCAGGAACTAGGCAAGGCTGTCCACTCTCTCCACTCCTATTCAATATAACCTTAGAAGTCCTAGCAATAGCAATCCGACAAGAGAAGGGAATCAAAGGAATCCAAATTGGAAAGAGGAACACAAACTATCTCTATTTGCAGAAGATATGATGATTTACATTGAAAACCCTAAACAGTCCACAGTAAAACTCCTAGAAACAATTAACCAATACAGCAAAGTGGCTGGATACAAAGTCAATACACAAAAGACAGTAGCGTTTCTATATACAAATCACGAAGCCGAGGAGAGAGAGATTAAAAATACAATTCCATTTAAAATAGTATCAAAAAATATCAGGTACCTAGGAATCAACCTTACAAGGGAAGTGAAAGACCTATACCAGGAAAACTTCAAAACACTTCAGAAAGAAATTGAAGATCTAAAGAAATGGAAGAATATCCCATGCTCATGGATAGGTAGAATTAACATAGTCAAAATGACTATCCTGCCCAAACGTCTATATAGATTTAATGCAATCCCTATCCAAATCCAGACACCATTATTTAAAGAAATAGAACAATCAATCACAAAATTCATCTGGAACCACAAAAGACCCAGGATAGCCAAACAAATACTGAAAAACAAGAAGCTGGGTGGCATCTCCTTACCTAACTTGAAACTATACTATAAAGCCATAGTAATCAAAACAGCATGGTACTGGAACAGAGACAGGACCTCAGACCAGTGGGTCAGAACAGAATTCCCTGACATAAACCCCCAGATTTACAGCCAACTAATATTCGATAAAAGAGGCAAGAACCTGAAATGGAACAAAGAAAGTCTATTCAACAAATGGTGTTGGTACAACTGGAAAACCACATGTACAAAAGTGAAGATCAACCCATACCTCACCCCTTATACAAAAGTCAACTCAAAATGGATCAAAGACCTTGAAATCAGACCCGAATCTATAAAGTTTATCGAGAATAAAATAGGCAGAACACTCGAAGACCTATATATCAAAAAGGTCTTTGAGAATGGAGCACCATTGGCAAGAACTTTAGCAACAAACATAAACAAATGGGACTACATCAAACTAAAAAGCTTCTGCATGGCGAAAGAAACCCTACTTAACGCAAGAAGACAGTTAACAGAATGGGAAAAAATCTTTTCACTCGACATATCAGATAAAGGGCTGATATCTAGAACATACAAAGCACTCAGAAAGCTGAGCCCCCCAAAACCAAATAAAGCCATAAAAAAATGGGGAGATGAAATGAATAGACACTTCTCTGAGGAAGATAAAAGGATGGCCAGCAAACACATGAAAACATGCTCACCTTCACTCATCATCAGAGAGATCCAAATCAAGACAACAATGAGATACCACCTGACACCAGTGAGGATGGCTCACATTAAAAATAATGGGAACAATCTCTGTTGGCGGGGATGCGGTATGAAAGGAACTCTCATACACTGCTGGTGGGAATGCCCCCTTGTCCAACACCTATGGAGAACAGTCTGGAGAGTACTCAAAGAACTCAGAATTGAGCTGCCATTTGACCCAGCAATTGCTCTCCTAGGTATATACCCCCAAGTGGGAAGGACATTCATTCCAAAATATATGTGCACCCCACTATTTATCGCAGCACTCAGTGTAATAGCCAAGTCTTGGAACCAACCCCGATGTCCAACAACAGATAAATGGATTATTAAGATGTGGTATATATACACAATGGAATATTACATGGCAGTCAGAAATGATACAATCACAGACTTTGCAGCAACATGGATGGACCTAGATCATATTATATTAAACAAAGTAAGTCAGAAGACAAAAGAGAAACACAGAATGGTAGCACTATTCTGAAGTACCCAGAACACACATCTTATACACAACTGATATTCAACAATCAAATAACACGGTTTAACAGGGTAGAAACTCTAAACACTGCAATAGTCAACATATACTCAGGAGCAGTCCCCAAAGTACTTGAAAAAGGAACAACGCAAACTCTTGACTACACATTATTCCACAAAGAAAGCAGCAACACCAAAAGCTGCACCATAGAGAGAACAGGTATGTAATCAACCTTCCACGACAAAGGCCCACAACAATCACTTAGAGATAGTATTCAGGAACACAGGTAAAGAACACCACGGGAAATCACTGTCTGCATTGGAATCATCCCATAACACTACATTTTATTGTCTTTATCTTATAATATTTAAAATAACCTCTCAGCTTTTATATCCACAGGCATCCTTGAATACAAATGGCGGATAAACTAAGATGGCAGCGCGGGATACCACACGAGATACCATACCTAGCTTGCAATATGAGATGGCCCCGAGAAAACTCTTTAACATACATTTTATCTCTAGGTTACACCTTCTTTTAGGAACTGAAGCACGTGACCAGTCAGACCACCAAAGCAGTAACTGAGACGTACAGACTTAAACTACACGCTCTATTCTGTGAACACATTCAGGCAAACTAGCATTCCCCTGCTATTCTCTCCTCTCTTCTCACTACTTTCTTTTTCATTTTTTATCTTCTTTTTTTTTCTTTTCTTCTCTTCTTTTTTTTTTCTTTTTCTATCTCTTTTCTACTCTTCTCTTTACTTTTTTCCTTTTCTCTTCTCCCTTTCTTTCTAAAGTATTTTCTCTTTTCTCCCTTCCTACCCCTTCCATATACCTTCCCCTTTTCCCCCTTTGGAAATCCAACTATCCCTTCACCCCTCAATCCCATACAGACCTCTCGCCATATTAAAACTCTCCACCCTCAGTCCTTAATCTATTAGGCATCAAGATTGACCTCCTACCCCAACGAACCATTACCCAGCACCCAGTGGAGAGGACACCCAGTCAAACCCACACCTCGTCTCCTCCAAGAAAAGGCAGCCAACTCCCCTGCGGATCCATGCTGCGCGACCCTCCCCACCAACTCCCCCTAACGTGGACTGTTACCTGAAACCGGACTTAGGTCTAAAAGTATCCTCAATGCAAGAACCCTTCCAGGACCTCCCTGCCACAAATCTTTTGCCACTCTGAAGAAGATCTGGGGATGGGATGGAAAGATGCCTGGGGACCCACACACCACAAGAAAAACCCAAAAGACAATGGGAAAACCTGTATTTCCAACGTAAGTATAAGAACTGTATCACACCACCTCTTTACCTGCTTTTCCCCAAATGTAAGATAGTCATATGCATCACTTTGGCCCTTTAAATACTTTGCTACCTCATTTTAAAAAAAAATCTGGCCTACATATACATATGTAAGCACATACATTTTTGATACCTATTTATTTTTCTATTTATTATTTTTTCATCTTTTTTTGGGTATGTAACCTGTTTCTGTTTTCCCCTTTTGACCACCCCCAAATGCACCAACAATATAAGGTAGCACCATTTCCCCCTGCAAAGGCACACTAAAATAAAGGGGAATTCTTACATAAATATATATATATATTTAAAAAAAAGAGAGCTCTTATCTATTAGAGATAGGAACTCATAGTTGTTTACAATAGAGGGATATCTCCTACCTTGAAAATATGTCATGTGGAATTAACTTAGACCTCAGGTGTTTAGATACCATCAATCCAGCCTTGAACCCTGGATCCCAGACACAGGAACGACACAGTTCTTCACAACTGCTACAGGAAACAAATCCCACCCGGGACAGCCGCAATACTGCGAGGTCACCAACAAATGCCAACTCTAATATGACATCCTGACAACGAAGAAAATGGGAACAACTTGACCTAAGTGAAGGTTATCCTACCTTTCTAGCTAACGACAAGACAAAATCAGAAGACTTGTCACCCTTTGGAAGGCCCAAAAGCCAAGATTTCGAGTTACAGATGACTGCTGCTAGAACCATGACCAGACTGTATACAGCGTGGGACCAATAAAAAAGCCCTAACCTAGGGTTTTAACTACGATCTGCACAATGAACATGATCCCCAGTTTCAAAGGTCTGGCAGAGACCATTGTAACGGAATGGGGCTTCTGGAAGCACAAAGAAAGACACTGTCCTAGGTGCCATCCTAGCTTCAGTGCAAAGACCAAGATCACCAACCACAGAAGATGAATTAAAATGACACTGATGGAACAGAACTTCTAGAACCACAAAGACTGACTTCATCATAACTCCCACCGCAGGATCTGTGCAGATACTGAGATCCCTAGACACAGAGGCCTGATAGTATCACCCAGGACAGAGCAGAGGTCTTACAAACACCACAAAAGCACCACCGGGAGAGTAAATGATCCTGAACAGAGTCTATAGTTGATCCCATGACAATACACTCCAAGGGCGGAGAAACCCCGTATCTCTTAGGCCAAGTGAATTCCTTTTCGAATGACCCCAATATTTACTGTGCCTGGGCAGGAGGGAAAAAAGAAAAAAAAAAAAAACAAAAAGCACAAATCATTATTTTTTATATATATTATTTTATTTTCATTTATTATTATTATTTTTATTTACCTATCTATTTTTGGTCAATTTCTCTGTTTGGGTGTGATAATTGAAGTTGTCCCCAGTTATACTTATTCTTTCTCTTCCTTTCTGTTCTTCCTTTGTATGCTATGCCATGTTTCCTATATCAAGACCATGACATTTTTTTGTTTGTTTGTTTGCTTGTTTTGTTTTGTTTTGTGTTTGTTTTTGTGGGTTTTTATTTTTGTTTGTTTGTTTGTTTTTTTTTTTTTTTGGTGCTTGTGCTTATTGTTGGAGTCCTCACGGGATATTTGACACTTCTTTTTGTACTGGTGAAATGTTTCACCTTTTTTCTCTCCTTAATTTCTCAAACCGATGTTGAGAGCCTCTGGAAGAATTCCACTTATTTTCGGCGTATTAGACTTTTACCCCAGTTTATTACTTTTCTCTCCTTTAAACAAAACCACGTAACTTGAACTAGCTAATCCTGCCCCCCCAATTAGAGGGGGAAACAAGGGAGACACCAGGACCAAATAGGTGCAAGACTACTATGCAGTAGGCTAGATACAGAGGAGACCACACATCCTAGCTACCCTGGGGGTGAGGGAAGAGGATATGGGTGGTAGGACAAAAACGGAGGTGTAGGGAGGACAATTCGGTGATGGGAATCCCCCCTGATTTTATGTAAATATGTACCTAAAATATCATTGTCAACAATATGTAAGCCACTATGATCAAAAAATAAATAAATAAAAAAAAAAAGAAAAGAATCAAATAATCTACAGTCGGAGTCTCAAACTCAATTTACCTGGGGGCCGCAGGAGGCAAATTCGGGGTGAGGCAAGGCTGCATAAGGGATTTCGTTTGCGGAATGTTCGCAATAAAAAATTGCATTAGTAAAAAAAAAATCTCAAAGAATCGCATTAAACATTTGCATAACCCTAACAGAACTGCTCGGGATATGCGACTGTTTAAAGCGATTTTTTTCTTACTAATGCGATTTTTGTTGCAATTATTCTGTAAGCGAATAATCGCGAATACTGCGATATTTGAAGGCCGGCCGCGGGCCACAAAATGTTGTACAGAGGGCCGCAAACGGCCCGCGGGCCGCGCGTTTGAGACCCCTGATCTACAGGATTTATTTGTCAAATGCAAAAAACAAAGATAATATTTTGTCACATCAAGAAGAATAGTTGTAGCTCATTTTAAAAATAATTTATCTGTATGAAAGATTTATCTGTATGAAAGAAATAATTGAAATATTCTTGTTTTTTTATGTTTTGTGTGTATCGATTCAAATTTGAAATGTCTTAATATAGTATAATAAGTTATTTTCAAAGTTCTATAAGTAATCACAAATATACTGGCTTAATGGTCCCTAAAATATAAAACCTAGGTCATTTTTTGTCTAAAAACCTGGGTATTTTTTTCTTTTTTTATTTTTTTCTTATGTAATGCAATTTAGAGTGAATGAGAGGGATGTCTGAGATGTTAAGTGAATATAATTTTAAATAATTTACTGTACCTGAAAAAAAATAAACCAACTATGCAATGTTAAAAAAAAATATTAAGTGTCAGGAGAGAGAGATAGTCTAGATATGAAGGTGCTTGCCTTGCAGGAAGATAATTCTGGTTAGTACTGGATATGACCTCTGAGCATAGAGCTGGCAGTAGGATTCAGAACACTGCAAAGTGTTCTCCAATCCCTGTCATTCCCAAATCTTATTTAAAAATTGACCTATATTTAAGTGCTTGTCCCATTTTAACTGAGTCAATTATTTTGATGTAAGCTTTGGATTGATACTTGTGTCTGTTTATGTGTGTGTTGAATGTGAATGTGGTGGCCACCTATGTGTTTGTCTAATTCCAGTAGTGCTGAGAAATTTCGCTCAGTGCTGTTTGGTTTTGTCTAAAATGTCTATTTATTTGGTACCTTTGTCTTTCATTATATTTATATTCCTTGACTCCTGTGCCATCATGGGAAGAAGATGACATCATCACTGTAAATTGCCATTGAATAAAGAGTGGGGAAAAGATGACAACTGGTAAGCGAATTTTCAGTGGTTCATTCTGAAAGATATCATCACTCTGGTTGCAGATGCAAGAGGAGTCACTTGGGTCATTTGGGCCATGAGTCAATTTCCACAGTCACATCAATATTGCTGAAGTTGACTTTTTTACCACTTCACTCCACCTTGAGACTTTTCTTGACAGTGTCAACTTGGGAGAGAGATCCTTAGCTTTAAATCATGTCCAGAACTCTGACTACTGCCAACTATTTTCTCAGGCTCCACATGACTATGCAACTGACTGAAGTTATGAGCCAGAATTTATTTACTCTTCAATCATTATTTTAACATTTAGAAGAGATATGTACATTTTCTTTGTATTATCATCTAAATGTGATTTTAACATGTATATTTTTTATTGTATAGTTTACTAAGTAGTTATAGCTTTCTCCTTTTTATTTAGATTAGATAGTAATAATTGTTTAGAATTTAGTATATTTAGTATCCTTGGAGTTATGTTATTTGTGTATTACCTTCTGTATATCTTATCATTTTTAAATGTAAAATAGGGGGAGATGTGGGATTATGAGATTTGTCTGTTTCTATGTCAATCAACTCCCACATGGTTTCTCATTGGATATTATTTTATGAATGTAGCGCTTCCAATTGGTAGTGAAACCGGATCTAGAAGACATGGAGACTATTATCCTAAATAAAATGAGCCAGGGGGAGATGGATAGACAAGAATAGTTCACTCATATATGGGGTATGAGAAAAGTAAAAGACAGTATGGCAATAATATCTAGAGTTGCTGGCAATACCAGCTAATGACCTGAAGCTTTCCACAAAGATCAGTATGAAAAGTTTTTTAAACATGTTGATTAAATAAAATTAACAAACAAAAACTCTTATATTAAGAAAAGTTTTTCCACACTAATATAACATAGATGAATGTAACAGAGATAAGTTTTTCTATTGCAGGGGTGAGGAGCCACACTTGGCATTGTTCACAGCTCATTCTTTGCTCTGCACTCAGAGCAACATGGTGAGGTTGGAGGACCCAATGGGGTGCTGGGGATTAAAACCAGATCTGTTATGAACAAGGGAAGTGCTTTATCTGTTGTACTATCACTTTGTTCTCATGAGACAAGTTTTGAAATTTATTTTCAGCAATGCCAAATCACTGAAGATATAAAACATTCTATGCAAATGTGAGAGTTCTGAAGGAGAGTGGTTTTGTTATATTTGCTTATAAATTATTCTAGCTAATATAAATTAGGGCATTATAAACTTGTTGAGTGATTTGGCTTAGGGTTAAGCTAGTGTGATAAGCTAAATTTAAGAAGTAAGCTTTGTTAAAATATAGTTGCTATTAAGAGGAACACACATGTAGATAGGGAGTCATCCTTAACCCATATTGCCAAACCACTAATGTTCTAACATATGGAGAACTAAGAGAAGTCTGCTGACTTAAAAATGTCTTGTAGCAGTCGTGGTCATATTTCAGTAATTTTATAACCAAAACAAAAGGCAAGGAAATAGAGTCCCCCAGAGAATATCATGTATTTAAGTTTGCTATAAAAAGGAAAAAATCAAATGTTATCAAGATCCAGTGGATGTTCTATAAAAGAAAAGGAGGAATTTGGCCATAGGACATACATATTAATGGAGATGGTTTGAGAGAAATAATGTAAAGGGGTCACATGTATCCATGTAATGATCATAAAACCATGTCACAACAAAACCTGTGAGATGAAATTGAATTTCTGTAAGGAAAGTTATTGGAATTATGAAGGTGACCTCATGCTCTGATGAAAAGAGTTATTGTGGTAGAGTGAGAAGATAAGTCATTTGGATAAAAATAGAAAAAATAAGGATCAGAGAGATAATATAGTAGGTAGCGAGTTTGCCTTGCACATGGCTAACCAGGGTTCCATCTCTGGTGCTTCATATGATTTCCTATGTACCATCAGGAGTAATACCTTAGCCAGAGGCAGGAGCAAGCCTTGTGGGCCTCTGAATATGGACCAACCTCTCCCCTCTTAAAATTCCCCCTATTAAGAAAAAATGCTTGTCTTGATTTTTGGTGCTTCTCCTCTATGCGGAATTGCTAATATAACAGATAAAGCAGTCAGAATTTAATAATTTAACTGTGAGAAGATAAATTATAAATAAAATTAACTTTAATAAATGCAAAATTTTAATTTATATAAAAATTAATAACTTTAAGTAGAAGATGGAGAAAATTTTTAAAAAAATATTTAATATGGAAAAAGTATATTTTTGATAAAGAGTTTATAAAGTAATGATGCCAAAAGGGTAACATATTTGCTTTAAAGCTAATGAAAACCTAGGTTTAATATATTGGGAAAATGTATGGTTTAGTTAAGATACTCTAGAATATGATGAACAAAATATTAAAATTGGGACAGAGGGAATTCTAGGATATAATCAGGGTACTAATTAAACAAAATACAATAATTCTAATGGAATAATAGAAAAGAATAAGAACACTATTAATTGGGAAAAATCTTTAGACATATTAAGTAATATATGAAAGCAAACAGAACATGTAATATATAAATATGGGTAGAATATCTGAGAAACATCATCATATTTATTTGTATTTTATATGGAAATTCCAAAATAATAATAAAGGAACTTAAAACTATGTTAGCACATGGCAAATCAAATGATAATAAAGTCGACAGGAATGAGCTAGCAATGTACCTTTATATCTTTAATTTTATTCTGACTACCAAAATTAAAAAATATATATTTAAAAATGAGACTGATGAGGTGGGAGGTTGAAATTTGCAATAAAAGAGATACTGCTCAAAATTATGTCTTCCCTAATGAGAAATTTACTCTTTATCAGTTCTTTTCCAGAGTCTGTATAGTAGTAATATGTGTTCTATAAAGGGCTGTCAAATATATATTGATCAATTAAATGAATGAATAAATTTATTAATAATTTAATATGAGATAGCACTGTTCTCAAATATATAAATGGCACTGTGCCAAATATGGAAAGAAATAATTGAGTTTTTCTTCTATATACATTTTGAGACATTTTATAAGAAGCACTGGGATTATTAGTTCCTGTTCATTATACGTAGGTATAACTTACATTTTCATAAGATTGATTTTGAGTTTATATTCAGGGTTTTGTCACAGAAGAAAATCATAATACAGAGAAGCTGGATCAGGACAAAAGAGACACAGTTGTTAATTTTTAGTGCTACACACATAAAATCTATATGATGGTGGTGGCTACCATATAGGCCAGCAAGCATTAACTTCCCTCCTCTTAGTGCAACCTGGACCAGGGGACTTCCCTACTCCCCTGCTGATGACCCAAGCTGATGGCCAGAGATAACTTTATTCCATTCTAAAAATACTTATATAGGACAAGAGGAATTTGATACATGCAGGGTAGCAAGACTCAGAAAATCAGAGATGGACATGAGGCATTAGGGAGAATTTGAACATAAATATTGAAGATTAGGAATAATACAATAGATCTTCAAAGACTCTTTATCTTTCTCTACTGGGAGTTCTCTGTGAGGGAGGAGAGACCGCCCAGAGTCAAGCCTGAAAGTGACCTTTGTTTATGGAAGGATCACGCCCCTCTGTATATCCTTTGCCATCTCTGGAGCAGTGACTCCACTACTTCTGCCTCAAGGAGAATATCAAGAACAATTGCTCTACGGAATCCCCTGGAGCAGTTGCTCTACAGGGTTCCATCTGCCAGATAGTTCGGTAACAGCATCACAGGAGGGATCCAACAATGATGTACTATTTCAATTTTCAAAAGGAAAGAAATGGGCACTGTGCTAGAGTCTGACTAGCATAGAAAGTATACAAACTTGCCATGACAGCAAATTTATGAATCAAGGTCGACCATTACTGGACAATTTCATGTTGGAGAATGTCATGCCTGAATTCAATGTTAAAATAAAGAATAAAAGGAATAATGCAAGAGACAAATAAAAGGAGCATTCTCAAGTAAACACTAAACAAGTCTCAGATGATCATTATGCAATTCATCTTTATGGGGGCACAAAAGCCAGAGTGGGAAAGCAGAATTTGTGACAAGAGGGCACACCAATAACCTTGAGCTCAGGTTAGGGAAGTTGTTTTTAGCAGAATGCTGATCTGATGAGGAAATAGTTCTTAATGGGATTTCTATGCTCAAACTCAGACAGGCTAACTGTTATTTCTATATATAAAAAAAAAAGTGCGTGACTCAGATTTTAAAAAAGAACTGTGTCTTTTCAAAGAATTGCCACAGGAAAAAAAGGAGGGTGGGAACCATTAGGTGCAAATTCCTTAGTACAACAAAATTGAAGTTATCTTTTCTACAAGTGTGACTTAACATAGCCTCCTCCAGTGCCTGTTGCTTAGCAGGAGGAGAGGTTTATGATGTTCAGGGATGGTAGAAGTAACCTCATGGTACTAAGCTGTGGGGAAAGCTGGATCTTGAAAATGACTGTTTGGAATAGAAGTTAATAACATACCTTTGAAGTTTTAAGACTATAAAAACATGAGATAATGATCATTTTATTGAAACCTAAACTTTTTCCAGTGATTATCCTATAGAGCAGTCTTGAGGAGGACAGAATAATTTTCTTTCTCTTCAGTAAGGACAATAAAGAGAAGGAATCCAAACATTGTATAAAGGGTTGGGCTAATGATCTTTTATGATACATTATATTTATGAGTTTGATCACATTAATGTTAATACTGTTTGAGGATTGTGTAGCCTCATAGTTGTATTAGAAGGATATCTTTGATAGATATTAGAACGATATTTTTGATAGGCCTGCAGATGACTCAGTGCAAACAGAACCTTGATCCCAGTAGTTCTTCTGTTTGAGACTCTCAGATCCATAACCAAGTATGTGTATAAATTCTATCCCTACCTCCTGCCCCAGTCATCACAACACTGACAACAACAGCAACAATAACAAAGTACAAACGAAGAAGAAATGGAAGAAATATCTAATTTTAAATGATTGTCTTTAAGAATTAAAATATTTCATTTGCCTTTCTTCCTCATGACTTAATATAAGAAGTTGGTACATAATAAGCATCAGTAGGCATATTTAATAGATAAAAATATAATTGGGTATGGTATAATAATTCTCTGATATCTTTTATATCTTTTTATATTTATATTAATGGCATAGTTCTAACTACTAACTAGCCTTCAGAGCTTTTATTTTCTCTCACTTTTTCTCCTTCCTTCTAATTTACTTCCCCCCTTCTTTCATGAGCAGCTTTTACAGATGAAAAAGCAAGATGAGACAACTTGTCTGAGATCTCACATCTAGTCACAATAAACACATACTAGTCCCAGGATTGTAGACTAAAGTGAAAGATTTACTTTGCTGTTCTAATAGTTTTTTTTTACTAATTCTGTTTTTTTTTTTGTTTTTGTTTTTTGTTTTTTTTTTTGTCCCTCTATTTTAGAGGGGCTGATGCACTGGTGAAGGGAGGGGTCCTTTTTATGACTGAAACCCAACTACAATTATGTTTATAATCATGGTGCTTAAATATAGATATTATTTTAAAAATAAATAAAATAAAATGAACAAAAGCAAAAAATATAATTAGGCTCACATTTAAAAAAAATGCTACACAGGAATCAAGGTGGGACTTCCCCTGTTAAATAAAGCCTCAAAATCCCCAGGCTTGTTAAAAAGTAGCTACCAGTTTTCCCTAATGGGAAATTCATTCAGAGAATTGTCCTATAATTTGGAGAACTGGTAGAAGCTGACAGTGTAGTGAAAAGGGTACAATCAGCTTCTTGACATAGGAAGAGAGCCTGTGAAGAGGTCAACCCCCAGAGACTTAGGCACCAACTGTGGGACAGAGCTAACAACTTCCACAGGGACTTGGGCCTGCCTCCCCTTTCCAGATGGCTCATTGCAGGATCCAGGGCTCCACAGCAGGGGGCTATGAAAGGGAGCTGTCCTGGGGGCCAGAAGAGGCAGTAACAATGAGGAACCCTTCTGATACCAACTGGGGCACACTAACTCTTCAGAGAAAGATCCAAATGACTGTCACCTCACAGTGGGAAGTTGTCTTTCACAGTAGTCAGCTAGATTTACCCAGGCACTTCCTTTGATGTGAAAACATCAAATACACTAACACAATCTTGCATATGTTAGCTTCTTCTACAAAGTTTATTATATTAATTACCAGCATTTTGAGGGTGTGTTACATTTGAGGTGCTTTTGATTCCCCCTCATAGGAGAAGGCCCTTTATACTGTACATATGGTTCTCTATTAACAAGTTACTGAGACTATAATTTAACCAATTTTGGCTATTTTACTCTTACTTTATATTATTTCCTCTATACTTACCTGAGGAATTTTAGCTTCCAGTGTCTGCAATAAATGGAACCATTTAGCCATCATGTCTTAATACTACAAGAAGAAAAAACAAATATAAAACCTACAAGGTTAGTGTTTCTTTACTTAGCTGTTCTTTTTTGTTCTCTCTCTTCTACAAATAAAATTCAAGAAATGTATTTCATTTAAAGAGTTTTAGTTGTTTTTAAAGCTGTAACTACAATAACTTTCAATTTTATTTTTTGTTATAATATAAGCTTCATGTCTCAAACAATTGCCAATGCATTAACACATATGGAATCTGCTATTTGACTCATCACTTTATTATGATTAATTTTCCAAATTGCTATACCATTATATACTTTTCAAAAAGCTTTTAACAAGTAAGTTATATATTTAAAAATTATTAACCCTATTTTATAGCTAAAATCTGCACTGATGGAGGTGAGTGACTTGTAGGTTGGTAGGTTGCAGGTCAAAACTGGCTTTCATTTTTCAGTCAAGGACATCCATCACTACATTGCCTGGCTTGTCTATTAGACATGATGTGATGGTGGGATTAATCTCAGTCAGTCACCAGAAACATTGACACAGTCACTGTCCTTTATATTTGTAATTATTTCATGTACTGCTATTTTGACACAGTGGTAGAAGTTGAATTAAGTAATATAGTAGATAATGGAAATAGCAAAGTGTTGTGTCTCCCCTGTGACACTGCTACTAAACTGCTTAACAGATGGAACCCTGTAGAGCAGCTTTTCTGGAGATTTTTCTGGCTGCAAGAGCTTCAGAGACACCATTCCAGAGATGGGGAAGGATAGCACAAAGAGGAGCACCAAAAATGGAGCATCAAAAGAGGAGCACCAAAAAAAGAATTACCAAAAGAGGAGCATCAAAGAGGAGCACTCCATGATCAGTGGTTACTCTCAGGCTTGAATCTGGGCCATTCCTCCTCCCTCACAGAGAGCTCTGGTTAGAGATGAGATTATCTATCAATATTGTATTGCTCCTGAGGCATTGTATTGTATTGCTCCTGAGGCATTCCTAAGCCCCAATATTTGTCTTCTCCCTCATACCTCACCTCCCCCCACCTATATTTGTGGCCCTGTCACTCTGCACACATCCCAGTTTTTCTTGTCTGATATAAACATGGTTGAAATGGAATGTAGTATCCTGGTCATATGCCTGGTGGGAACATTCTTTTCTAGTCATCAGCTTGGGGAAGCATACTAGTCCCAGAACCACCACTGGGAGGATGGAAGTTGAAGTTGGTACAGAGGATGGAAATTGGTACAGAAGAGTCTTTGGAAGGGTTAAAATTCTGGGCTGATATATATATATATATATATATATATATATATATATATATATATATATATATATATATATAAAACAGGCATGCATACATATATTTTATATATCTAATTGCTAATGTTCAATTGGAAATATCACTAATATCAGAGCTAACTTTTTTGGTTTCTATAGAATACATGAAAATGTTAAGAGGAGATAAAATATCAAGTACATAAAGTGGGGTTATAACAGACAATATAACTCAGAGTCCAGAACCTGGAATCTCCTAGTTCCTTCTTTTCTATACTTCCCACTCTCTAGTCATTTTCTTATCCGTTCTTTTCATTCATCAGTTCTGTGACTCTCTTTTTCTTTCCTTTCTCTTTTCAAGTTGTCTGTGATCTTCAGAGGATATGCTATTAGCTCTATTTATAGAATACATATAATTGAAGACCAAGATTTTAGTGACAGCAGTATCCTGTCCTACTGACGAGAGCCAAGAAGTCTTATTTTTTTGAATCAGTAATTTGTTTAATAGGATCCAAAATGTGGTCAGGATTTATATCTCCGTCACTATTTCCATCTCTATTTGCATCTATATATCTGTATCTATTATATTTCTATATGTTTACTGCAATAGAGGCAGGATAGAATATTGTTACAAAGCTCAAAAAGGACAGGGCCAGAGATAGTACAGAAGGTTAGGTACTTTCCTTTCACAAAATTGATCTGAGTTTAATTACCAGTACCACATATGAAGTTCATCCTAAACACTGCTGGTTGCAATCCAAAACCCAATAATCAATAAGCTAAATAAGCGTTTCCCACCTCAATTTAAGACATATAAGCATATTGAATAAGGTTTATAAAAGGGCAGCTGTAGAAAGCTATGTGTAGAGGGAATGAGACTAGAAAAGTTTGGTAGGACCATGTACTGGATTTGGGGTACAAGGCAAGTTTGTACTGCCACTGCAGGATGATATCAGAGTAACAGGGTGAATTAGCTGTAGATCCAAATATTTGTTTAAAGATCATACAAATTCTGCATTGGAGTTTAATTATTCTCAGGGCTTCCTTAGAAGGTTGGATATGTGAGTGTACTTTTTGTTTACCCAACTATAGTTCTCAAATGCTGGTAGTCCAAAATAATATAAGTGACAAAAAAGCATGGCCTATTTGTACCTTCAATTTATGAACACTTTAATTTGCTTTTTCCATAGGAAACAAGAAATATAAGTATCTCCCCCATATAATCTAAATAATTTTGGATTTATAACAAATAATTGAAGGGAAGTAAAGCTATTTGGATGAAATCTTCACATTTTGGGAAACTGAATTCTATGGAACAATTATACTTTATGTGAGCCTATCTTGAACCATTGTTGTCAAAGAATTTCCTTACACAAAGAAATTATGTATCTGGGGCCAGAGAGATAACATGGAGGTAAAGCTTTTGCCTTTCATGCAGAAGGACGGTGGTTCGAATCCCGGCATCCCATATGGTCCCCCGTGCCTGCCAGGGGCGAATTCTGAGTATAGAGCCAGGAGTAACCCCTGAGCGCTGCCAGGTGTGACCCCCCCCAAAAAAAAGAAATTATGTATCTAATCTAGTTAATTAAATTTATCTGTTAATCAAATAATAATGTTAAAAACTTCAAGAAAGAAAACATAAAATGTTGCACTGGTAAAGGGGGGTGTTCTGTTTGTGACTAAAACCCAAATATAATCATGTTTGTAATCATGGTGCTTAAATAAAATATTCATATGGAAGTTGCATTTAGTATCATAGCTATTATTATCAGTAGATTTATTTCCAACTTGACTTTCTTCTTTTTTTTTTTTTTGGGTCACACCCTGCAGTGCTCTGGGGTTACTTCTGGCTTTACTTGCAAGGCAAATATCCTACGGTCGTGCTATCTCTCCCTCTGGCTTAATAGTTCACTTTTTTTATTTTCATAAAACGAGTTTGAAGAACTGTATCACTCTGTTCTCGTTTAATACCAGTATTTATCTACAAAACTATTTTCCACATGTTTTAAAATTTGTTTTCATAAATGCCTTGATCTTTCAGTTTTTAATATGAAATCTTCTACTTCATATTTTGGCATTACTACCACTTTTTCTTTTTTTATTTTTTTTAAACTTTTTATTGTGATCATAATAGGTTACATATCTATCACAGTAGTATTTTAGGTACATATTAACATTGAATCAGGGGAATACCCATCACCTATTTTGTCCTCCCCCCATCCCAGTTCCCTTTCTGCAACCCATATACCCCACCATCACCTCCCAGGCTGCTAGAGTAGGTGGTCCCCTCTTTGTCTAGCTTACTATTAGTGGTCATATATCTCTTTATTCCTGGTACCCTCCCTTCTTTCCCCCTCTATTTAAGAGTCAGAGCTAGATAAATAGAGTTATGTGGTTTTGTTTGAAGGAAAGAAAAGCAATATAATGGGGTACAAAATAAGAAAAAATAAAAAAAAGGAAGTCAAATACTTTGAAAATGGGCGGAATCCTTCTAGAGGCTTTCACCCTCAGTTTGAGAGAGGACATGAAAAAGGTAATTGAAACACAACAACAATACAGAAAGAAATATCAAATTAAATATCCAGTGAGCACTACAGCAATAAAGACAAGCACCACACAATAGTCTCGGTTCTGAAATCAAATCATGCCAGAGTGCAAAAAGAAAAAGAAAGATAAGATAAAATAAAATAAAATTGTAGATATCAACTACAATATCTACACCAAAATAAAGATGTCAAAGAAATAGATCAATCAATAAAAAAATGTGTGGAAAGATGATTAGTTTGTGTTTTTTTTTCTTTTTCCCCCTGCATAGGCGCATTAAATATTGGGGATATTATAGAGGGAATTCCCTTGACCTAGGAATTACAGGGTTCTCCACCCTGAAGTATACTGTCATGGGATTAACTGTAGAATCCTTGTATGATCATTTACTCTCCCCTCGGTGCATTTGTGGTGTATGGAAGACTTCTGCTTCATCTTGGATGGTAAAATCAGACCTCTGTATCTAAAGATCTTGGTGACTATGCAACTCAAGGCATGGAGCTTAAGATGGAGTCTTTCTTTGTGGTTCTAGCAGTTCTGCTTCTTCAGTGTCATTTTAATCCATCTTTTGTAATTGGTGGTCTTGGTCATTATGTTGCTCCTAGGTTGGAGCCTGGGATAAAGTCTTTCGTTATGTTTCCAGAAGACCCATTCAGTTGCGGTTGTTTCAGTCAGACCTCTGGAGTTGGAGATCTTGTGTCACCTTTTTCTTCTTCTTCTTCTTTTTGGTTTTTGGGTCAAATCCAGCAGCGCTCAGGGGTTACTCCTGGCTCTGTGCTCAGAAATCGCTCCTGGCAGGCACGGGGGACCATATGGGATGCTGGAATTCGAACCTGTTGGAGTTGGAGATCTTGTTTGTTGAACAGATCGTAGACCAAAAGTTAGGATAGAGCTTTTCGTTGCTGTTGTTGTTGTTGTTGGTCCCGGGTTGCATACTGTCGAGTCCTGGTTGTAACAACCAGTTATCTGTATATAGCGATCTTGGCTTTTGCTCAGGTCAAAGGGTGACATGTTTTCTGATTTTTGTCTTATCATTGGCGGATGAGGAAGGACAACTTGCTCTTGGATCAAGTTGTTCCCATTTCCTCGTTGTCAGGTTATAAATTTAGAACTGGCGCATGTTGGCATCAGAGCAGCATTATGAATACCCTGGAGGGGATTTCATTCTTGGAGCTGTTGTGGAGAACTCTGTCATTTCTATGTCTGGGATCCAGGAGTTAAGGCTGGACAGTCGGTGTCTAGTTCCCTGGAGTATAAGTTGGTTCCACATGACATAAGTTCAGGGTGAGAGATGTCCCTGTGTTGTAAAGAAGTATGAGTTTTTATCCCTAGTAGATAAGAGCTTGTTTTTACACATAAAATTTCCCTTTTGTTTAATATGTCTTTGCAGGAAGAAGTGGTGCTACATTATATTGCTGGTAGATTTTTGGGAGTGGAGAGAGAAGAAAACAGAAACACACCAAAAACTAAAAATATATATAGTCACACATATCTAAAGAAAAAAAAAGTCTCTCTCTTAAAAAAAAAGATTAAATAAAAGACGTAATTAAAGGAATAAAGTGGGTCCAGGAGAGACAAGAAGGACGGTGGCTCAAATCCTGGCATTCCACTTGGTCCCCCGTGCCCACCAGGGGCGATCTCCGAGCATAGAGCCAGGAGCACTCTCCGAGCACCGCCTGAAGTTACCCAAAAAAGGCAAGAACAAATAAAATAAAATAAAAACTAAAACAAAACAAAAACAAAAACAAAAAACGGACAAGAATAAAAAAGAAAAGAAAAAGAAAAAAAAAACAAAATGGGAGAAAGTGAAACAGATTATTTTACATTTGGGAAGAAACAGGGTAAGAGGTAGTGTTTTTTGGTCTATACTTACTATGAAAGTATAGGCTTCCCCATTTCTTTTGAGATTTCCTTGTGAGGTGTGCGGTCCAGACAGTGAGGTCTTGGGTAGAGTTCTTGCAGTGGGGATCCTTTGGAGCTAGTTCCGATATCAAGCCATAGTCCCCATTAGGGAGAGGTGATTAGGAGGGCCACACTGCATGAGTCAGTCGGGAAGTTGGTTGTATTTTCTTGCCGGGAACAAGGTGAGAGCTTGAGTGGGTGGGTGTCTCTTCACTTGGGTAGTGGGTACTGGTTCGTTGGTACTACCACTTTTTCTTTAGACAGTGTAACATGATTGTGTTTGTAAATCTGAGCATATATTACTTATATAGAAATAGATCAAAGCACCAGTGAATTCATACTGAGAACACTATTGGATGCTTACTATAATAAATATGCTGTTGTTAAAGATGGGAATATTTTAGAACCTTAGGGCCTATACCAAATGAAATGATTCTAATACCTAGGGGTGATTATTTGGTAGAAGTCTTTCCTTGGCTCTTTTTCAACTTCACTCCTGATGATCATCCAAATAGGTTGGTGCTATTTATAAGGCAACAGTATGAAAAATCACTATTACAAAGAAATAAACCTTTTGCCATTAGAGAAAATGAATACTTTTTATCCTTTATCCCCATCTAGCAACAATGAATAAAAATATTAATTCATTGTGTATAAAAGACATGCAGCTCAATTATTTACTGAAGGCATAAATTAAGTGTTGAGTATAGGTCAAACAGCAGGACATCTTTCTTACTTGAAAAGTACACAGTTAGAAAAAGCTCCAGATGCATCTAATCTTGCTTGTTTATAATTATAACAAATCAAGTTGAGTCCATTTCAATGTTATGTTTTAAATTTTCATGTTTCTTTCTGTTTTCCAGAGATAGCTGGCATGCAGGCTGGCCACACTGCATGTCTGCTTTTTATCTGAACAAATATCTCCATTCCCACAAAAGACTTGTATATTCTTTACCCTTTCTCTTCCAAATGACCTGTCAAAACTCAGAAATGTCATGTTAATGTTTTATAGACAGACTATCCCTGCTGCTCCAGGAAATGGCAGCACCACTTCAATAATTTACACTGCATATCTGATTTTTTTTCTGATGTCTCTAAAGTTTCCAGAGTGAAAACCAAACCACAATAGGAGTTCTTGGCAGTGCATCTGTCCCTAGAGCTTTGTCTATATCTAACCCTGTATTTTTTCCCCTTAAATGAAAAGTCAAACAATTCCCATTTTTCAATGTTATTGGGGGCAATCAATTCGGTCTCAACCAAGAGCTGTGTCACAAATTTGTTATGTGGTTGAGCTATTAACCCATTTTTCCATTATTGGATATATTGATTATACTTCATAATGGCAACTAATTTTTACTACATTCACTTCTTTATTAAGGTTATATTGATATTATTTCTTTAAAAATGTCCTGGCTGAAGGAGTTATTTCTGAGCGCATAGCCAGGAGTAACCCCTGAGCATCACCGAGTGTGGCCTAAAAAAAAAAAAAAACAAAAAATGTCCTGGCAGAAAAAAACATAATTCTTAGAAAATTGATATGATAACATAATTATCTCATATATTAGACTTATGTATTTTTCAAAATTTGAACATATGATCACGAACCAAAGATTGAGCTCAGGGGAAAATCTCATGACTTGCATTAGTGAGGTCCTAGATTCAACCACAGACTGTGCAAAGAAAAATATATTGTGAATAAATATTGACAATTGGGGTAGCAGAAAAATAAAAGATTCAATGAGACCTTGAATAAATCTCAGTTTTCTAGTGCTCAGAGACCCATATTGAAGGAGTATATTGTGACTCAAACTGATATAATGCAAAATGTTTTAATCTGCTTGTCCACCTTTGTTTGAGTCATAGTCAAAGATCCCCATGTATGAAGTATGAATTCTAAGACTCACAGATAATTCATGACTTCCTAAATGTTAAAACACATCCAAAATATAGACGCTTGGGCAATTGCAGATTAATATTGTCTCATGTTAGAGAAGGATTCTATAAATAAAGGGAATTATACAGAAGAAAACTGTTTTCCTCCTGCTCCCAATCAAGCCTCTCTAATTAAAGGACCCCAAGAAAAGTCCTGCTCATCTTCTACAAAACCCATTCTATCATAGTAAATCATTTACTTCTTAAAAAATATATGAAATATTTAAACTCTAGAGATAGAGATAAAGAAATATAGGATAGAGAAGGGACCTATAGGGCAATGATAGTTCAAAATGATCACTCTGGACAAGAACTGGGTGCTGAAAAGAGGTAAAGTGATATACCTGATACCTCTTCAGTAACAATATTTTAAACCACAGCGTCTAAAAGACAGAAAAGGGAAAATGAGTGAAAGAGAGAGAAGTGAGAAAGTAGAAAAATATCAGCCATAGAGGCAGGCAAGGGGGAGGGCAAGAGGGGAAACTGGGAATATTGGTGACAGAAGATGTGTCCTGTGAAGCAATAGGTGTTGCACATTGTATGACTGATAGTAAATCATGGACAACCTTGTAACTGTGTGATTCTATTTAAAACATTAAAGAAAGATTTACATTAATAAAAGAGCATGTGCTTTTTTCAGGGAACGATTCTAGGACAAGTTTACTTCTATATATAATATTGTAGCTTATAAAATTAAAATTTTACCCCTACCAAGTGGAAAATATTTTTCTTTTTTTGATTAAAAATATATATATATTGGTTTTTGGGCCACACCAGGTGATGCTCAGGGGTTACTCCTGGCTATGTGCTCAGAAATCACTCCTGGCTTGGAGACCATATGGGACATTGCAGGGATAGAACTGTGGTTAGTCCTGGGTCAGCCATGTGTAAGGCAAATGCCCTACAGCTGTGCCACTGCTCTGGTCCAAAATATTTTGAATTTTATTTTACATATAGATATTTTGATATATGACACTAAGTATAATGGAAAAGATACATAAACTTGAATAATTATATTGTGTTATCCTTAATTACATCAAATCCAAGAAGTTTATATAAGGTGCAGTTTCAGAGATTTTTTCAACCTTATTTTCTATATTGTTCATTTATTTATTTAACAAAAAAATGGGTTGTTGCTTTGATATCTGTGTGGCAGGATTAATGTTATGACTCTTGAGGGTATGATTTTTCCTAAATTGTTTTCATAATAATATACTTTTAACTTAAGGAAAGCGATATTGAGATTCCTCCAAAAACTGGAAATTGAGCTTCCATACAATCCAGCTATACCATTCCTAGGACTATACCCTGGGAACACAACAATACAATACAAAAATCCCTTCCTTACATCTATATTCATTGTAGCACTATTTACCATAGCAAGACTCTGGAAACAACCAAGATGCCCTTCAACAGATGAATGGCTAAAGAAACTGTGGTACATATACAAAATGGAATATTATGCAGCTGTCAGGAGAGATGAAGTCATGAAATTTTCCCATACTTGGATGTACATGGAATCTATTATGCTGAGTGAAAAAAGTCAGAGGGAGAGAGATAGACACAGAATAGTGTCACTCATCTAAGGGTTTTAAGAAAAATAAAAGACATTCTTGCATTAATTTTCAGAGACAAAAAAGAGGAGGGCTGGAAGTTCCAGCTCACTTCATGAAGCTCACCACAAAGAGTGATGAGTATAGTTAGCGAAATAACTACATTGCGAACTATCCTAACAATGAGAATGAATGAGGGAAGTAGAAAGCCTGTTTAGAGTATAGGCAGGGGTGGGGTGGGGAGGAGGGAGATTTGGAACATTGGGGATGGAAATGTTGTACAAGTGAAGGGAGGGGGGTGTTCTTTACATGACTGAAACCCAACCATATCATGTTTGTAATCAAGGTGTTTAAATAAAGATATTAAAAGATAATCCAAATTCCTTCATGTTTTCCATGTAAATTTAAAATGCAAGAAATTTCTTATTTCTGGGTCAGTTTTCTGACCTGTAAAATGAATAAAATAGCTCAGGGAGCTCCAATAAGTTGGGAGCTTCTGCTTATTTTTATCATTTTCCTAAAACATAATATACACATAACCAGAATAAATTAATGTAATTCGAATGTGTCCATTTTCCTTAGAATTTCCTTGCACTTAAAGCAGAAATTAGGTGGAAACATGCCTATTTAGTTTTTGCATGTGAATGTGAAAATAAAAATAATAAAAACGTTTGTCAATTAAAACATTCTTTACTTGTAGGTAAAATATTTTTATATAGCAGAGGAAAAGAAAATAAGTATATTGAAACAGCAGAGAATGATTTGAAGAGGCTTGGAGAACAATCTGCAAATTAGGACACAGAAATGGGAAATGTATAGGACTTTGGAATAAATTTTGCAGGGAATTGAAAACTTACACATTTTTAGGGATCTTTAAAATATGTTTAATCCACTTTGGTCAAAATAAAAATTATTAATAAAAAATCCCAAAATATGTGAAACAAATAGAATGACATTTAGCAGCTTGAATAATGCTAAATTGATGTAATTGCTATAGATTACATATATATTTCCTTTAAATATATTTTATTAAAAGTAACATGGGTACAGTAGTTTACTGTTAATATGAGTTATATACAAAGTTACTGCATTTCCACACCACTGAGTGCTGAAGACCCTCCACCACTGTCCTATGTCATTTGAATCTGCTGCTTCTTTTCCCACTTCCTTTATATTTAAAAATTTTTATAATAAAATAAATAATATGTAGTTTTTATTTTACACAGATTGCTGTTTTTGTTCCTATAATCCATGGTGGTATCTAACTGTACCAGCCTGACTCACATGATGGTGGAAAGGAAGCATCCTTGGCAGTTTTCACAAAGATGTTTATTCTGTGGCTTGTGGGTGCCAGAACTCTTGTGTTGCAGAGTTCCAACTGTGCACTTGCAATTTTGATTATGGCTTCGAAGAAGACCACCCTCTGTCTACTACTTGCAGAAAAAAGCTAACCACTTAACTATTACTGTCCCCAGCCAGAAGATATGAGTACTGAGTAATCATAAAATATATGAGTCATAAAATCAGGAATCATTAAATATAAATGGACGTGAACCAAAAAACCTTAATGTATCAACTAATATAAAATAGGCAATCATCAACATTTCTATCTTGTGATGTATTAAAACAACCAATAAACAAGAGGGAAGCCAAGTAGCCAAGTAATCACCAATTTAAATGTTACTTTAAACATTTACACCCAAATGAGGAATATTAATAGCTACTGTTAAAGAAAATGGGGTATTAGGCATGGAGGTTTCTGAATGCTAAAACATGTAGTTGTGACATCTCTGTTTTGAAAGGAGCAAAGCACTAAGAAATGTGCTATGCTTTTGGCAGAAAGTTGCTGGCTCAGTCACAGTGTAGTTTGGTCCCAGCTGCGGGTTGATTGATGGCACCTCATTGGAAGAGAACTCTTCAGGGAGCTGTTTACCCCCATCTTCCATCTGGAGCTGTTGGGATATAGTTCACTGTGATGATGGCTACTGAATGAGCTGTACTGGCAGGACCTTGGCGACAAGGAAGGATGGTGGCTGGGGAGCCGGCCCAGAATCAAAGGATGTCAGGGAAATGAATGGAGCTAAGCACAGAGCAGCCAACTCTTCTCAAACATGATGTGGTGGCAATTCAAAAAGAAAGATGGTGCACAGCTTTTCAAACCACAGAATGGAAGAATATTATATTCCTTTGTTCTTTCACTTAGAGAGATTACTTCGCAGAGATTTATTTTACATCAAGGAAACACACAGTTTATGACTGAAAACTCACTACTTTTTGTTTAAATAACATTCAACTGCAACAGATTATAAAGGGATGATTCAGTATTTATCTGGGCATGTTAAAAATCAGTGAAAAATTCACCAATTCTCGCTACTCAAGAATTAGGTCTTTGGTAATATAAAGAGACATTATAGATTTAAGTGTTCCTTCAGTATATATGATCAAAGTCTATAACATGTATTAAAATATATATTAATATATGCACACTTGCTATTTACCATACAGGAAAACCTATAAAAATAACACAGAAATAATAGTCCAGAAAAAGTCTTTTTAAGAAACAGGAGTAAATGCTAAAAATTGCAGGGGTAGGAATCTGCTGTAGAAATGAGATGTCTAGGAATGAATCCTGTATGAGAAAATCTTCTTGCCTATAAGCTTTTGTTAAAGAGAGCTGAAGTAGAAGTTCAGAGAAAGAAGAAATGTTATTTTCCGCTTTTTAAAAAATGCAATTAAAAAACTTTATTCTGCTGCTTACAGCTATGTACTATCACTTTAGTTCTTCAGTCTTGCAGTGTCATCATAATCTTTTATTTTATATCTAAAACCCATTCTTTATACTATGCTGAAAGTTGCAGATTACAGAAGTAAAATATTCTACAGACTAAATATAGACTTTTAAAAAGAATGAACTATTAAACAGTTGGTACAGATCTGGAGGTGGATTTGAATTGAGGGAGTGATTGAATACAAATTGGCAGCAAGTTTTGAGAGAACTTTTTTATTCTTTTCTAGAGATTATTGTAAAGATATAAAAATGGTAGTTCAGAAAAGAAAGGTAGAATCAGTCTCATTGAATACTTTAGGATTGTTCTGTGGGAAGAAGATTTAAAGAAGGAAGGTGAAGTTGTGTTAATACAGATGAAGTATATACATTTCTAGGCTCCAATGGAGAAAAGGAAAGAATGAAACTGAGGATATTTGTATTTTTTTAATCCGAAATTAAACTATTATTCATCTTTCTATAAGAAATTCATGGGACAAGTCTAAAAAATTTGTCTCTTTTGTTATGATTTTTCACTATTTTGCACAAATTTAATAAAATAGTTTTATTGTTCCCTTAATAAATCTGTTTCAATTATGCTGATTAGATAAAGAAAGTGCAATCTGTAAGAAAATTAAATTGCTAATGCTGTTCTCTTCTAAACAATCCATATTCAAGACCTACAGAGATAGACACTAAGGTAATTATTAACTGAGGCAAATATAAACAGGGTTAAAAACAGTAATGTGGGGCTGGAGAGATAGCATGGAGGTAAGGCTTTTGCTTTTCATGCAGAAGGACGATGGTTTGAATCCCAGCATCCCATACAGTCACCGTGCCTGCCAGGGGCGATTTCTGAGCATAGAGCCAGGAGTAAACCCTGAACGCTACCGGGTGTGACCAAAAAATTAATTAATTAATTATTAATTAATTACTGTTTAAAAATCAGTGGAAGGTATGAATGACACACTTAATTTATGTCCATAGATGTAAATGTACTTGAACTTAATCTCTTTATAACAATATCCTAGTGCAGGAATTCAAATGAATTGAATAACTTGTGTGATTACTGTTAATATAAAGGATGAGCAGGGATTTGTACTCAAGATTTGTACTTTAATTTTACATAATTTTGCTTTAGTTTTTAAGGTGTATTATTATAGAGCTTGAAGCATTTATAATTTTCAACACTTTATCAACTTTATAGCTTCTTGTTAGTTATATGTCTTAGACAAAATGAAAGAAGTAAACATAAAATTTATCAATCTCTACTTATTCTCTTTATTTTACCCCTTCCCGAATCTCTACTTATTCTTATAAAATTTTTCTGATTCAGGGTCTGGAGTGGTAGCATAAGCGGTAGGGCATTTGCCTTGCATGCGGCTAACCTAGGATGGACTGTGGTTCAAACCCCTGGTGTCCCATATAATCCCCCCAAATTTTTCTGATTTAATTAAAATAAATGTCTTAGACTATAAATATGAATAATTGTAATTGCATCTTTAATTTTTTGATGCATAGAATTATGACTCAAAAATTTATAACCACTAGCAAGATCAATATCTCTAATGTCAACATTTCAAAAGAATGAAGTTTTTAATTTTATTTAATGTTGTTAAAGAATAATAAACTATTTAATTATCTATAAATATTTCTAGATACATTAAAACATTTTAAAATTTTTTCTCAATTGACAATTTTTCAAAAAAATGTTCTATTTGGGGTCGGCGAGGTGTTGCTAGAGGTAAGGTGTCTGCCTTGCAAGCGCTAGCCAAGGAAAGATCGTGACCGCGGTTCGATCCCCTGGTGTCCCATATGGTCCCCCAAGCCAGGGGCAATATCTGAGTGCTTAGTCAGGAGTAACCCCTGAGCATCTAACGGGTGTGGCCCGAAAAACCAAAAAAAAAAGTTCTATTTTAAATCAGCTGTTTAATTTTAGTATTCTAATATTTATAAAAATTATCTTCTTTTATTTTTTATAATTTTTATTGAGACCAATATGAATTACAACTCTTTCATAGTTATGTTTATGGTACATAGTGACAGTGAATTAGGACCATTCCCACCACCAGTGTTGACCTCCCTCCACCATAGTTCCCAACACACATCCCATACCTTCACTTTTAGCCCCCTGGACTGCTAGTGTTAACAGGTCTCTTTGTGAATAGCTTTTGGTTTGGGTCTTGATTCTATTGTCATTGACTTTTGTGTGAGAGTTAGGTCTGACCAAAAAATTATCTTCTTAAAAGTGCTAAAAATTGTGGGAGTATAAGTTTGGAAATTAGCACTTTTTGAGTCAGGTGTTAAGGATAAATTCCTAAATTTATGCTCATAACCTAATTTCTGGTATCTGTGAATGTGGCTTTATAATATGGTTATTTCACATGGAATCCAATTAATATGAGGTCACTGTATATTAGAGTAGACCTGAATCCTTTAAAGGTTTTTATTTTTTATTTGCTGGAGGGGAAGACCCACACCCAGCAATAATTGATTTTACAAGTGCATTTTTGAGTCTTAGTACTGACTTGCAATTAATTAAAATGCAGAGAACTGAGTACTGACTCTTGTCCAATATACTCCTACAATATTTAAAAGTAACTAAAACAAAACAAACCAATCAAACCAACACCACACTGGCAGTCATGCTCCATATTGTAAAGGTTCATGTTCAAAATGCTCTCCAAACTTCTACCAAGGGACAAAAATTATAGTTGTTATTTTCAGTTTGTGTCTGTTTTATATAATCTTCCATACAAAGAAATCTCACATTGTATTTTTGCCCTACCAAAGATGTATTGATATCTGAGAAAGACTTCCTCCTCTTCAAACTCTTTCTTATGGAATCCTTCAGAACGTCAGTGCTTCTAAGAGATTTTTATTTGATGTGTTGAATATATCCTCTACGGAGGACATTTTTCTTATGTAATTAGGGTTTTCTGATAAAATCATAGTGGGGAACTCTGTGTGTCCTTATAAACAGGGAATAGTACCATTTTTATATATCATTCTTCTTTTAAATATTTTAAATAATAATAATAAGCCCATTGTAGACATTCTTATTTTGATTGCAATATTGTACTTAAATTAAATGGTAAGTATTGTTTTGTTTTTATGAAAAATCTGAATTTTCAAAGCTTACAAACAGGCCAATTTTTTTTCTCCTCAAAGCCACATTATGCCCACTAGAGGGCATCATTGAGCTATTAAGGTATATATGACCAGTTACCAGACATTTATTGCCTGGCAATATTGCCTATCAGAAATAGATTTTTCAGAGTATTACATGCAAGGGAAAGAGGCTGTAATGTTTAATTAATTTCTATGATTCCACATGTTTAAGTAGAGTAAAAGATGATTTGTATATATTTTCAAGTTTGATGATAAAACTTAAAAAACAAAGATTCTCATATACATACATACTAAGTACCTTCCAAAACAAAACTTCACAAAGTTCTAAAATAACAGTGATCTACAATTTTGCTTTCTCTAAGCTTCATAAATCTAACACTTTTATTAAAGGTTTTAGACATGAATGTGTGCCATCTCCAGGTGCTCAGAGACCAGTGTTCACTCTCAGCGATAATACAACAAATGTGCAGGGTACAGAGACACTGTTCCAGTTTAGTAGTACTGAGGTTATCAGGCACACACCCACTGGGGCCTGAATTGAAGGCCTCTGCCTAGCAAGGCACTATCTCTAGTCCACAGAACATTCTCTTTGGCTCTGGTGGCATATTTAGAAGATTTGAGGAAAGACCAATGAAGAGTTATGAACTGAAATCTTTACAGGTTTAATTAAAATACCTCCAATTTAGATAGCCTTCATTGTAAAATCAGACCAAGATTAGTCACATGAACCTGAATATTACCATTAGACACTTTGGCTGCTCATAGCTTGATGACAATTTGCTATTCTTATTTTATTATTTAAGAGCTCTATAATACTTCAGTGTCAAAAGTTCTCTAATTAGTCAATTCAACACCTTTAAAGCTTTTTAATATTTTTTTCATAAGGTATTCAAATAAAATGAAATTAGAAGTTTTCCTCTTTGGTTGGAGCTATTATTAAAGAATAATTTGGTTTTCTTATTTTTGTTTCTATTATTTTTAAACTCTTTATTAATTAGATTTTCTAGCATTCCATCTCCACATTATCAGTTTATTTATTTGGGTCATTGTAGCAACTAAGTTAATGAAAAATTACATTATTTCTGATTGTTTATCTAGAACTTTGGAAATAAAATGGAGTTGAATTGATCTTTGTTTTATGGGTCAAGATGTAGAGTGCAAGTCTTTATTGTTTCCTTCTTTTATCACTTAGTGATAACCATTCAATACCATGTTTGACTTTAGAGAAAATAGTGAAATTGACTTTCCCTTAACTTTTTCTTCATTTTCTTTCAGGTATTTATAAGTTTCATTGACAGTCCTGGAGTATTTATGTAATTCCTTCTTATTTTTCTCTTACATTTTTCTTATTAAATACACAAATGCAAACACACATACTCACACACATGTTTTGACATAAGTTATACTCAATAAATATTCACATAAGTCAATACTCAGATGCTTTACTAATTCCTGGATCTGTTCAGGAATTCTTAATATTCTTAAAAACCAAGAGGGGACCAGTTACACTAGCATTCCAGGGGACAAAGGAGGGAGATATGGGATGCATGCTGGGAACAGGTGTGGAGGGAGGACAACACTGGTGGTGGGAATGGTCCTATTTCACTGTCACTATGTACCTTAAATATAACTGTGGAAGACTTATAATTCACATTGGGCACAATAATTTTTTTTTAAAAATCATTGAATTCCAAGAATATCTTACATCTACTTAGAATTATTGCTAATGGAAACATTTATTTTAAATTACTTGAACAAATACACTAATTATTTACATAATTAGCATATAAATATATTTATAAATAAAAATGACTTTTCCAAAATAAGAAAAATATCAAAGAAAATATTATATGGTATGTTAGAATCTTAAATCTGGTCTAACAGAAAAAGATAGATTTTTATCTCCTCTATTAAATCTGTTGTGTTACATTGTTTTTGATTGAACATATGAAGATAATTTAGCCTTGCAAAAATATGTGAGTGGGGAAGGGAGATTATTTTGAGGGATCTTAATTCCTGAGATCCTACTCATTACAATTGAAAATATACTGTAATGGTGTGACATATTACCTTAACTGTGTAAAAAGATTTACCTGTGTATATATTTCTCCTGACTTAACAAAATCTTTAGCCCATTTAAGAAAACATATTTCTCATACAGTCCGAGAGGAACAAACATCTTGACCATGGGAAGGTATACATGGTAAAGGGTCAGAAGGATCCCATAAAGTCCTGAAAGTATTTGCACTATGTAGTATGTGTTATCTGTGACTTTTTGATGATAGGGAGAAGTGGACAGTGAATCATTATATTTGTTAAAGTCTCAATTTCTGACCACTGTTATATAATGTCAGACTATATAGCTTCCATGAAAGACTACTTTCAGAAGAAAAAAATAACTTTTGAAACATATTATATCACACTATGAAGGCTAATTACCTTAAGTTAGGACTGATCTTTGAAAATCAGCTATCTGAAGTTTAAGACCTTCAACCTAAATACCTGACCCCTGAACAAAGGCAATAAATAACATCTTTAACTTATAATTCTTATTCTGTTCATGCCTCTTCAGAATACCTTGTGGGTACTTTCCAATACTGCTGGGACTTACAAAGAGCCTACTGTGATTATGACCTTAGGTTTTCTTTCTTTGGTTTAAGTCTCCTGACTTTTCTTTTATTCGTTACATGTTCTCAATGTATTCTCAATGTGATGCCTTTGATTTCTAAAAAAAAATTTTAGAATATAAAAGGGAACAGATCTAAAAACAGAACATCATGGGTTCCCTTTGTTAAAATGCCTGCTCAAAGAATAAAAGAGTTTTCTCTGACCTCATGACATCTTTTGAAAACATGTTAGTTACTAGAATTTTTTTATCATTTCCTATTGAACCTTGAGATGACAATATGGCTAGTTTAAAAAAACAATATTGGGAAACTCACTTGAATAAAATATAGAGCATAGCTATGAGAGTTGGACTAAAAAAAAGTGTTAAGAAGTCTAAAAATAGTGTGGAGAATGCTAAAACTGCTTTGAATAGGCGTTTTAAGGAACATCTTCATCTGGAATACCAATGTTGTAAGGACCAGTCCAGATCAGAATCTAGTATCGAGGCCATTTTTTTACAAGGCGGTCATATGTCTCTATTTTATTTAAGCAGATTTATACTGGAATCTTTTGAATTACCTTTTCACTTTTTAAAATAAGCTTAGGCAGCAAATTATATTGACCTACTGCTAAAATACCAATGCCAATTCTCAATGCCGCTAAAGTTTAGAGAATATGTTAGGTGAAATACTGATTAAAACCAATAGATTAAGTGAAATACTGAGATTGCTCTGCATTGTACACTTTTTTGTAGAGCGGTAAAGTAATATCCTAAGAAAGGCCTATACATTGTGTTGCTCTAAAGAGTATTATAGCTCTCTTGAGCTGGAGGCTAGCTCTAGCCGGCATGGGGTTGGGGGAGACCCCATGTGGAAGGCCTTCTCCCTAACTTGGGTGTGCTGGGAGCCTTGATAGGCCCCCAGCCTTCCCTCTTCTGCCCCCGGCCTCCAGGCCTTCTGGGGTGGCAGCCCAGATGGCCAGACAAGGTGGGTGTCCGGGGGTCCCTCCTGGATGGGGTCTCAAGCTTTCCCCGCCCTTCCCTCAGCTCTAGGGAGGGAAGGGCACACACAGGGTGTAGGGCGGGCAGATCCTGGCTTCTGGCTCTCTCTCGATCCTCTCTTGAGCAGGAGGCTAGCTCTAACCTGCATGGGGTTGGGGAAGACCCCATGTGGAAGGCCTTCTCCCTAACTTGGGTGCGCTGGGAGCCTTGATAGGCCCCCAGCCTTCCCCTCTTCTGCCCCCAGGCGGCCAGACAAGGTGGGTCCTAACTTGGGGTGTGCTGAGATTTGCTTGGTTGCGCTAAGTTTGTCACTGGCAATTTCTGACCACTCTGCATATGGAAAACCGCGCGGGGGCTAGGGCCCCTGCGCGCACTGCATATATTAAGAGTACTCCTTATCTTTATGTTATGTTTTGCGTATCCAGAATGTCCATGTTGTATTCTGCCCTTTTCCATACCCCTTCAAAGCTCATTTTTACTCCTTAACTCTCTCACCCCCCCCTAACATCACTAACCCACATTACTCTTTTTAACTTCAGTATTGCACAATTCTAATCACAGACCAAAGCCGTGCATTGTGTGTAATAACCCCAAACTGTTTCAAAAGACATAAAATGGACACTTTTGTCTATAGAATATTTTGTGATTTTCCCTGACAACTATAAGTCTTACTAAATATTCTCTTATAAAGTGACGATTCTAACCACTTTTTATCTTCTCTTTATAAGCTGTTCAACAAGGAATTTTGGTGAAAGAGTCCCCCAGTTTAATGCTAATGATTGAACCATGTCATGGGCATTATTGGACTTGTTCTTATGGGCCCCATATGCACCAATAACGCCACGTGGCAATGCTCCTTTTTTGCATAGGCACATTAAAATGAGATAATACTATATATACAAATATGATCCTATCTAATAGAGACTGAAATACACAAATCTTGTAGTGCAAAGGGACCTTACACCCTGAACATTGACATAATGACCTGGTACAGGCCTCAGAAGAATGGGCATTCTTCATTCACCCCTGATCTAGAGAAGACATCCACGAAACATCCAGGTTTGTCTATAACATCACCTGGAAGCAATCCTCTACCACGGAAGACCCTACCACTGCTCAGACATTGACCTGCTCAAAAGAGACTTCCCTTAACACTGAGAAGACTTAACAACAACGACCTGCTTACAGGACAGGGCTTCCTGCATTGCCCTTTAATGGTGAGGTGAAATGAGAGGACGCTCCACATCCTGACTTCTATGTAGGATATGCATATTCCAGGATCTTTAATACAGAAACATGATACCAACAACAGAGACTGTATGAAAAGTGTGTTGGCACTACGGACAATGTCTTGGATTGGATGATCTAACTTACCTGGAGCCTAGAGTTGGTCTTATGCCAGGAAACTTCAGGGTTAGGGTCTCTTTGTATTTAGGCCAAGGTTATTCCTTTCCATGCCTCTCATATTTTGGTGGGCCTATGCAAACAACAATTGCCACTCTAACACCGTTTTTACTGTGCTCCTTTGACTCTTTTAAAAAAACCCACTTAAAATTTGAGGTTAACTTAAGCTAATATGCATGTACAGGGAAATGTAAAAAATACTATGCCTCTAATGTTTAAGGAGTTATGTAAGTTTTATGGCTTTAGATTGCCTTGTGTGCTGTTAAGAAATATTATAATGTGTTACAATCTGGGGACTTGAGGGATAAAGTAATTGTACATGGATTCTATTTTATTTGTCTTAATGTTCTTTGGCTGAAAGTTCAAAGTTAAGATATCAGCAAGGGGACTTCTGAGAACTATGTTATGGGTGATTGTCCTTCCACTGTAACTTTACCTTGTCCTCTTTCTTTGCATCTTTGTTCTCATAATTAAAAATAAAAAAATTATAAAATGAAGAATATTATATTGGATACATAAAGCCTGACTACATTAAAAATACTCAACCTCATTATTCTATGTGTTGTTGGTACACAAATACAGTAGGCTACTTAAAAAAGATCATAACCAAGGTTATTTTTTAACAAGAAAGGAAAAATGCTTCAATAGATAGCATGGGTATTTTCCCTTTATGATATATTTTATTATTTCATGATGAATGTAAAATTAACCTATAAGAACTAACCTGTGATGGGGGTCTGTTATGTACACAGATAATGTTCAGGGCTCTGGTATTTATCATTGACAAGGAACATATATTAATATTTTTGCCCATTTTTCTCATTTTTAGCTTTTGTATGAAAAATGTAAAGCCCATAACTAAAATGTATCAAAATGAAAGTATTGTGAATTATGTAGTTTCATTTCTTACTGTGGATTATGTTTCCCAATCTGTCCTCACTCATGAGGCAGATACAGGGTAAAAAGAAAGAAGTGGATATTCTTTTGTTGAGAACTCTTTCTGAAATGGTCTTTATTTTTCTGTGAACCTAAAATTAAATTAGTACTTGACTTTTGGCTTCAGTAGAACTCTAGCTTTCTGACATTTTATTTAAATATTCTTTTAAAAATTTTCATGAGTGAATTATCTATTTAATGTCTTCTTACTGTCACTGGACTTCACATACAATCAAATATATAACCTTTTCAATTAATATTCATATAAACTCTTCTGAAACAAACTACATGTTGATAAAGAGTTTCTAATTCTGGGGAAAATGTAAAATTAAAATTTGGGGGATACACCCTTCTAAGCAATTATTCCTGAATCAGCTGTCAGGATCACTCCTAGCAGGCTTGGGGGACTATAAAGAGTGCTAGAAATCAAATCAGAATCTTCATGTAAGGCCAGTGCCTTACATACTATAATACCTCTATGGCAGCTAAATTATATATCTTTAGAATTATTTAATTTAAATGTGGGATTTAACAAATTTAGCATGTTTGGTTGTTTAATTTTTGGGCAACCAGACAATGCTCAGGAATTATTTTCATTGCTCTGCACTCAGGAATCACTCCTGGCTGGCTTGTGGACCATATGAGTTTGGCTGCATGCAAAGTAAATGTCCTATTTCCTTACTATTCCTCTGGCACCATATTTATACTTTTATTATAGACAATAAATGTCCAGATAATAGGGCCAGAGTCGTAGCACATTGGTAGGGCATTTGCCTTGCACACGGCTGACCCAGGGCAGACGGGGGTTCGATCCTTGGTATCCTATATGGTTCCTCAAACCAGGAGCACTTTCTGAATGCAGAGCCATGAGTAACCCCTGAACGCTTCTGGGTGTGACCCAAACAACAACAACAACAACAAAATCTCCAGAAATCATTCCCTAATTCAGATTCTACCAATTGTTTTTATATTTTTTTAGCAAACAAACTCTAAGTCTTCTTTGGGGGGGGTGTCACACCTGGCAGTGCTTAGGGCTTACTCCTGGCTCTATGCTCAGAAATCAAGCCTGGCGGGTTAGAGGACCATATGGGATGCCTGGATTCAAACCACCATCCTTCTGCATGCAAGGCAAATGCCCTACCTCCATGCTATCTCCTCTGGCCCTCTTTTAACACATCTTTATTTAGCATTATGATTACAAGCATGTTTGTAGTTGGGTTTCAGTCAAAAACAGAATACCCGGGGGCCGGAAGAGATAGCATGGAAGTAAGGCATTTGCCTTGAATGCAGAAGGACAGTGGTTGGAATCACGGCATCCCATATGGTCCGCCTGGGCCTGCTAGGAGCGATTTTTGAGGTGCAGAACCAGGAGTAACCCTGGAGTGCTGCTGGGTGTGACCCAAAAACAAAAAAAAAAAAAAAAAAAACCAACCAACCCAACCAACCAAACAAACAAAAAACAGAATACCTCTTCACCATTGCAACATTCCCAATATATCTCTTTGTTCTTTTCATCTTCTTAGTCGAAATGTAATGAATATAGACTTGGTGACAGCATTACCAAGAAATGTAAAATGTCTCAGGAATAAGAAATATTAAGAGAAACAGGGGCCGGTGGAGGGTGGTGCTAGAGGTAAGGTGTCTGCCTTGCAAGCGCTAGACAAGGAAGGACCGCAGTTTGATCTCCCGGCATCCCATATGGTCCCCCCAAGCCAGGGGCAATTTCTGAGCACTTAGCCAGGAGTAATCCCTGAGCATCAAACGGGTGTGGCCGAAAAAAACCAAAAAAAAAAAAAGAATATTAAGAGAAACAGATAACTATTCAAGTGGTATATGTTTTTTGCTTATTATGAGAGGGGGCTCCCAATGATGTCAGGGGACCTGGGTCCACTCCTTGTTATAATCAACCAAAGGGGTCAGTAGTTCAATGCTAGGTACAATAATGTGGTATCGCTTGGACTTTGCAAGGACATAGAAAGCTCAGGGACCTCCAAAAACTACATCCATCCATTCAAGTTATACCTGGCTTAGGATTTAGTTTTATTGCTGTATTATCATTCAGACTCTCCAAACTATAGTAACTTACTAATAGTTATATAAGAGAAGCTGGCTACTATTCAACTGACATTCTAAGAGATTAGAGTATGCTGTAGTGTTCCTCAGTAAATTTGTTTATATGCAACTTTGCCATTAGACAGTGAATTAGCTTTGAATATTTCACTGAAAATACAGTCTTTGATAGAGGTTTTAGACAACACCATTGTTTATTTAGTGAGTAAAAAACAGGTATGGCTTGACTGTGATATACCTCTGCATGTAACAGTATGAGATTGTGTGTGCCCAGTGTATGCATCTATCTATAATAGATGCCTAGCTGTGGGATGTAATAGTCTATTGGCATAAAATCTGTAGGAGTGGATTGATGTCTGCATGATAAAACATGTCCCTTTATGGGCGAGTGTGCAGGTTGGGTAAAGATGAAAATACTTAATGTCAGAAGTTTTGTGTTAGACAAGATGTGAATCAGTTTTCACATGACTGGTGTCATGCCAATATTAGATGCTAATTGGCATTAAGCCAAATTACTATTTCTTCACCTAATTACAATATGAATCTCTGGCATAAAAATTGCATTTAAAAAAGTTGTGAGAAATTTAACTGTGAGCTTATAGTGAAATTGGAGCTGTGCTGAGGAAAACATACACAATCGTAGTGTGAGGGGGGCTTTAGTAGCATGGGTAATTGTAGCTTGAAGATTGGTATAGATTAGGACAGAGTTATTCCTATCTTATGTCTTTTGTTTATATTGGGAAATATCATACCAATATTATTTTTTAATAATTTAATAGTCAAATTATACATTCACGCCCCAATGTCTGTGTTTTTTATTTCTGTGTCTAGTTCAGAAGACAACTTGGAACACTTGCTTGGCTACTGCTATCCCTTTGGTTTCAATAATGACCTCAAGGTGTGCTTTGTGCATGAGGAAAAAATTACAGAGATGTTTCTAAGTTAGTTTCTAAGTTAGCTTCAAGTTCGTTGACACTGAGGAGCTTCCAGTGCCTTATCCCTGGTGAAATCTCAGTGTCTTCCTGCCTGTAATTCCAACTCCATTGAGTCTGTAATAGATTATATAATCCAACTACTGAGTACTCAAGAGAAAAGCTTCCAGATTATCACCAATTTTAAAAGCAGATCCATGTCACAAAGTAGGCAGAGCTAAAGTGAGTGACCTGAGTGGAAGCTGACAGGTCGGCTCAGTCAAGGTGAATTAGCTACTGTGATGTCAGTGGGTGCAAATTATTGCAGGGAAACCATGACTGTGGCAATAAAGATCTCTTCTGGGTTAGTTCTTCTGGGCCAATTAGGTGCTAATGGCAGTCAAGAACCATTCTTTTTATGTCATAAGAGACATGCTGAGTTCTGTGTCAGAAAGATTATAAAGAAGCATTTAGTCCATTGATACAGAAAAAATTTTTAACCTATCTTCCCTACTACATGATATAAAAGCATATAAGGACCAGTGTGTCAATGAAAGTTTTACTTCTGTGATGGATCTTTTACTTCATTAAAAACAAATATTTTTGTAAACTTTATGCTTACCCTCTTCCCATTATTCTATTAAGTAGCATGCGGTTTGGAAAGACCATGAATAGTTGACTTTATAGTGAAATTCCGGTTTTGAATTCTATTTTTTCTATTGATCCACTCTCAGACTATGGGCCTGAGGTTTCTTTGAGAAATAGTTTTTTGCACTATTATGAAGAATATTTGTAAATAAAATTAAATTCACAAATTTATTTTAAATCTTATAGGTCTAAATAGGGCAAATCAATAATTTAATTAAATCATCATCATTTGATGTATTAAAAATAAAATAATTATGTTGTTACTTCAATAAATTAAAGAAAAATATTGTGTTTTAATTTATAATGTGTTGTGTTTAATAGTCCGTAAGATTCAGTAAAATAACAGCATTGGCCAAAAGTGAATTTTCACTTCTGATCTCTTCTTTAATTTGTTATGTACCTTATACTTGCATACTCATGCTGACATTACGTAATATGAAAAGTAAATTTTACAATAATACTAATATGACAAGGAATATTTTTGATTGAAATTGAGAGAAACTAAAATGTTATAAAAGGGCCAAAAAGAAGACAATGTTTAGTTCCAGATGAAAGTAAAGCAACAGAAATATGCACACAGAGACAGAGACCAACAGCATGCATATTCACAACGATATACGCTAATACATATTAGTTTTGGTGAGATGAAATCACATTTTATTTCTTATCTTTTTATAAAATTTCATAAGCATTTAATCATTCATAAATGTTTTCACTTTGTTTTAGTGCTTTAGAAAGTGCTTTTGAGGGGCTGGGAGAGATGGATTGGGAGTTTGCCTTGCTTACAGAAGGACAGTGGTTCAAAATACCAGCATCCATATGGTTCCCCGAGTTTGCCCCAAGCGATTTCTGAGCGTCAGAGGCCAGGAGTGACCCCTGAGCGCTGCCGGGTATGACTCAAAAACAAACAAACAGGAAAAAGTGCTTTTGAAGTTTATACAATATTGGTGGAAAAAATTATTAGTCTTTTTTGGTAGACTGAGAAAAGATTATTTAAAGCATTTAAAATACTATTAAAAGGTTATGCAATCTATACCTAAAATAGTATCTAATAATATATCTCAGTTGTAGTGTTATTCCAGAAAAACAAAAGTTATTAAAAAATGCATTATTAGGAGTCCAGAGTTATAGCACAAGAGGTAGGGCATTTGCCTTGCATGCAGCCAACCTAGGACAGGTGGTGGTTCAAATCTCGATATTCCATATGGTCCCTTGAGCCTGCCAGGAGCAATTTCTGAGGCAGAATCAGGACTCCTGAGCGCCGCTGGGTGTGACCCCAAAAAATTCATTATGAAAAATAACAATTTTTTTTATTTTGGTTTTTGGGTCACACCCAACTGTGCTCAGGGTTACTCCTGGCTCTATGCTCAGAAATCGCTCCTGGCAGGCTCAGGGGATCATTTGGGATGCTGGGATTCGAACCACTGTCCTTCTGCAGCAAGGCAAACACCTTACCTCCATGCTGTCTCTCTGGCAAAAAGTAACAATTTTATTGAGAAAAATAAGAATAGAAATCCTTCAGATATACAATAAAGATGTTACTATTTTGTTGAGAATAATTTTAATAATTAAGAACTTTAGATAACTCTGTTATGCTATGATGTTTAAACATCAGGGAAAATATTCAGACTTCATCAGATCCATTTTTTACCAAGAATAATGAACTACTATTTTCTTATAATGCCTATATCATTTATTGTTGTGAAGGATAAAACATAAATCACTCAAAATCTTGCATTTTACTGCAATAGAACATTTTACCCTGACTTAGAATTGTACTCAAATCTATTGAAGTTAACATAATGCAAAAATACACTGCTTATTCTCTTCTGTTAAGTCCAACACTTGTTATGAAAATTTAAGCTGACAGAGTGATGTCATTTTTTTCCTCAAGCAAAAATAGATAACTTTCCTTATAAACATATGGTAACACAGAGGCATCACAAAAATGTGACAATGCAGACAATCAGGATTTGACAAAATTGTAAGTGAGTCCCAGACTAGACTCAGGAAAGTTATAATTTGTGTGTCTTAGAAGAAGACAAACACAAACAAAAGGGAGAAAATTATAACAAATATTATCATTTTCATTTTTCTTTATTATTCTGTGTATTATGATTGCTCACTTATTTCTGCTCTGCTTTCATCTTTTTCTTTGGAAGATGGGTGTGTGAAATGTGGAAAAGATAATCCAGAGGTTACCAAGAGGAAAATATAAACTAAAATGAGAAATAGACAATGAGCTTAGTAATAGGGGAAATAAAAAAAAAGTCATCAATCATTTCCTTTAAATATATATGGAAAGAGTTAGAATGCTTCTCTTGCTATATCTGGGTGCCTGTTCTTTTTATGAACTTAAAATTTTTATCTCTATATAACTGTCCTATTGCTTAAGGCTGCCTGACCCCTTTTGCTGATCAACAGTCTGTGGCTGTTGTCACTTGCTTGTCATCTTTACATCCCATGCCATGGGCTTTCACATCTTGTCAGCTATGTCACTAGTCTGAACCTATCTTCATCACAATTGTCACCTTCTTGATCGATGCCTCTGCAAGTTGGTAAATATTTTCATTTTATTCAACACATGTAAGCATGTCAACTTATAGACCAGGTTAAATAAAAAGAAACAAGATATTAGGAGAGAAGAAAAATGAAGATACCTAGAAATAAAATTTTACCATTACAATGCTGAATTGATAATTATTGAAACCAATTGGGTAAATAATAAGTGGCCCCAACATACTGCACCTAACTTCTTTACAAAAAGTATTAGGCATCTTTCAAAAATTAATCTTATGTATTTAACCACTTTAACTATCAAGTCATATGCTTCAAACAAGAGAACTTGCACTATCCATCTTCTCAGAGAGGGAGAAATATTAAGTATTACAAATGACTGCTTTATGGATAGTAAAATTGTGAGTAATTTATTGTTACCCAGAGTTATTTTTAAAAAAATAGTTTATTTTCTTGCAAAATTGTTCTATTTGTATGAAAATTAATGAGATTATAATGATTAAAATTGGATTATATATTAAAGTATTATATACATATATGTGCATATATTATTGCATAATCTGATGCTCCCAATTTATTTATAATATGGACATCATCAGTTGAAATGCATAAATAATATTTTATTATATTACATTTTTAGTTTTCTATTTAAGATTGATTTTGTGGAAAAAACAGGGGCTTTTAAAATTTTCTACTTTGAGTCTTGCTGGTTTGGCTTCGAATTCTGGTTCTTGGTTGACTGCCCTATGCTATTTCTGACATGCAATAAACACTTCTGTCTTTATAGGAAAGTATGGGGGAAGAGAGGAGGAAAAATAGTGATAAATAAATAAGGAAGAGGGCAATGGAGAAAGTAATAGAAGGACAGAAAGCAGGTTAGCAGGCTGGTGACAAGACTGGATTTTTTTTTTTAATTTTTATTGTGACCAAAGTGCATTACAAATCTTTCACTGCGTCATTTATGGTACATAGTGACAATGAATGAGGGGCATTCCCACCACCAGTGCTATCCTCCCTCCGCCCCTGTTCCCAGAATGCATCCCATATCTCCCTCCTTTACCCCCAGAATGCTAGTGCAAACTGGTCTCCACTTTACAGCTTGTTGTAGATTGAGCATCCATTCCACCGTCATTGGAGATAAAAAGGATAAGAAAAAAGGGTGAAAAAAATTTGGTGACAAAACATACAAAAAAAAAAAAAAAAGAAAAAGAAGAAAGAAAGAAGAGAGAAAAAAGAAAAGAAAAAAATAGAAGAAAAAATAAAAAAAATGGACCCGGCAAATAAAAATAAATCTCTAAATAATAACCACAAGAGTGAAAAAGAAAGAGAAAAGTGGAAGAAAAAAGAGAAGGAAAATAAAGTAAAAAACTAACAATTCAAAACAAAACAAGAAAAATTATAGATGCTGGAGTGGCAGGGTTTGGCTTTCCCCACTTTTTTTTTTTTTGCATAGGCACAGTAAGCATTGGGGAAGAAAGGAAATTTTAATGTCACATCCAACAGTTTCTGTGTAGAGACTTTTCTGTTGCTGTGCTCTGTTGCCAAAAGTAAATAGCTAAATAGTCACCAGAGTGAAGAGGAGACATAACTTGATCTCAAAATATTTTTCTTTTCTTTTCTTTCTTTCTTTCTTTCTTTCTTTTCTTTCTCTTTCTTTCTTTCTTTTCTTCTTTCTTTCTTTCTTTCTTTCTTTCTCTTTCTTCTTTTCTCTTTCTTTCTTTCTTTCTTTCTTTCTCTTTCTTTCTTTCTTTCTTTCTTTCTTCTTTCTTTCTTTTTTCTTTCTTTTCTTTCTTTCTTCTTTCTTTCTTTCTTTCTTTCTTTCTTTCTTTCTTTCTTTCTTTCTTTCTTTTCTTCTTTCTTTCTTTCTTTCTTTCTTTTTCTTCTTTCTTTCTTTCTTTCTTTTTCTTTCTTCTTTCTTTCTCTTTCTTTCTTTCTTCTTTCTTTCTTTCTTTCTTTCTTTCTTTCTTTCTTTCTTTTTCTTTTTTTCTCTTTCTTTCTTTCTTTCTTTCTTTCTTTCTTTCTTCTTTTCTTTTTCTTTCTTTTTTCTTTCTTTCTTTTCTTTTCTTTCTTTCTTCTTTCTTTCTTTCTTTCTTTCTTTCTTTCTTTCTTTTTTCTTTCTTTCTTTCTTTTTTGGGCCAAATTCTATGTGTAGTAGTAGCAGCAGCAGCAATAGTAGTAATGGTGGTAGTGACAGTGGTAGTAGTAGTAGAAAGCTACCAAATGGTGTTCACAAAGTGTGTGGCTTTCTAGGAGATTTTCAGCTTACTGGACTGGCAGTTTAAAGGAAAAAATACAGCTCAGAACCCAATGTTGCTGAGAATTCCCTAAGCCTCTTTAGTGTTGATTGAGGACCTGCAAGGTCTTACCTGGTGGAGCTCTGGGGGCCTCCAGAATTGTGTAGCTAAGTGACAAGGTGGTTGCTGTAGACTAAAACTGAGGTAGTTGCAAAGAAAGTGACTAGTTATTCATATTTTAATAGCATTCATTATAACATTTTGTCAGGTCTTAATAAATTCATATGTCCCTATTTGTATTACAGGACTCATAATTTAGAACCACATATAATTTCAGGAATCTATTTTTAGGGCATCAAGATAGTAGGACATTTCTAAATATTCAGGCAACAACTTTTTTAATAGTACTGACCTTGCTAGGGGTACTATTTATTCTTTTAAAATTTTGGTTTTTGGCCTCACCTCTGGATGCTCAGGGAACTTTTCTGGTGGTGCTGGACGAAACTCATGGGGTGCTCAGATAGAACAAAATTGGCCATGTACAAAAGCAACTATCCTAACCTTGTACTTATATCTCTGAAACTGATAATTGTTTTTTCTTAAGAAAGTCCTTTTTCTACTCCCCTAAACCCCCAGACCAATTCTCTCAATATTTCATTTTTATAATGCTTGTTTATATATTTTTGGATCCTTTCTGAATTTGTTTTCAATTTATATTTAATTTTATCCTAATTAAATATATATTTTCCATTACTCAAAAAAAGTGTGTCTTTAGAGAGCAGGGATGGCTAACCTTTTTGATTCCAAGTGCGAAAACTCACCGCACATGCCCGGCTCCTCCCAATGGCCAGTTCGGCCCTGTTGCCAGGTAACGCTGCAAAGCAGACACCAGCACACTCGCCTCCTGCCACGCTCCGCATATCTTAACCACTGCGGACCTTCCCATGTGCCAGCTACAAAGCCTTCATGTGCCAACCACTGGCATGAGTACCATAGTTTAGCCATTTAGGTTTTAGAGTAATTATCATAAAAAAAAAAGGCAGGTATAAAAGTCGATTTTTATTGTTGTGTGGTTTTTGTGGGTCACACACCCGGCTAAGTGCTCAGCTCCATGCTCAGGAAATTGCTCCTGGCAGGCACGGGGGGACCATATGGGACGCCGGGATTCGAACTGATGACCTTCTGAATGGAAGGCAAATGCCTTACTTCATGCTAATCTCTCAGGCCCCAAAAGTAGATTTTTTTTTTTTTTTTTGGTTTTTGGGCCACACCCGTTTGACGCTCAGGGGTTACTCCTGGCTATGTGCTCAGAAATCGCCCCTGGCTTGGGGGGGACCATATGGGACGCCGGGGGAGTCGAACGCGCGGTCCTTCCTTGGCTAGCGCTTGCAAGGCAGACACCTTACCCTCCCAGCGCCACCTACCCGGCCCCCAAAAGTAGATTATTTTTTAAGATCTACTTTAAATTAAAGTCTTTGTAACATCCTTTTTTATTTTATTAAGGATGTTAGTGGTATGGGGCCCTGAGAGATAGCATGGAGATAAGGCGTTTGCTTTGCATGCAGAAAGGGACCGTGGTTCGAATCCAGCATCCCATATGGTCCCCCAAGCCTGCGAGGAGCGATTTCTGAGCGGTAGAGCCAGGAGTAACCTGAGCGCTGCTGGGTGGTGACCCACAAACAAAACAAAACAAAAATATTAGTGGTAACAGCTACCTCAAAGTAATTTGACCATAGAATGTTTTCAAAGAGATTTCCCAATAGTTTAAATGATTTCAAGAAGATTGGAAAACAATTAATTCTCAAGAAAAATAAGATTCTGCTATGTTATGCTGAATAGTTCCTAGTCAATGAACCCTAGCACAACTTGCAGACCCTTGCACAAACTAAGGCGCAACAATAGAGAAACAATGTCGGCCAACTTCATGCATAGAATGAACTTCATGCATCATGACCCAAAAAGTGTCAACCATCTATTTATCTTCCTGAGATATGAAGTTTAGAGAAGAAATATGGAGGATGTTCATAGAACTCAAAGAAATCATGGATCAAGCTGAGTGAACCACAAATTAGAGAATATAAAAATAGAAATTAAAAAACTACAAACTGAAATAACAGGGACTGAAAAACATAGTAGATGAAAAGTAAAACCTCACTGGACAGTGTCTACAATGGAGTAACAACAACTGAGGTATAGAATCAGTGAGCTGGAAGATGAGTGCATTAAAAACTCAATTACAACAAAAGTGAGTGGAAAGAGACTTAAAGCAAATGATCAGACAGTGGAAAAATAATTAAGGAATGTAAACAGATAAAAATAAAAGCCTTTGATAAACTCAACAGACAAAACATAAGAATTATTGGAATCCTAGAGACCCAGGAAAAAAAATTCCCAGGAAGAATCAACAGACAAGGACATTATTAAAGAGAAACTCCCCAAACTAAAGACTGCATGAGCTAAAAGAGACTGAGGAAGAGCACCCCAAGACACATCCTAATCATAATGACAAATCCTACAGATAGGGATAGTATACCAATAGCAGCAATATTAGAAAGGGAAATTACCTTCAAAGGAGCCTCCTTACAATTTATAGCAGACCTGTCACAAAAAACCCTAAAGGACAAAGTGCGTGGTATAGTAACAAAAACTCAATGAAATGGATGCTTCACTTAGAATACTGTACCCAGCAGACTCATTTTCAGGTTTGAAGGAAGTTATACATAGCCTCTCACTGGATAAACCCACAGCTCAGAAACTAAGGACTCAACCCAGCCTTAAAGAATAATTGAAAGATCCTACTTTAAGAAAAGGCAGACCAATAGGACACACCAAACTTTACACTAAGATGACATGACACTAAATCATGAAAATTATCTCTCTCAACCCCTCCCATGGACTAAATAAACCAGTTAAGGGACACAGTAACATAATGGATCAAAAAGCTAAATCAAACATTCTGCTACCTAACAAGAATCACATCTGAATAGTCAGAACAACCTCAGATTCAAAACTACACAGGTTGAAGGAAAATCATCCAAGCAAACAACTCCCTTAAAAAAGTGGAGTGGCCATATTAATATCAGATGACACAAACCTTTTAGTCTTAAAAAAGTTATAAGGGACAAAGATTGGACATTTCATAATAATAAAGGCGGTCTGTATAGCAGGATGAAATTCCACTCTAAAACTATACACCTCAATGAGGGTCCAGCAAATACTTAATACAGTTGTTGACAAATCTAAAAGAAGATTCTAAAAGATAATCTAATAAAAAACACAATAATAGTGGGAAACCTCAACACTGTCAAGTCACCCAATTGATAGGTCAACTAGTCTGAAACCCAACAAGAATATGCTATCTCTTGAAAGAGGAAATGGAAGAAATTGGCCTACTAGTATATACAGGGCACGTCATTCCCAGAAAACTGGATACAGATTCTTCACCCAATGCACATGGGTCATTTTCCCAGGATGGGACCATATGCTGGTCCATAAAATGTACCTCCATAAAATCAAGAGGATAGAAATTGTACAGACTACCTCCTCATATCACAATGCACTGAAATTAGAAGTGAACTACAAAGAGACACAGAGAAAAACATTAACACCTGGAAATTAAAAAGTTCACTACTGAACCACCATGAGTCAGAGATGAAATCAAAGAGAAGTTCAAAAGCTTCTGGAAACAAATGCAAATGAAAACACAAATTATCACAATTTGTGGGATGCTGCCAAAAGCAGTACCAAGTGGAAAAATTATAGCTATTGCAATACACATCAGGAAGGAAGAAAGGACCTAGATAAATAACTTAAATTACCACAGTTTATTAATTCAGAAAATGATCAACAACAAGCTACCAAAAATAGATAGGCTAAAGGAGATAACAAAGCTTAGAGCAGAAACTAATGAAGTAAAAATTCAGAAATCAATCTGAAAGATCAACAAAAGCAATAGTTGGCTCTTTGAAAAAATAAACAAGATCGATAAACACTAGCAAAAACTTACAAAGAAAGAAAGAGAGTGAAACTTAATAAACCAGATTAGAAATGAAAAAGGGGAGATCACTACAGATATTACAGAGATCTAAAAGGTAATTAGAGACTACTTTGAAAACTTTTTGCCACAAAATATGAGAACCTGAAAGAAATAGATAAATTCTAGGACTCTTTTAATCTTCCACGGTTAAGTCAGGATGATCTTGCATATCTAAACAGACCATCATTATTGAGGAAATTAAATAGTAATCTAAAGTATTCACCAAAACAAAAGCTCAGGCCCCAGATTATTCACTAACAAATTCTTTGAAACCTTTCCAGAAGAATTACTACCAATCCTTTTCAGGCCTCTTTCATGAAATTAAAGAAACAGAAATACTCCCAAATAGTTTTTATGAAGCTAACATCACCCTGATACCAAAACTGACAGAGATGCTATATAAAAAGAAAACTATAAACCAATATGCCTGATGAGCAAAGTTGCAAATATCCTCAACAAAATTTTGACAAATAGGATACGTTTCATCAAAATGATCAAACAACCTGACCAGAGGTTTACATTCCAAGAAAGCAAGGATGGTTTAACATACATAAGTCAGTCAATATAATATACCATATCAACAAAAGGAAAAATAAAAATCATTTGATCATAACAATAGATGCAGAGAAAGCATTTGATAAGGTCAAAACCCATTCATGATAAGAACTCTCAACAAGATGAGAAGGAAAGGAACATTTCCAATACAGTCAAAGTCATAATACAACAAGCCAATGGCAATTATTATTCTCATGTTGATAAACTAAAAGCCTCTTCATCTAAAATCTGGTACAAAACAAGACTTTACCCCTCTCAACACTCCTTTTTAAACCAGTAATAGAAATATTTACCATAGCAATTAGGCCAAGAAAAAGATATCAAAGACACCCAGATAAGAAGTCAAGTTCTCACTATTTGAGATGACATGACATTTCTATTTAGAAAAACCTTAAAGACTTCTACCCAAAAATCTTCTAGACACAATAGAAATATATAGCAAAGTTTTAGGCTACAAATTATCACACAAAAATAAATGGCCTTCTTATACACCAATAATTATAGAGATAAAATGGATATTAAAAAATCCCATTCACATTAGTGCAACACAAACTCAAATACCTCGGAGGAAACTTAACTAAAGAGGTGAACGAACCTATACAAAGTAAATTACAAAAACATTACTTTAAGAAATAAAAGAAAACACAAGGAAATGAAGACACAGATTTTCCTAATGGATTGGGTGGAATAGCAATCATTAAATGGTAATATTCTCCAAAGCAATTTCTACATATTAAATGCAATTTGTCTAAGCACATCCAGGATATTATTCAAAAAGTGGATCAGGGGTGGGGACAAAAAAAAAGAAGTGGATCAATATTAACTCAAATTTATTTGGAACAATAAACACCCACAAGTAGCTTGAGCAACCCCTTTAGAAAAAAAGAATTCTCAGAGGCATCATTTTCCATAACTTTCAATAGTACTATATATCAATAGTCACTGAAACAATAGTCATTAAAACATTGTATTGGAATAAAGACAGACACTCGGATTAGTAAAAAAAAGACTTGAGTATTCAGAGAAATGTTCCCCAGACATACAATCAGTTAATCTTTGATAAATGAGCAATAAATGCAAAATGGACCAAGGAAAGCCTTTTCAACTGGTCAGCCACATACAAAAAATGGTGAACTCGCACCTCCATCTAGCATAAAGAAAGGTCACACTGTAATAGTCAACATATACTTGGGAAGCAGTGTCCAAAATACATGAAAAAGGAACAACGCAAACTCTTGACTACCACATTATATCACAAAGAAAACAGCAACAACAGAGACAGCAGCATAGAGGAGAACAGGTATGTAATTAGACTTCTACAACAAAGGCCCACAATAATCCCTTAGAGATCGTATACAGGAACAGAAGTATAGAACACCACGGGAAAATCACTGACTGCAATGGAAACATACCATAACACCTATGTTTTAATGCCTTTATCTTACTATATTTTAATAACCTCTCAGCTTCTCTGTCCACAGGCACCCTTGGATACAAAGGGCGGACAAACTAAGATGGCAACTCGGGATACTTATACGAGATACCATACCTTGCTTGCACTCGAGATGGCCACGAGAAAAATCTTTAACATACACTTTATCTCTAGGTTATACCTTCTTTTAGGAATTGAACACGTGACCAGTCAGACCACCGAAGCAGGTAACTGAGAGGTACAGACTTAAACTTCAGGCCTCTATTCATCGAACCACAATCAACCAAACCAGCATTCCCTTGCTATTCTCTCCTCTCTTCTCACTAACTTTCTTCTTTTTTTCTTCATTTTTATCTCTTTTCTATTCTTCTCTTTACTTTTTTTGCCCCTTTCTCTTCTCCCTTTCTTTCTAAGGTATTTTTTCTTCTCTCCCTTCATACCCCTCTCATATACCTTCCCCTTTCTCCCCTCTGGAAATCCAACTATCCTTCACCCCCTCAATCCCATCCAGATCTCCCACCATATTAAAACTCTTCACCCCTCAGTCCTTAATCTATTAGGCATCAAGATCGACCTCCTACCCAACGAACAGTACCCAGCACCCAGGCGAGGGGACACCCAGTCAAACCCCACACCTCGTCTCCTGCAAGAAAAGACAGCCAACTCTCCTGCGGACTCATGCTGCGCGGCCCCTCCCTACCAACTCCCCCTACATGGACTGTTTCTTGAAACCGGGCCTAGGTATAAAAGTATCCCCAATACAAGAACTCTTCCAAGACCTCCCTACCACAAATTTTTACCAAACTGAAGAAGGCCCAGGGGGTGTGATAGAAAGATGCCTGGGAACCCACACACCACAAGAAAAACCCCAAAAGGCAATGGGAAAATTGTAATTCCAACATAGGCATAAGACCTGTAATACACCACATCTTTACTGCTTTCCCCAAATGTAAGGTAGTCTTTTGCACCACTTTGGTCCTTTAAAAGCTTGCTAACTCATTTTATTTCTTTTTCTTTTATTTATTTATTTATTTAATTTAATTTATTTTTTCAAATGCCTGTCCTACATATACATTTGTGAGCACATACATTTTTATTCCCTTTCTTTTTTTTATCTATTTTTTATTTTTATTTTTTATTTTATTTTATTTTATTTCATTTTTTTAATCCATTTTGGGTATGTGACCTGTTTCTGTTATCCCCCTCTGTCCACCCCCAAATACACCGACAATATAATGTAGCACCATTTCTCCCTGCAAAGGCACACTAAATAAAGGGGAAATCTTACATATAAAAAAAAAGAGCTCTTATCTACTAGAGATAGGAACTCACAGTTGTTTACAATAACGGGATATCTCCTACCTGGAAAATATGTCATGTGGAATCAACTTAGACCTCATTCATTCTAGCCTTGAACCCTGGATCCCAGAATAGAAACGGCACAGCTCTTCACAACAGCTGCAGGAAACAAATCCCATCCGGGACAGCCTTAATACTGAGGGGTCAACAACAAGGGCCAGCTCTAACATGATATCCTGACAACGAGGAAAATGTGAACAACTTGACCTTAGAGCAGATTAGCCTACCTTACCAGCTAACGACAAGACAAAACCAGAAGACTTGGCACCCTTTGGTAGGTCCAAAAGCCAAGATCGCGATTTACAGATGACTGGCTGATAGAACCACGACCAGACTGTACACATCTTGGGCCAATAAAAAAGCCCTAGTTTAGGGTTTGAACTATGACCTGCACAATAAGCATGATCCCCAGTCCCAAAGGTCCTGCAGAGACAATTGTTACGGAATGGGGCTTCTGGAAGCACAAAGAAAGACACTATCCTAGGTGCCATCCTAGGTTCAGTGCAAAGACCAAGATCACCAACCACAGAAGATAGATTAAAATGACACTGAGGGAACAGAACCACTAGAATCACAAAGACTGACTTCATCATAAATCCCATCTCAGGATCTGTGCAGATACTGAGACCTCTAAACACAGAGCTCTGATTGTATCACCCTGGACAGAGCAGAAGTCTTCCAAACATCACAAAAACACCACCGGGAGAGTAAATGATCCTGAGCAAAGTCTAGAGTTGATCCCATGACAGTATACTCCAAGGACGGAGAAACCCCATATTTCTTAGGCCAAGTGAATTCCTTTTCGAATGACCCCAATATTTACTGTGCCAGGGCAGGAGGGAAAAAACAAAAATACAAAAAGCACAAAACCTTGGTTATTTTATATATATATGTTTACCTTCATTTATTATTATTATTATTATTATTATTATTATTATTTACCTATTTTGGTCGATTTCTCTGTTTGGGTGTGATTATTGAAATTGTTGTCCCCAGTTATACTTATTTTTTCTCTTCCTTTCTTTTCTTTCGTTATGTGCTATGCCATGTTTCTTATTTCAAGACCATGGCGTGTTTTTTGTTTGTTTTTGTTGGTTTTTTGTTTGTTTTTTGTGGTGCTTATTGATATAGCTGGAGTCCTCACTGGATATTTGACACTTCTTTTGGTACTGGTGGAGTGTTTCACCTTCTCTTTCTCCTTCACCTCCCAAATCGATGAAGAGAGCCACTAGAAGGATTCCACCCATTTTCGGGGTATTAGACTCTTACCCCAATTTATTACTTTTCTCTTTTTCAGGCAAAACCACGTAACTTGAAATAGCTAGTCCTGCCTCCAGTTAGCGGGGAAATAAGGGAGGCCTCAAGACCAAACAGCTGCAAGACTACTAAGTAGCAGGTTAGATACAGAGGGGACCACATATTCTAGCTGCCCTGGGGGTGAGGGAAGAAGAAATGGGAGGGAAGACAAAAACGGACAGGTAAGGAGGACAATTTGGTGATGGGAATCCCCCCTGATTCTATGTAAATATGTACCTAAAATATTATTGTCAACAATATGTAAGCCACTATGATCAAAATAAAAATTATATTATAAAAAAAAGAAAGGTCAAATCCAAAATGGATTAAAGACCTTGAGTTGAGACCTGTAACCATAGGTATATTGAAGAACACTTAGGTAAAACACTTCATAACATTGAGACTAAAGGCATCTTCAAGGAGGAAACAGCACTTTCCAAACAAGTGGAAGCAGAGATTAAAAAGATAGGACTATATAAAGCTGAGGAGCTTCTGCACTTCAAAGGAAATAGTGAATAGAATACCAAGGCCACCCATATAATGGGAGAAACTATTTACCCAAAAACCATCAGATAAGGGGCTAATATCTAAGATATACAAGATACTGACAGAACTTAACAAGAAAAAAAATCTAACCCCATTAAAAAATGGACAAAAGAAATGAACATACAATTCTTCGAAGAAGAAATACAAATGGCTAAAAGACATGAAAAAATCCTCCACATCAGTAATCATTATAGAGATGCAAATAAAATAACAATAAAATACCATCTCTTGCTACAGAGACTGGCACACATCCCAAAGAACAATAACCATCAATGTTGGTGGGGATGTGGGGAGAAAGGAACTCTCACTCACTGGTGGGAATGCTGTCTAGTCCAGTCTTTATGGAAAAAGATATGGAGATTCCTCAAAATACTAGAAATTGAGCTCCCATATGATCCAGCATACCATTCCTAGGGATATACCATAGGAACACAAAACACAATACAAAAATGCCTTCTCCACACCAATATACATTGTAGCACTATTTACAATAGCCAGAATCTGGAAAAAACCCAGATACTGACAATATGAGTGGCTAAAGAAACTGTGGTGCATATACATAATGGCATAATATACAGCAATCAGGAAAAATGAATTCATAAAATTTTCCAATACATGGATGGATATGGAAATTATTATGCTGAGTGAAATAAGTCAGAGGGAGAGAGATAGATACTGAATTGTCTCACTCATCTATGAGTTTTAAAAATATAAAAGACATTATTGTAATAATACGGAGAGACAATAGAGATGTGGGCTAGAAGGCCCACGATATGAAGCTTACCACAAAAAATGGTGATTTTATTTAGAGAAATAATTGCACTAACAACTGTCATGACAATGGTAGTGAGTTGGAGAAATATAATGCTTGTCTTAAATTCAGGCAGGGGGTGGATGAAGAGGGAGACGGGCATTAATGGTGAGAATGTTGCACAGGTGAAGGGGTTATGTTTTTTTATAACTAATACTCAAATACACACGTTTTTAATCATAATGCTAAAATAAATATATTTAAAAATAATAAAAAATGAAACAACCCTATTAATAAAAGAAATCTAGGATTCTTTCCACAGAAATTAAGTGTCTAAAACTTGGATGCTTTATTTGAGAGAAAATATGAATTCAGCTCTCATACTTTCAGAATAGAACTTTTCTTTGTAGTTTTTGTTTCATTGTAGTTCTCAAAAGAAGGAAATTTCTTCTCAGGTCATTACTAAATGGCAAAATAACTATGATTCTGTTGGAAAAATAAGACAAGTTTGTCTGAATTGGAATTGCATCATATTTGTTCACACTTCATACTTTGATGTAATAAATAAGGTGCTTACTACACACACATACACACACACACACACACACATACACACACTTTCATTTACACAAATTGCTCATTGGTCAAAGAAAAGAATTTGTCAAGCTGAATCAACTAATTTCTTTGCCAAAAATGTAAATTATTTCGAAAGACACACATTCGAAGTTAGAAGGACTGAGGATTATTTATCATTGGTGAAGTCACCATAAGGATGACTCAGGACTATTGACAGCAAACTTTTGGTGTTAGCAAGAGAATTGTGTTAAAGAAAACAACATTTTCAAAATCAGTGTTTTATCTGTAACAAAAGCGAATCAAATAAAACATGGGTTTTAAAGTTAGAGAAATTACCTGTTAAACTTTATTAAACATATGAAAGAATCTTTTCAGGTCTAAGTACTCTTAGGACTTAAAATACAGATGAAAGTGACTAGCATAAATTTTCAGATCAAATTTTAGATTTTTTTGTCTCAAAATTAAGACAATGTCTTGATTAAAATAAGTTACTTATTAAAATTTTATGAGAAAAGAATTAAATTATTGAATCTTAATTGTTTGTTTATATAAAATAGTGCCTATGTGTTTATATATGACTATAATGGGGTGAGATATAATCCATTACAAAGTATTTCGATTTTTGAATTTCTTTCAAAACAGCTGAAAATAAATGTTAAAAATATACCAAGTTTATCAAAATTAATGTATAATCAAACACATTTGAAGTTTATTTAAATAAGATAAATGATTTAGTATACGAGAAAATATAATCCTGAAAGGTTATTGTATCCATTTTTTTTCAGAACAATAATATGATTCCCACAAAGAAAAATATCAAATGATTATATGCTATTTATAAATTTATTCTTAGTCCAAAAGTGTCCTTCTGAATTATTCATCCACCATCAGACATAGAGCACAGAATTGCTCAGATAAGTCAGATGTATTATATTTCATTGTCATATGAAGAAGAGGTTGTCATGCTTTCCCAATGGCAGTGGTAAAGGTGATTTTAACTTTATTTTCATTATTTCTTATGTCTTATATTAATAAGTCAATTCAAGGTCTTTTAGAAATATCCTGTCACTTCAGGTATATAGTCATGTACATATATTATCTTCAGAGTCAAGTGGAGTTTTATCTTGGATTTTAATTTTGAGCTTTATTTTTAGTTTCATTCAACTTTACTTGAGTGACTCATATGACTAGGCATTGTGCAAGAAGCTAGAAATGACAAGATATGGTTTTGGTTTATAGTCTAATATAGGAGACAGACATATTATGATGTAAATTTATCTAACTAGAATGACAATAATTATAATTAATAATAATAATAATTATTATTATTTTGGGTTTTTTTGGCCACATCCGTTTGATGCTCAGGGGTTACTCCTGGCTAAGCGCTCAGAAATTGCCCCTGGCTTGGACGGACCATATAGGATGCCAGGGGATCGAACTGCGGTCCTTCCTTGGCTAGTGCTTGCAAGGCAGACACCTTCCCTTTAGTGCCACCTCACCGGTCTCGAAGTCTATTTTCTTAACTATATTTGTTGTTGACTCTTTCACTAGAAAATCACATTATTTAGAATTTTTAAAAAATTAGTCTCTGTTAAATTACAAAATTTATTTGTGATTTGGTTTCAGGCATACAATGATATAATATTGCTAGTATCCATTTCACCAGTGTCCACTTCTTCCCACCAATTCCCTCCTCCCACTATGTGCCTCAACCCACCTGCCTAACTTTATGATTATTCAGATATTTTTTAAAAATCTAGCCTTCTACAATGATTCAATGTGTTTTATTAATACAATAAATTTATTAATACAATGTTTTTTTATCAATTTGTAAAAGAAATATCTTAATTCTTTATTTTATGTTATTTTTACATATATGGGTAGAAAACAAAACCTGTGAAAACAACAAATATGAATAGAAACAGAACCAAATCACATCTACTTCTGAGGATGAATTCTTCTATCCTTAATTTCTATCCTTCTATACTTAACTTCTTTTTTCTTCACAATTAAATTTTTAAAAGTCTTTTCTATATTAAAAGACAGCACTATTAGCAGTTTATCTCAGCTACTTCATGTGCTTGAATATATAAATAAATAAATTTAAATAATAAGCTGGTAAATTCTGGTGGAAATTATACATACAACTATTAAGTAGAAAATATTTCTACTGGAACACAACTCTAGAATAAATTAGTTTGTTGCTTTATTTATATAATAAATTATATAGAATTAGTTTCTATACTGGTTCTATTTCCATAAACTATATCTGAAATCTAAATGAATATAGCATTTTAATATTAGACACTAGTCACTCAATGCAAACAAACTATATTTTTTCTTTGGCTTTTATTTTTGAAGCAAAAATAAAAAATAAAATAGAATAATAGAATAGAATACCATATAATAGAATACATGGGAATACTAATTTTAGAAAATTGGTTAATTTAATAACATAAAACACTTGTTTTTTTGAGAACTAGATTCACGTAGATTTCTTTTTCTTAAACTTTATTTTCTTTATTTAAACATCTTGATTACATATATGATTATGATTAGGATTCAGTCATGTAAAGAACACCCCCTTCACCAGTGCAACATTCCCACCACCAATGTCCCAAATCCTCCTCCATCCCACCCCAACCCCACCTGTACTCTAGACAGGCTATCCAGTTCCCTCATTCATTCACATGATTATGGTAGTTCTCTGTGTAGTTATTTCTATAACTGCACTCACCACTCTTTGTGGTGAGCTTCATGAAGTGAGCTGGAAGTTCCAGCCCTCCTCTCATTGTCTCCGAGGATTGTTGCAAAACTGACTTTTATTTTTCTTAAAATCCATAGATGAGTGAGACTATTATGGATCTCTCTCTCCCTCTGACTTATTTCATTCAGCATGATAGATTCCATGTACATCCATGTATAGGAAAATTTCATGACTTCATCTCTCCTGACGGCTGCATAATATTCCATTCTGTATATGTACCGTAGCTTCTTTAGCCATTCATCTGTTGAAGAGCATCTTGGTTGTTTTCAGAGCCTGGCTATTGTGAATAGTGTTGCAATAAATATAGGTGTGAGGAAAGGGTTTTTTGTATTGTGTTCTTAGGGTATATCCCTAGGAGTGGAATAGCTGGTCGAATGGGAGCTCAATTTCCAGATTTTGGAGGAATCTCCATATCGTTTTCCACAGAGGTTGGAGTAGACGGCATTCCCACCAGCAGTGGACAAGAGTTCCATTCTCTCCACATCCCGCCAACAATGATTGCTCTCATTCTTTGTGATGTGCACCAATCTCTGTGGTGTGAGGTGGTATCACATTGTTGTTTTGATTTGCATCTCCCTGATGATTAGTGACGAGGAGCATGTCTTCATGTGCCTTTTGGCCATTTGTATTTCTTCTTTGTCAAAGTGTCTGTTCATTTCTTCTCCCCATTTTTTGATGGGATTAGATGCTTTTTTATTGTAAAGTTCTGTTAGTGCCCTGTATATTTTGGATATTAGCCTCTTATCTGATGGGTGTTAGGTGAATAGTTTCTCCCACTCGGTGGGTGACTCTTGTATCCTGGGCGCTATTTCTTTAGAGGTGCAGAAGCTTCTCAGTTTGATGTATTCCCATCTGTTGATCTCTGCTTCCACTTGTTTGGAAAGTGCAGTTTCCTTCTTGAAGATGCCTTTAGTCTAAATGTCATGGAGTGTTTTACCGACTTGTTGTTCTATATACCTTATGGAATCAGGTCTGAAATCAAGGTCTTTAATCCATTTGGATTTTACCTTTGTACATGATGTTAACTGGGGGTCTATGTTCGCTTTTTTGCAAGTGGCTAACCAGTTCTGCCAGCACCAGTTGCTGAAGAGATTTTCCCTGCTCCACTTAGAATTTCTTGCTCCTTTGTCAAAAATTATGTAATTGTATGTCTGCGGGACAATGTCTGAGAACTCAAGCCTATTCCACTGATCTGAGGGTCTGTCTTTATTCCAATACCATGCTGTTTTGATAATTATTGCTTTGTAGTACAGTTTAAACTTTGGGAAAGTAATGCCTTCCATTTTCCTTTTCCCTAGGAGTGCTTTAGCTATTCGAGGGTGTTTATTGTTCCAGATGAACTTCATAAGTGTTTGATCCACTTCTTTGAAGAATGTCATGGGTATTTTTTTTTTTTTTTTTCTTTTTTTTTTTTTTTTTTTTTTTTGGTTTTTGGGTCACACCAGGCAGTGCTCAGGGGTTATTCCTGGCTCCAGGCTCAGAAATTGCTCCTGGCAGGCACGGGGGACCATATGGGACGCCGGGATTCGAACCGATGACCTCCTGCATGAAAGGCAAACGCTTTACCTCCATGCTATCTCTCCGGCCCCTGTCATGGGTATTTTTAAGGGGATCACATTAAATCTATGTAATGCTTTGGGGGAGTATTGCTATTTTAATGATGTTAATCCTGCCAATCCATGAGCAGGGTATGTGTTTCCATTTCCATGTGTCCTCTCTTATTTCTTGGAGCAGGGCTTTATAGTTTTATTTGTATAGTTCCTTCATGTCTTTGGTCAAGTTGACTCCAAGATATTTGAGTTTGTGTGGCACTATTGTGAATGGTATTGCCTTCTTGACTTCCTTCTCTTCCCTATCATTATTGCTGTATAAAAAGGCCACTGATTTCTGTGTGTCAATTTTGTAGCCTGCCACCTTGCTATGTGAGTCTATTGTTTCTAAATGCTTTTTGGTAGAGTCTTAGGGTTTTCTAAGTAGAGTATCATGTCGTCTGCAAACAATGAGATCTTGACTTCTTCCTTTCCTATCTGAATTCCCTTGATAGCGTTTTCTTGCCTGATCGCTATAGCAAGAACTTCCAGTACTATGTTGAAGAGGAGTGGTGAGAGCGGACAGCCTTTTCTTGTACCAGAATTTAGGGGAAAGGCTTTTAGTTTTTCTCCATTGAGGATAATATTGGCCAATGACTTGTGGTAGATGGCTTTAACTAGACTAAGAAAGGTTCCTTCCATTCCCATCTTGCTGACAGTTTTGATCAAGAATGGGTGTTGAACCTTATCAAATGCTTTCTCTCTGTCTATTGATATGATCATGTGATTTTTATTTTTCTTGTTGTTGGTGTTGTATATGATGTTGATAGATTTATGGATGTTAAACCATCCTTGTATTCCTGGGAAGAAACCTACTTGGTCGTAGTGTATGATCTTCTTGATGATGCATTGGAATCTGTTTGCCAGGATTTTGTTGAAGATCTTTGCATCAGCATTCATGAGGATATTTGTCTGTAATTTTCTTTTTTGGCAGCATCTCTCTCTGGTTTTGGTATCACGGTGATGTTGGCTTCATAAAAGTTGTTTGGGAGTGTTCCCGTTTTTTCAATTTCATGGAAAAGCCTGGCTAGGATTGGTAGTAACTCCTCTTGAAATATTTGAAAAAATTTATTAGGAAATCCGTCTGGGCCTGGGCTTTTCTTTTGGGGCAGATGTTTGATTACAGTTTCAATTTCCTCAGTAGTGATGGGGGTGTTTAGATATGCTACATCCTCCTTACTTAAATGTGGAAGGTTATAAGTGTCAAAGAATTTTTCCATTTCTTCTAGGTTCTCATGTTTAGTAGTATAAAGTTTTTCATAGTAGTCTCTGATTACCCTTTGGATCTCTGCAATATCTGTCGTGATCTCCCCCTTTTCGTTTCTAAATTGGGTTATCAGATTTCTCTCTCTCTCTTTCTTTGTGAGTTTTGCCAATGGTCTATCAATCTTGTTTATTTTTTCAAAGAACCAACTTCTGCTTTCGTTGATCTTTCAGATTGTTTTATGGGTTTCCACTTTATTGATTTCTGCTTTCAGCTTTGTTATTTTCTTCCGTCTCCCTATTTTTGGTTCCTTTTGTTGGTCATTTTCCAATTTTTTGAGCTGCATCAATAAGTTATTCAGGTATGCCCCTTCTTCCTTCCTGATGTGTGCTTGAAGAGCTATAAATTTTCCTCTCAGGACTGCTTTTGCTGTTTCCCATAGGTTCTGACAGTTTGTGTATTCATTATCATTTTTTTCCAGGAAAGTTTTGATTTCCTTTTTGATTTCATCTCAGACCCACTGGTTGTTCAGTAGCCGGGTGTTTAATTTCCAATTGTTAAAGTTTTTCTTCTGCCTTTGTAGTTCACATCTAATTTCAGAGCCTTGTGGTCAGCAAAGGTAATGGCAAGATTTCTATCCTCTTGATTTTATGGAGGTATGTTTTATGTGTCAGCATGTAGTCTATCCTGGGGAATGACCCATGTACGTTGGAGAAGAATGTGTATCCAGGTTTTTGGGGATGGAGTGTCCTATATATATCTACTAGTCCTCTTTCTTCCATTACTCTTTTCAGGGTTAGTATGTTTTTTTTTGGGTTTCAGTCTGGTTGACCTATCAAGTGTTGATAGGGCCGTGTTGAGGTCTCCCACAATGATTGTGTTATTATTGATTTCTTTTTTCAGATTTGTCAGTAACTGTATTAGATAACTTGCTGGTCTCTCATTGGGAGCATATATGTTTAATAGTCTTATTTCTTCCTGTTGCACATATCCCTTGATTAGTACATAGTGTCCGTCTTTGTCCCTTACCACTTTTCTGAGTATAAAGTTGGTGTCATCAGAAATTAATATGGCCACCCCAGCTTTTTTGAGGGTGTTGTTTGCTTGGATGATTTTCCTCCAGGCTTTGATTTTGAGTCTATGTTTGTTCTGACTATTCAGATGTGTTTCTTGTAGGCAGCAGAAGGTTGGATTCATCTTTTTGACCCATTTTGCCACTCTGTGACTTTTAATTGGTGAATTGAGTCCATTGACATTGAGGGAGATGATTGTCATAGGATTTAATGTCATCTTTGTAGATAAGTTTGCTGTGTTTGTTGGTCTCTCTTGTCTTAGAGTAGACCTGTCAGTTTTTTCTTTAAGCCTGGTTTATCATCTGTAAAGTTTGTGAGCTGATTTTATCCATGAAGCTATGTATTCTTCCTTCAAACCTGAACATGAGTCAGGCTGGGTGCAGTATTCTCTGTGAAGCGTTCATTTCATTCAGTCTTGTCACAATAACCCACCGCTGTCTTCTGGCCTTGAGAGTTTCTTGTGACATGTCTGCTGTAAGTCTTAGGGATGCTCCTTTGAATGCAATTTCCCTTTTTGATCTTGCTGCTTTCAGTATTCTATCTCTATCTGTGGGACTTGTCATTGTAATGAGGATGTGTCTTGGGGTGTTTTACTTTGGGTCTCTTTTAGCTGGTACTCTTTGGGCATGCAGGATTTGATTGCATGTAGTCTTTAACTCTGGGAGTATCTCTTTGATGATGTCTTTGACAGTTTATTCTTCCTGGAGATGTCCTTCCTGGTTTTCTGGGACTCCAATGATTCTTATGTTGTTTCTGTTGAGTTTATCAAAGACTTCTATTTTCATCTGTTCGTATTCTTTGAGTACTTTTTCCTTTGCCTGTTAGTTTGTCTTAAGGTTCTTTTCCAATTTCTTCTGCTATGTTGAGATTTTCTGCATCACATCTTCTAGTACTTCAGTTCTCTTCTCAGCTGCTGTTACACTGCTTGTGAGGCCATCCATTGAGGTTTTCAGTTGAGCTACTATGTTTTTCAGATCTATTATTTCAATTTGGAGTTTTCTGATTTCTGTCTTTGTGTTCTGTTCAGAACTATCTATGCTTTCTTTGAGTTCTTCAAACATCTTCCATATTGCTATTTTAAGTTCCTTATCCGAGAGGTTAATCAGGTAGTTGGAATTTATTAGGTCATCCGAGCTTTGGTCTTCAATCTCTGTGTATGATGTTTGCCTGCGAGGTGAGGTTTCCCCATTGTCAAGCTTGTAGTGTTGTTTTTCCTGCATGTTGTGGTGGGTTCATTGGTTAGAAAGAGTGTGTGTCTGTGCTCTTCTGCTGCCTCTAGTTGACAGTTTTTTGGGGCAAATTCCCTAGGCCTCTGAAGAGACCTTCAGGGATTCAGAAACACAGGCAGAGAGGTACAGGAGAAGTTTCCCTTGAAGTCCTCAGAGTGAACAAAGGCACAGCAGGGCGGAGCCTCCGCAGGTCAGAGAGCTCAGTTTATAGAATGGTGACCCGTACAGCCAGAATTTACTCACTGAGCAGCTTCAGAATGCAGTTTTTTGGGGGTGCACTCCCTAGGCCTCTGAGGAGACCTTCAGGGATTCAGAAACACAGGCAGACAGGCGCAGGAGAAGTTTTCACGTAGATTTCTAAACATAATTTATACTCTCAATCTGTGATAGATTCTCCATGTTTATAATCACTAATACTAATACTAGTTATATCTTTGAGACTCTAGTATGCATATTTTTCTCTAATTACTTAGGCTTGGTTTCTGTTTTTCAGCAATAATGTGCTTATCTTACTCCACACTGAGAAATTTGAATCTATGACAAAAGAACAAGGACTAAACAAAATTAAAAGAAGTTTTAAATTGTATAGTGATTAAGCTGTTTATGACTTTAGATTCCTAGATTTTACGAAAAAAGAACTAACATTTATGTAACTATTTTTTATAATTATTTTAAAAGCCTAAAATTTATTAAATACTTTGCTTATTGCTTAGCAACAGATTTGTACTGCTACATTTCTCCTATAATAAAGAATAAGAATATAATTCTCATTGGTTGCTTTTCACAGAGCTCATCAAGATTCTAAAGTGCTGTGTAAACTAGGCAAAAAAGACGGAGGCTCTTCTAGCAGTATTTAATGATACCATAATACTCAAAATGAGTTTAAATATATTTGCAAACTCTTTAACAACTATGGCTTGATAACTAAATCCAGATTTTATTTCTAAGTACAATACTATTAACATAGCATTAACATCATTGACTTAATGAAATATTTCATTTCAGTGGTGACATTGGTTACTATTGGTAAATCAGTTTCTTCCCTATTCAGTATAACTCTCTTAGTTGGTGCATGACAATCACTTTACAGAAGCACCTTTGGATTGAAGCAACCTTGGATTGGCCTCTTACCCTAAATGTTCTCCACCTCAGGCCAGGTCTCAGGGAAAAACTGCTCACTGCTTCAGTTTTTCCATGACTGAGTTATCTATTTCTTAGGAGCAGAGGGCTTGCTTGTCAAGTTCCTGAACCTGTTTTATCCTCTTAATCATGTGTGAATTAATTCCTGTGTAGGTGTTTCCTTCCAGACCCACGTCCCTCCAATCCCCTGTGTCGGGGCATGAGGCTTCAGCTTCAGACTACTAGTAACTATAAATAAAAGGTTAATAGTTCAGCATTTAATGTTATGACCCAACAATCATTTTCACTTTCCTGAATCTATTTTAAATCTATTTCCAAAGAGGTCTGTTGAACAAGATGACTTTTTCTATGCTAACCACCAAAATTGACAAATGAATAGCATTGTTAGAATTTCCCTTGATGTACTAGTTTCTCTGTCCTCCCTCTCTCCCTCCCTCCCTCTCTCCCTCCCTCTCTCCCTCCCTCCCTCTCCCTCCCTCCCTCCCTCCCTTCCTTCCTTCCTCCCTCCCTTCCTTCCTTCCTCCCTCCCTTCCTTCCTTCCTTCCTTCCTTCCTTCCTTCCTTCCTTCCTTCCTTCCTTCCTTCCTTCCTTCCTTCCTTCCTTCCTTTGGTGTGAAAAAAGTACTCTTTCTAAAGTACTTTGTCTGAATAACTCAACTTTAAGAAGACCGTGTGTGTGTGTGTGTGTGTGTGTGTGTATGTGTGTGTGTGTGTGTGTGTGTGTGTGTGTGTGTGTGTGGTTTCATTCCCTGGTAACTGCTCAATAAGTCTCATTGATAAATTAGGTAATAATTTTGCTCTAGGGTCCAGTCCCATTAGCTGTCACAGGTTAAAGAGACTAGAACTGGATACTCAATAATAGCAGCAAATACCCAGAAGGTCTTAACTAAAATGCTATTATTGATTCACGAGGTTGCTCATCTTTTTGTAGTTCAATATTTTTAGCATTCAAGTCAAATATTTTAGGGTACTTGGCTTTACTTTCTGTCCCTCAAGGTAAGGAAACTAGTTGTTTCCACAATCACTAATGGCTATATTTGTCACAATCCTAAAATTATAAAATATAAAAGAAAATAATTTATCAATATTAGGTACATGCTGATAGGCTAGTTGATTCTCTTCTGTTTCTTAAACCTGAGATACACAACTTACCTGAAGCTTTCCCCAGATTCAGAAGTCATTCATTTTTACAGGGAATTTTTCAAGCAATTCTACAGTATGAAAGGTATACATTTATACCTGTGGTTACAAACCAACAATAGTAAAACAAGAGTGGTGATTCAGTTAGTAGAAATGGAACTATTCATATGCAATGAAACTATCATAATTGATTTTCATAGTGCTAAACTTCTAAAAATTATACCAAAGACAATATTAAAAAGAAAAAAATACAAAAATCTAATAAAGCAAGTGTGGATTTTGTGTTTAATGTATCTTAAGAAGCAATGCTGCAAGGCTGGGAATGTGGCTAAGGTGGGATAGTACTTGCCTTACATATATTAGTCCTAGAATCAATTTCCTGTATGATAACCTAGCAGCTTGTTATATCCCTGGTGGTCTTCAAGCATTGTACTTTGTATGGTTTCCTTGGAGCACATAGAACCAAGTACATCAGGTATAGCTTTAAGAGCAATTAAAAAATATTTTAACAACTAAAGTGAATAATTTATAATGGCAAGTTGCTTAGGATAAACCTGATTAAAGTGTATGCAAAGAATATGCTAGTATTATACTTACCTGGCAGGGGTGATACCATGATCACGAAGGTGGTTTCCCCAGTGCTAGGCTCACCCATTGCACTCCGGTTGTGCTGACCCCTGAGATTTCCCCAAATGTGGGAAACTTGACTGCATAATTTGTGGTAGTGGGGACTGCGTTTGCATTCTCCCCTGAAAGAAAAAAAAAAGAATATGCTAGTATTCATGCTTTAAGAGACAATGTTATCTACAAATCTCTAAATATTTACATGTAGAAGATTCTTTTTTTAAACATTTATTATTCTAGAATTTCCTATAGATTTTTCCTTTTAATTTTCAATTATGTTTTTCTTTTTGATTTTCAGTTGGCATCTGGGCTCTCAAAAGATACTCTGGGAAGTTATAAGGAGACAAACACTTTTAGTAATAACCAAACCTAATAGAGTCAAAAAAAATTGTCCACTCTCCCCGTGGATTAATGCTTCTTGGAGAAAATTTCCTTCAATAATTGATTATTTGCTGAGGTTTGACCATGTGTGTTGGGGACAGCATGTCTGTTTCTATAACAAACTAATTGAGCAATTCCATTGACATGGCTCCTGGTTCCTACAGTGTAGTGAACTTCCGGCGTGACTGCCAAGCACAACTGTGCTCTTAAAACAATACATCAGGGAAACTTCAGATTTTTCTAGTTTTCTTCACCTGTGACCCACTTCATGGATTTTAGCCTTCTGAGGTGAATCTGATCCCAAAAGGAACAGCTCACTTCAGTACTGTCCTGTAGGCAAAGGAGTAGACAATCCATTACCACCTTCCTCTCGTTCTGAGGTTAATGACTACATTAAATATTAAATGAGTTTCCGTCTCCAGAGTGCCCAAGTAAGTGATTTTACATTAGCTCATCCACTTTTGGCACCATCTCTCTTTGATTTCTGATAAAACATGTTGCTCTGTGTAACATAACTCAGAGGAAATCGTGATTGATTTGACAACTGTTAATGTGATGCTTAATACTAACCTTCATCTTTAGATGTAGAGGAAGATGGTGAAGACGGAGGGGAGGAAAAAGAAAGAGCTGTTAGAGAAAGAAAGGTGCCATGGTTTATTCTCTAAGGTGAAAGGAATGAATGAACTCATTAACATATCACAAAACATTAACACTTCTCTCCCTTTTTTTTTTTTCTTTTGGAAGCATCTCAGACAGAACCTCTGCTCAGCTACTATTTCTGACTCCTTCCCACAGTTTCATGCAGCTGCTCTAGGAGGTAAAAGATCATTTCAGGACATAAATATCTGGGGAATAAAATCTGTAGGAATTACTGCTGATTTTCAAATAGGGCTATGGCTTCACCTTTTGCTACCTCCTGATTTAACATTTAATGAGATGAAGTGAGGTTGTGGAGTCTGCAAGGAGAGTAGCATGAAGACATAATTTCCACACACTGAGATTATTAGGAGTGTAGACAGACAGTCAAGACCCCTAGCAGGCAAGGTGTGGAGGAGGGACTTTCAAGGTAAATGGGTACCTGTGGGACTTTAGCAAGAATCTGAGGCTTCTGTCAGCTTTTGCTTTCAGGTGTTTCAACTTGCAAGGGAAAACTTTCCTGAGGCTTTTCCTTCTAAGGCAAAATGGATGTTTTTAAAAAAAAAATCAACAACCTCTTCTTTTATATGTATGCATGTAGAGCTGTCCATGAACCTTCTAGCTGTTCTTTTCGAAGTAGATTATATGTCTTTATTTTCTTTTACTAAAGTAATTGCTGATGTTGGTATCTTTGTGATGAAGACATTCAAATTGAAACATACAGTTCACTTTCCTTTCAAATTGTCAAAAGAGGACTGTAAGTGATTTTCATCTGACTGGAGTTCTTTGCTTCCTCTCAGAGGTATTCTAATGTACTAATATCTCTTTTAAGACATAAGGTTGAAGGAACATGTGTCTAGCAATATTCCATTCTTTAATTTATTTATTAGAGCTTACATAATCGTGACTGAGGCCCGCATGAAAAATTCAATTGCAATTGCAATTGTATAAATTTTCTTTGATACATTTAATAATGTATTTAGGAGTCAATACATAAAAAATGATACTTAATAAAATACTTACTATTAGTAAAATATAAAACTCACTTTAATAACGTTTTAAAACAGGAGGGAGCTTTTAACTAGATTTTAACTGGTTTAATTTCTTTTTTCCTGGTTTTTGGGCCACACCCAGTGGTGCTCAGGTTCTCCTGAGAAACCAGGTTTCTCCTGGTTCTGTGCTCAAAAATCACTCCTGTCAAGCTCAGGGGGCTACATGGGATGCTGGGGATCGAACCTGGGTCCTTCACAGGTCAGCTGCTTGTAAGGCAAATGCACTACCACTGTACTATCCTGAACTAGCTTAATTTCTTCATGCACAAACCAAGATCTGAAGTGAGAAAAAGGTTGTCTAATACCTATCTCATAGGAAAGTGTTCACTCTAGGGGGAACCTACCACATGTACCAGTCTGTATAGTGCTACTTGATGAAGAACACAGATAAGTTAACAGAGAGAAGAAAAAAGTTATTGAGTCAGTTCACCTCTTGTAAAAAAAAAATAATTATGAATATTCCACCAGAACATATATATGGCTAAATTATTCTTTTTTAAGCATCTTATTAAAAATTCTCTATTTTGCTGTACATTCTATCTAAAAATATAAAAGAAATTCTAAGAGTAAAAATTATCACCAAGTTCCTTACCTGAATATTTAGTGCTTTGATATACAATGTGACATTCCTTTATCTTAGTATTCATATAAAAAAAAAAAAACCAAAAGCTTTTGTAGTGAAGTTCTATTTTACTTACATTGGTCAATACAAATTATATTCTACAGCCAATAACTATGAATGAGATTTTCACTATGTGATCTACATCAATAGCTTCAGGAACCTAGTGGTTTCGTTGGGACTTGTAGAAGCACAGATGCTACAACAGGCAAATAGCAAGGTGAAACTGTAGTTTTATCTAATTGGGTCAGAGTTTCTCACTTGACTATAAAGGTATAAGAGAGTGTTTCTCATAGAATTCTGTTCTTGGTATTTTAGGGTGCTCAGTATCAGCCTTGTCTTTTCCCTCTTAGTTGCCATACCATACTGCTTCCTTAATTGTAAACCCAAAGATCTATGGCACTGTTTCCTGAAGGTCATAGGGGAACATAAAAGCTCCAAGTTGAAAGCTGTGTATTAGATGATATGATCATGTCAGATATAATACCATTATCGTTTTTAGTCACCCCTGTTAGTCCTAGAAAACAAAGTTCATCTGTTTCTGACCCTGAAGTATTTGGATGCATATACTTAATTTGTGGCAAGCTAATTAGAGACATTTTCTAAATATAAAACAAAAGGTAGCAAGAAAAGATATAAAGAATCCTACTGAATAAATTGGGTCAAACTAGGAAAATAGAAATAAAAAACATTAGATGATGAGAATTGGTTGATGTGTTGAGCTGAGTCATATAGGAAATCACAAGAAAAGCCAAAAAATAGCAACAATGATTACTTTACAGCAGTTAGAAGTGATGAAAGCATTGCTTTCAACTGCTAATAGCCCCACACCCTTCACCAAAAACTGCTAATAATCTGCTCTGTTTGGAATCAGAACAAAGGGATCTGGATCTGAAACTGCTCCATCCAGGAGAAATACTGATTTGCCTTTTCCCCACCCTTTCCCCAAACTTCCCACCTCTAGCCAGTCATTGCCAAGACAGGGTTACCTGTGATATAATCCTATATTATTTGAGTAGGGCTTCATTAATGGCTTCTGTGCTGGTCCTAATTTGCCTAAGAAATGTTTAGACAGCCCTGGGTATATAAAATAGATGTGCTAACAAAACATGCTTTTAATAATAAAAAAGCACAAATTTATTTTAGATTTAGTTATGCATACCCCATGAGATTACTATCCACACTTTAAAAATCTCAGATGAAGAGTACAACAGGAACATCTGGAAAAGGATAGAAGGACAGCCAGACCTAGGACAAGAGCTATGTTCTAACTTTCAAAAGCATAAATGACATAGGCTGCTTTCTAGAAAGACAGAACCTACATGAAGGTATCTTTATTTTTGTTTATAAAAATGTAGCCTATTTTTTACTTAAGTGACTATTCTGCCTCCCTTAAGCTACTAAGAGAAATAAGTGACAAATGGATGAAGGTGTTGATCATAGATCACTAGCTAAGCAGTCTTATACTTATTGATTTAATATGAGAATCCAGTAGTCACTAGCTAGTTTACCTTCAGGGTATTGGTTCACAATTTGACCTCACCCAAAACAAATGTCTTCCCTGGATTGTTTTTTACAACTTGTTTTCACCCAAAGCAGAGATTTTTTTTTCCTACTTACCTTCCTGTTCTACATGTCAAAAGTTTACCTGGGTAGGACTAATTCAAGTTAAGCCTGTTGGTATTCAATCCCCTGCCTAGTGGTGGTCTTGGTGCTTAATAAAAACTGTGCTTTTGGCAAGCAGCTAGCTCTCTCACTGGAGAAGGCAGAAAGCTCTCCAGCCATGACCAAAGGTGTTTCACCCTCTCAAGCTTGACCTGGTTTATTTCCTTGGCCACTCCACTTTCAGACAGGGGTGGGTTACAGTGTGTGGAGAATTATAGAGAAGATTCAACAACTGCCAAATTTTATTTTATTCACATATATAATTGTAAATATAAATTTTTCTTGCTGTAAATGTTATGATTTTCTAGAGAAATAAGGACAAAGTAAATAGAACTCAAGCACATTATCCTAGACCATGTAAACAGTGAGTAAAGAAATCAAATTTGAATGAAGGACTATAGTATAGTTATATTTTTATTTTTAACTCATTTAAGCTGCACTACCTGGGGAAATAGGCACAGAGAGGTTAAGTTGCTAGTTCAAAATCACAGGGCTACTAAATATAAAAGACAAAGTTGCCTTTCCCAAACCTGTTTTTTAGAATCACACCCATTAGAAGCACACCCATATGTGCTCAAAATTTACTTCTGTCTCTACACTCCCTTGGGGATTCAGGAGACCATATTCAGTCCCAGGTATTAAACCTAGATCAACTGCATGCAAGCAAGCATTTTACTCAGTGTATTATCTCTCTGTCTCCTCATTTTTAAAAAGTCATGTGAGAGAAATTTCTGGTAGTGTGTACTTGAGATTTATTTATTCAAGTTCCATTTTAATCAATTCCATTCAGTGCTAGGCAATTTCTAAGATGTTGAAACTACAATGATGGATATGACAAGAATGAGGAACTTATTTAGTAGAATTTATTGTTTAGTGAGATTCTTACAAGTGTGTAATCATATGACGATGATTTTATGTGACAGGTCCTCTAAGTGAGGTTCACTCTAGGAAACACAGAGAAATAGAAGAAATATGGTAATATTTGTTACACATGGGGTGTAAAATTATATCTATCTATTTAAATTAAAAGTTCATAAGAGTAGTAACTCTTAAATGTATTTAATTTGCTGACATTGTGCAAAAATGAAACAAAAGTCACAGGCAAGAAAGCAAAACTAAGAGGACACATTTTTTAAAAGCTAAAGCATAAATTGGAGCAACCTTGGATGAGGAGGTCAGAAAGGCAGAGACAATGAGATTAACAGAGTTTTATATAATTTAATAAGGACCCTGAGAGGTTCCTTTTATAATGCATTTAAAATTCCTTAGGGCACAGGGTACATTTATTTTATATTTCCATCTTTTACCTACTATAAAATTACATTTTCTAGTGCCTTTGAGTGCACTGTGTATTGTTGGCAAGAACAAATGAAATCTTTTTGATTGTATTTCATTGTAGCTGCTTTGTGAGTGACACACGAGAAAACTCAGAGCTCAGTCCAGCTGGCACTTAGGAGACTTTGGTGATCTGAATTTGGAACAGGCCTTGACCTAAGGCAGTAAAAGCCCTTCTGAAAAGATTGCTGTGAGTGAGCTGCTGAAACGTCACTCCAGCCTTACTGTTCGCTTCATTGCTGTTCACCTATTCCCCAAATGGATTTCTTTGTTGGTTAGGTTCATGCTGAATGTTCAAACCACACACACATAGTAAAAATCTGCTATTTTTGATTGAAAAATTTCATTGGCGCCTTTAGGCCCTCATGCTACAGCTTTTGTTTTAGATTCTGCATAATTTTTCCATTGTGGATATTGTTCATGGCTCACTATTTGAGGAGGGTCTGCCCTGAGCAGTTTGTCTTTTGCTATGTCCTTTGCAGTTTGTATAACTTCTCCAGTTTCAACATCCTTTTGGGATTTTAATATAATGGAAAGTAGGGGAGAAGATATCTGCCTGAAAGTGATAGTGATACTGATTTTATTGACTTATTTTGAGTAGTTAATTTAATGAGCACTACTTCCCCTCCAAACTGCAATTTTCTTATTTCTTAATAACAAGTAATAATAAGGTGAATTAGAGGGTTTTTTATTTTGTTTTGTTTTGGTAACACTCCTGATGGCATTCAGGGGTTATTCCTGGCTCTTCTCTAGAAATTATTCCTGGCAGGTTCAGGGGACCATATAGGATGGTGAGGATTGAACTCAGGTTAGCCAGGTTCTAGGAAAATGCCCTAACAGCTATGCTATTGCTCCTGTTCCAGGAATTTTTTTTATTAAAAAAATAAAAACACCATTAAAAGTAAGAAGAATTTTGATTTGGTTGTTAGTGCTTCTGTTTTTCTAATTTTTGCCCATTAGAAATTCATATAATCTGTGAACTTCAGTTTTCTCATTTGTAAAAAAAAAGTTGGTTATGAAGAGTAAATGAATAAATATAAATATATGTGACTTGTGAGCTGTGGAAATACTACACAACTTACTAACTGTGATTTCATAACTGCTAGTCAATTGACAATATCAATAGTCTAAGTGTTTTGTTATATCTGAGTTTTATGTTTTGTTTGTTTTTGTGCCACAACTGACTATGCTCAGGGCTTACTCCTGGCTCAGCACTCAGGGATCACTACTGGTAGTGCTTAGTATCACCCCATTCCCCATCTTCCTGTGGAACCTCTCCTGATGGTAAGACCCTTCCATAGCTGGGAGGGGTCTGTGGTTACTAATAAAGGGGTTACCTCCGGGGTATAGGGGGATAGAGAGGCAGCTAGAAGCAGGACCGGAGAATAAACAGGTTGAGATGGCAGGGCAACTGAAGAGAGCCTGCTTAAAAGGTTAGATTAAAGGCCACACATGGTGGCTATGGCTTGTAATAAAACCTTGTCTCCTGAAACTTCATGATTGCCTGTGGATCATTTCCCCGTCACTACACTGAACCTTCAGACCCTCCAGCTGGAAGGGGGATGAAGGCGCCCTGTCCTGGGCTAGCAAAGAAAGGCCTCGTTATCCCTCCATCACCATCCACAACCATTCAGGACTCTATAGTTAATACGTATTTCTACACTTAGGACTATATGAGTGCTCAGACTGAACCTGGAACAATAGCATATAAAACATGCACCCTACACGATGCACTATCACTTTGGCCCCAATATGTATCTGAGTTTTAATATAAATGTTGGGTAGTAATATAGGCATCTGTTAACAATGAATTTTTTACACAAGAAAAGTTTTGCTAAAAGCCCACATTATGAAAGAAATAGTTTATAGTTGGCAATTCATGGGCTAAAATGATTATCACAACATAATAATCTAGTCCTAAAAAATGACATAGAAACAACTGGAGCCCAGTGGCCCGATTCTATATCTGAAAAAGGGGGAAAATATTACTTAAAGCTGGGGGAAGTTCTCAAGGTAAACGAGTTAGTTCTTGAAAATCACATAATAAATACAAAATAGAAGATTGAATGAACGCTAACACCTGTTTCCATTGTCATTTTGTAAAATCCTCAATCTGCAGGCCATGTAAGGACTGTTTTATCTTGTGGTCACAGTGGAGAACCATAGTAAACTTTTAGATTCTGCATAATTTCTCCATTGTGGATATTGTTCATGGCTCATTTCCTTCCTGAAGATATTAGCACATTTCCTTCCTAAAGATAGGTCTTGTTAGGTTGCTGGTTGAAAAGCAGAAAAGAAGAGGAAACTTCATTATCTGCCTCTTCCTCCTTCTTCTTTCTCCTCCTTTTTCTTCCTCCTCCTCCTTCTACTTTCTCTTCCTCCTCCTCCTCCTTCTTTTTTAAAATTTAATTGCTTTATTTAAGCACTGTGGTTACAAATTTGTTTATTGTTCAGTTTGAGTAATATGATGTATACCAACCTTCACCAGGGCACCCTTTCCATCATCTTTTTTACTCATACGATATTGATTCTCTAGTAATTTCTTCTTGATAGTGTCTATACTTCTCAGAGTAGTGCCTAAAGTATCTGCACCTATAAAGAGCTCAAGATTTGCATCTCAAAGTCATGTTCTCCTGAGCTTTGGGCTAATTTTAGACTAGGCAAATTAATAAGTTAAGATTTTTTATTTTATAAATGTTCCTATAAAATAAAATTAATTTCCTAATCCTTCTGACTCAGAAATAATCATTATAAAAGTTGGCATATAAGTATATATTTTGCTTAAAATTTAAAATGTCTTTCAAAAGATACAGTGCAGGGCATGTATCTTTACCATTAAACTCAGAGATGCTAAAGACTATCATAAAGCTTTGAATTCAAAAGCAATACAGTTAAAACTTTAAATTCTAACTGAATACAGAATTTCTTTTGTTCTCCCAATTAAATATGTAATTCAGAGAACTATAGGAAATCTTTTTTGCCTTGCTTTCCCACACTGAAATAGCTAACCTTTCTTTTTCTTATTTGTACCATAAGTAATAAATCATCAATTGACACTTCTTTATATAGTGCTTTGTAGCTAAATTATTTTAAAATATCCAGAGGGAGTGCAATTTGAGAAATAATTTTAAAAGATTTGAATATATCTGAGTAAATTCATTTTATATAATGATTCACAGAATGTCTTTTGTGAATTCTTAAATATAACTGAATACATTTAATCTTCATTTTGTTCATTTTGTAGCATTTACACAAATTGCTAGTAATTTATATTAACACACCTATTTTTTGTAATTTATTATTTACTTTGTGGTTGGAATGGATGGCTTTGGAAGAACATAGAGTCATAATATTTCAATTTAATTGTTGAAAAAACATTTTAGAGGTATGACTAACTACTTGCTCAGGGCAGTCTCAGATGGTTTTGTATATTATTTAATTTGTGGACATGTAGACAGACCAAAAAATCACGAAGATAGTTGTCTAGCTAAATTAAATTAGGCTATTCTCTTATTTGAGTTTAAAAATAGTTATGTATAAATCAAATCTACTATACTAAAAGCACATAGATATGAAAGTTATTATACCAGTATTATAAGAAATGGATGATTATACTTAAGTAGGGCTCTCATGTGAAAAATCAGAGTGAAATAATTTTAATTCCTTCAAAAGATTTTTTTTTATTTTTTAATTTAAGACTATTTCTTCCATTGCATATAATCTTCAGGAGAAATAATGTAAGATTCATTCTCTCCCATTTCTCCTTTGCATATGACCATGATTGTAGAGAGTTGGGGAACATTTGTAACCTGTCAACCCAGTTTAACTTTATCAAAGAATTATAAAGGATGATGCATTTAAACTTAAGTGGTCAGCAACAGTGTACTGACTTGCTCAAGTTGTCGTGTCAAAGACAAATCACATTGGATAAGTGAAGCAGACAAGGAAAATTTTATTCAGAAAAATTATAAATGGTGTTAGGAGTATTGAAATGAGACACACTTCCACTGTAAGAAAGGACAGATAATATTTTTGAACACAAGTAATTTATTTGTATTGTAACATAATTTAGTATAGCATTAAATAGCATCATTATTTTATATTCATATCATTTTCTTCTGTCTCTTTCTCTCTCTGTTTCCCTTTTAATTTTTAGGCACTGTGGTTTGCAATACTGTTACTGAAGGGGTATCGTGTAGATTGCTTTACTTCCTTTTAATTCTTAATTCTTGTCCAGAATAATTTCTAACTACTATTATCATAGTGGTCCCTTCTTTGTCTTAACTAAAAGAAGATAATTTTTAACCAGTGGGATAAGCTAACAGAAAATTTTGGAAGATTTTACAGGGGAGGTTGTGGATTTATGTGTCTGCTAATTGACATAAATTTGACTCTATCCCCCTTTAGGAAGTGAGAGTCTTTTATGATGATTCTATTTTAAAGAGAGAACTCCCAGATCTTTGTGAAAGACACTGGCATCCCTGGGTTGCAAAACTAAAATGATGAGAGTAGGTATCTTCTTAAAAGGGTAATAAAACATAATTATGAAAATTTCTAAATATGTGATTGAATAAAATATATACCAAGAGTTCATAATCAGGAAATTATTTATAAAGTTTGATCAAGTTAAGAGGAGGTGTGAAGGCTATTTATTCAATCACCAGAGACAGGTGTTTAAATTGTCTGTGGTCAAGAATCTTTCTCTAGGGAGAGAGAGAGGAAAGAGAGAGAGAGAAGAGAGCAAGATAGAGAGAGAGTTCAATAAGCAGGTGCACATGCTTTTTATATAGGAGGCAGAGAATCAATCCTTGGCACTATATGGTTCCTCAAGCACTACCCAGAGTGACCACAGGACCAAAGTATATGAACCAGGAAAGCATCTTCCTCCATAGCCTTCTAGCTCTTGGTTAATAGCATTAAATAGGTATGAGTAGAAGTGAGAGTTTTCCAGAGAGAATGAATTATATACATGGGATATGAATATTATGCATATGTGCATAATTATTATATATACATGATATCTAAACGCATACAAATAAATGTAAACTGTATGTTTATTAATATATGGTACATGTATCTTTTTTTCTGTCTTTAAGAAGGCTCTCTTATGAAGAAAATTCTCTACCTTATTGGAATCAACAACATAATTTAAGCATAAAAGATATTTAATCCATACTGGTATTTGGGCAGTCTGATTTTGGGGAGGTTTCAAACAAATAGATACTTTTTTGCCTCAAAAAAAAAAAAAACTCCTTGAAATTGATAACAGTAGAAAATCCATTGCCAAGATGACAAAATATTTCACATTAACCTTTAAAATTAAAAAAAAAAGTTGATTCATGTTCTATCATGTAAAAAAAACCGAAAATGAATTCTTTTAAGGATGCTCTTCACATCTTATTTCCTCTTAAGAAGAATAGAAAATTAATCCAAATTTGGGATCATTGTCAACATCTTATTTACTAGTGAAGTATGTGTGAAGTACAAAGTTATAGAACATGAACCACAGGAATCCTTGTGGTGGCTGAGTTGGTTCCATCTGGACCTGTTTTGCCACCCTAGCAGGAGTCTTATAAGTGCATGAACTCCAGAGAGGAATATTTCCTCTCTTTTCACATACTGGTTTGCTCCTGCCAATAATAATCAATCAAATTGATCTTAGTGTGAATTCTCCTAACTACATAGGTTTTACATTAATAAATGTCCTTCCAATGTTCTTCTATCTAATTTTTTAACCCATGACTTACTTGTTTAAGAGCATTTAGATATTTCTGTCTCTCTGATGACTTTGTATTGCCCATTTATTACTATCTTGTTACCATCATTGCTTTCCTATTCTTCCCATTATAGAAGCTCTCCTTTTTCATGTTTAGACCTTAAGATGATGTTCTTCATCTTCAATCCTATGATTGATTGTTCACAATTTTTATAATAACTAACTACTTATTGAATTTATCATTTCATCAGGCATGATACATAGAGTTGATAAATTTTGTTCCCAAGACTGAACCAGATAAATTAGTTCCTTAGCAATAGCAATATTGAAAAAAAAAGCTATTATTTGATCATTTGGGGTCCTCAAACTTTTTAAACAGGGGGCCAGTTCACTGTCCCTCAGACCATTAGAGGGTCTGACTATAGTAAAAACAAAACTTATGAACGAATTCTTATGCACACTGCATATATCTTATTTTGCAATGAAGAAACAAAACAGATACAAATACAATATGTGGCCCGAGGGCCATGGTTTGAGGAAACCTACCTGAGTACTCAAAGGCAAATGACTGTATTTAACTGGATATACAGAATATTTTGGAAAATACCTCTTAATGACAAAGTATTTTATTGAAATATTTTAAAAGAAGTGACTGCTTTGTTAAATCCTTACTTTTCAGAGATGAACTTTTTTATAGCCTACAATTTTAATGGGTAACATTGAAAGAAGTGAAAAACATATTTTCCCCTACACATTCCTGATGGGAGTTGTCTGTCTCTTTCTCATGCAATGCAATGTTCCCCCCTCACCCTCCCCTCTGTGTTAACTACCTGCTTGTCTCTTATCTACTGAGTTACAGGTGCTGATCCATTTGCTGGCTCCCCATGGTTTTACAGACCCTGCATTAATCGTCCTGAAGACATCTTGGAGACTTAATGTCTGAATCCCGCTCACTTGGAGACTTGAAGTCTGGACCCTACTCACACCTACCCCCAAAACCTCCGGTTTCCCCCATATCAAAGCCCAGTCCTGTTTCCTCTGTAAAAATAACACAGCCCACCTGAAAACTGTATAAAAACCCCCTGATTTCAGACCTCGGGGTTCGCAACCTCTGCTCTGCTCTGAGCACGTTTCAAACCTCTGATCGATCAGATTAAAATTGGAACTTGCCTGCAATTTGCTGAGCACGTGCCTTTTTCACTATTCTGTGCTGGGCAACTGGGGGGGTTGGGTCGTCCGAACTTTTCATTTTTGGCGAGCCAGCCAGGAGACCCTTACACACCCTGCCTGAGCCGGACGAGTGAACAAGGTCTGCTTGGTAAGTTCCCCTGGGATCCCTTCTCCCTCCTCCTCCCCCTAGCTCACTCTCTAGTTCCCCGTGTGCTTTGCTCTGGGTTTATCTGTGGGAAGCGCCATTTTGCATTGCTATTGTAAACAGACCTGGTAATTCGACTAAGGAGGCTTAGTCGTGGAAGTGTGGCTTTGGAATCCCAGATTGAGATTCCCACTCGACGTGTATACCGAGTGGCAAGCAAGAGTTGACGAACTCCAACGCAAAGTCACATCCCTGGACTCGCGCACCAGGGGGCCTAGGAGGCGATTTAAAGCAACAGGGGAGATGTTTCCTGATTTCAGGAAGGAGGTCTGTCTTTGTCTGTGTAGGTTTGCTTTCCGCCGCTATTATTGGATTTGAAACTGTTGTTGGAATATTGGCTTGCGATTTGAGTTGAATATCTGGCAATTCTGATATCGTCATTGTGTTTCTCTATTGTGAGTCCCTTGGGGCTCGTCCATTGACTGTTGAGCCGAAAAACTTTCTGTTTAAGATCTCTCACTAACTGTATCTAAACTAATGCTACTGAGTCCGACCGCAAAAGTCCCCCGGAGCCAGGTACCCTGTCTTCTCCATAAAAGACGTGGTCCGAATGATAAATCCTGGTGAAAAATAAAGGGTCTCAGACAAATCTTTCCAGATAGATTTGCCCTCCAACAAGACAAAACTGAGCACCGTTTAGGAACACATTGGTTTAAGCAATACACTACTCCCTCTAGTGGTCGGACATTCTTTTTCTATGTCTTCTGCGACTAATTCTCTCTGTCCTTCTACCTGTAACTGGGCTGATCCAGCCTCGTATTCTGGTACACTCATCCCAGTTTGTTGTTTTCTCTCTACGGAACACCCTACCCTTGTTTTCGTGTTTCAAATCGGACTCTGTATTGTGTTTTTTTTATTCCTTGTTGGTTGTTACACTGTTAGGTGTGGAAAGAGGGCTTGATATATTGCTGTCAAGTATTCTGTGTGAAAGAGAGGCTTGGTAACAGCTGTTTGTGCATAAGGCTGGTGAGACCAGGCAGCAATGGGACAAGTACAATCCACACCACTTGCTCTTACACTAGAGCACTGGAAAGAAGTTAACAAAAGGGCAAAGAAACAGTCTTGGGTTATAAAGAAGAGAAAATGGCAGGCATTTTGCTCTTCCGAATGGCCCTCCTTTGGTGTAGGGTGGCCTCAGGGAGGCTCTTTTCATTTGCCATCCGTATGAAAAGTAAAAAGCGTTATCTACCGCGCCAAACCCGAGGGACACCCAGAACAGGAGTCCTATATTCTTGTCTGGGAAGATTTGTGTGAAAACCCCCCGGAATGGATGTGCCCCTTTCTGTTTCCAACAGCTCCCGACAGCCTGGTCACCTTGCCGCCTGACCCTGAGCGCTCTTCCTTACCCCCACCTATTAACCATAGCATTCTTCCCGTAAGAACCCAAGAAGGAGGCGCCCCAGAGGAGATAACGAAGCCAGCCCCTCCCGGCTCACCTCTATGCCCACCACAGTTCCCCAACATTTATCCAGATACAACTGATCTTCTTCTTTTCGAGCCCCCCCCCTACAGGCCCACAGAACGGAGATTCGCCCTGCCCGTATCCACACAACGGGAGGCACCTGTCCCCCTTGCGTCTTCCTGTAAGGGCCTGGAGAAGCAGGGAGCAGGTCAGGGGGCGTGGCTGCTTCCCGGGTCTGCAGAGCGGGGAGCGTCTGCCCCCCCTGCGTCTCCCTCAACTTGCGAAAGTTCGGAGAAGGGAAGGGCAGACCAGGGGGTGTGGTGGGTCACCCCAGCGCCTGCACTAGGAAGAGGGGAACAGCCCACCCTAGCTCCTGCCTCGATCTGCGGGAATGCAGGAAGTGCAGACCAGGGGACGCGGCGGCTCACCGCAGTGCCTGCATTTGGGAGAGGGGAACCGTCCACACTGTCAGCTCCCACTGCCCCTCCCCAGCCACCACCACCACTATTAACCAAGGGGCATGACCGGGCCCCTTGCCTGCCTTCTGTTTTAACAACAGACGGACAGGAATCATACTATCCACCCTCCCCCCCTGACTCAGAGGGAGGGGATGGACGCACAGGACCAGCTGCAGGGACCCGGAGCCAGCTAAGAGGACAAAGCTCTGCCCCTCTTGCAGCATCTATCATGCCACTAAGACCAATGGTCCCCAACGTTCCTTTGCCCGATGGGCATGGTGGAAATATGCCTACCTTACAGTACTGGCCTTTTCCCTCCTCTGATTTGTACAATTGGAAGCTAAATCATCCTTCTTTTTCAGAGGACCCTACTAAATTAATCAACCTTTTTGACTCCCTAATGAACACTCATCAACCAACCTGGGATGATTGCCAGCAACTGATAAAAACCCTCTTTACTACTGAGGAACAAAATAGAATCCTGGCCGCAGCACGGAAAAATGTGATTGGGAATGGTGGTCTAATCACCGACAGGCCTGATGAAATAGATGACATCTTTCCTTTGCGCAGACCTGACTGGGACCCCAACGCTCCTGGAGGTAGGGAACATCTGTCCACTTATCGCCAGACACTCATGAGAGGTCTCCGGGAAGCTGCTAGAAAGCCCACAAATTTAGCCAAGGTAAAAGAAATAATACAAGGGCCAGAGGAGCCACCAGCTGTCTTCCTAGAAAGACTAATGGAGGCATATAGGCGATATACCCCATTTGACCCTGCTTCTGAGGTCCATCAGGCATCAGTAATCATGGCTTTTGTAGGACAGTCAGCAACAGATATTAGAAGGAAGTTACAGCGGCTAGAAAACATACAAGGCAAAAATTTGCAGGATGTGTTAAAAGAGGCAGAAAAGATATATGAGAAAAGAGAAACAAAAGAAGAGAGAGAAGGTTAGAAAAGGAACGTAGAGAGTGGGAAGAAGAGAGAGAAAAGGGTAAGAAGGAAGAGGAAGAGAAAGAAAGATTAGAGAGAGAGCGGAAGGAAGATCGGAGAGATTACAGGAGAACTAAGGAAATAGCAAGAGCCCTGGCCGTAGCAGTCAGTGCAGAAAGGGCAGACAGGGACCTGGGCCCACGTAAGAACCCGGGATGGAGCTCAGGCCCGCGTCGCGATTTAGGATCACGATGGAAGCCGCGCAAGCTCGAGAAGGACCAGTGTGTTCGATGTGGACAGATAGGGCACTGGGCACGGGAGTGCTCCCAACCCCCGAAACCTCGCTCAACAAAGACCCTAGCAATAGACTCCGAATGAGGGGGTCGGGGCTCCAATCCCCTCCCGGAGCTCAGGGCTAAGTTTAAAGTGGAGGGGACTCCCGTGGATTTTGAGTTAGATTCAGGAGCAGTATATTCAGTCCTGAAGAAACCACTAGGGCTATTGGCAAACAAACTAACTTTAGTACAGGGAGCAAATGGAAGCAAGTACAGACCCTGGACTACTAGTCGTACAATGGATCTGGGGAGAGGAGAAATAAAGCACTCCTTCCTGGTCATTCCAGACTGTCCTTCACCTTTAATGGGTCGAGACCTATTAACTAAATTAAGGGCACAAATTACTTTTGAGGAAACAGGCCCTGAGGTAATTTTTAGGAATCCAAAAGTCCAACCTATTGGAACATCCATTTTAACCATGAGAACTGAAGACGAGTATAGAATATTTGAGGAAGAAATCCATACCTCCAAAACAGATCTGGACTGGTGGTTAGAAATAGCACCAGCAGCATGGGCCGAGACTGCTGGACTAGGGCTGGCAAAACTACAGGCACCAGTAGTGGTGGAATTAAAGGCAACTGCAACCCCTGTAAGAATCAGGCAATACCCCATGAGTCAAGAAGCAAAGCAGGGAATAACTCCCCACATCAGAAAGCTCTTTAAGCAAGGAATTCTGGTAAAATGCCAGTCCCAATGGAATACTCCACTCCTCCCTGTCAAGAAACCTAGCTCCGGGGACTATAGACCAGTACAGGACTTGAGGGCAGTTAATGCCCGGGTGGAAGACATTCACCCTACGGTGCCCAACCCCTACAATCTGCTTAGTACCCTCAGTCCAGACAGAACTTGGTACACTGTGTTGGATTTGAAAGATGCCTTCTTCTGCTTACCCTTGCACCCAGCTAGCCAGCCGTTGTTTGCTTTCGAGTGGACAGACACGGAGGCCGGCATCTCAGGCCAGCTGACATGGACACGACTCCCGCAAGGATTTAAAAACTCCCCCACCATTTTTTATGAAGCTTTGCATCAGGACCTAAGTGCTTTTTGCGAACAACACCCACAGGTAACTCTGTTGCAGTATGTCGATGACTTGTTGATCGCTGCCGAAACCGAGGGCAGTTGCAGGCAAGCCACCCTAGATTTGCTACAAGAGCTAGCCCAGCTGGGATACCGGGCCTCTGCCAAGAAGGCCCAATTATGCAGACAGGAGGTAACGTTCCTAGGATACACCCTACGTGATGGCAAACGATGGCTGACGGAGGCTCGGAAAAAAGTAGTTGCCCAAATTCCGCCACGAACAACACGGCGTCAGCTGCGTGAGTTCCTGGGAACAGCAGGGTTTTGCCGTTTATGGATTCCGGGTTTCGCCAACCTGGCAGCACCTCTATACCATCTCACAAAGGGAGATGCAGCATTTGAATGGACTCCTGATTGCCAACAAGCCTTCAATGCAATCAAGACGGCCCTGCTGTCCGCCCCAGCGCTGGCTCTACCTGATGTGAGTAAGCCATTCACTTTATTTCTGGAAGAAAGAGGCGGGGTGGTCAGAGGCGTCTTAACCCAAACACTCGGGCCATGGAAAAGACCAGTTGCCTACTTATCAAAGAAATTGGACACAGTAGCCAGTGGCTGGCCCAAGTGCCTTAGGGCAATTGCAGCCGCGGCCCTTTTGGTAAAAGATGCTGACAAGATCTCCCTTGGGCAAAAGTTAACTATAGTAGCCCCACATGCACTGGAAAGCATCATCCGCCAGCCTCCAGACCGGTGGCTCTCAAACACAAGAATTACACACTATCAAAGTATTCTGCTAGACAAAGACAGAATTCATATCGGAGTACCTGCCACCTTAAACCCGGCCACTCTGCTGCCTGAAGAAGAAGCAGAGCCGATACTGCACAAATGCCAAGACATACTGGCTGAGGAAAGCAGTACCAGAAAAGACCTCCAGGACCAGCCGTTAAAGCAGTCAGATGTGATATGGTTTACAGATGGAAGCAGTTTTGTAAAAGGAGGAGAAAGAAGAGCCGGAGCAGCAGTAGTAAGCAATCATAAAGTGGTTTGGGCCCAACGGCTGCCAGATGGAACTTCTGCTCAGCGGGCAGAACTAATTGCATTAACCAAAGCTTTAAAATTAGCAAAGGGGAAGAAAGCCACCATCTACACAGATAGTCGGTATGCTTTTGGAACCGCCCACGTCCATGGCATAATTTATCAAAGACGAGGGCTGCTGACTTCAGCGGGAAAGGACATTAAAAATAAAAAGGAAATACTGGAATTATTATCTGCCCTTCAACTCCCCAAAGAACTGGCCATCGTTCACTGCCCCGGACATCAAAAAGGAAATGGAGCAGTAGCAGCAGGGAACTGAAAAGCAGATGCAGAGGCAAAGGCTGCAGCTGAGGGACTACTGCCCTGCCCCGTCGCAGGACCAAGGTCACTTCAGGAGGAGGCATTAGTATGGGTCAGAGAAGACATCCCTATACCTCCACTCAAGCCGGAGTGGAAAACTACAAAAATTGCTGGACTAGATCTGGAAGAAATAGAAGAGCCTGACCCAGAGGCAAGAAGGTTGTTGCCACTCAAGGAAGTACCTAGACAAGAGAAAACTTCAAGAATTCAAGAGTACCTAAAAACACTCCATCGCCTCACCCACCTAGGGCCCAGGAAAATGTTAGAAATTGCAAGAGACTGGCTGGGGGACTCGCGCCCCGAGGAAATAAAAAAACTTGCAGAACAAGTTGTTAAGTCGTGCCAGCCATGTCAGCTGGTAAATGCCTACCCTGGAAGAATCAAAATGGGAAAACGATTAAGAGGAATACGACCTGGACAGCACTGGGAGATTGACTTCACCGAGATCAAGCCCACCAAATATGGACTGAAATACCTATTAGTTTTTGTGGACACTTTTTCCGGCTGGGTAGAAGCCTACCCCTGTAAAAATGAAACTGCGCAAATGGTATCTAAGAAAATTCTGGATGATATTTTCCCCAGGTTCGGACTTCCCCAGGTAATCGGGTCCGATAACGGACCTGCTTTTGTGGCCCAGGTAAGTCAGGGATTGGCCAGGGCTCTGGGAATCAATTGGAAGCTACATTGTGCCTATCATCCCCACAGCTCAGGACAGGTAGAGCGTATGAATAGAACTATTAAGGAGACTTTAACTAAATTATCTCTAGAGACTGGCGTAAGTGACTGGATTTCCCTCCTCCCTTCAGCCCTTTTCCGGGCTCGAAACACCCCTCTCCCCTCCCAGTGTAGTTTAACCCCTTTTGAAATCCTATATGGGGCTCCTCCCCCAGTAAAAGTTATAACTGATACTTACGAACCTTCTCTTGCTTCCTCTTCCCCCTTGACTGCCCGACTGGCTGCTGTCACCACGCTGCAAAAGTGCATCTGGAAAAATCTTCAGCAAGCATACGAGCCCGGGGACCTGACAGTACCACACGACTACAAGCCAGGAGACTCAGTCCTCGTGCGGCGACATCGTGCTCTAACACTAGAACCCAGGTGGAAGGGACCGTATGTTGTCCTCCTCACGACCCCTACTGCAGTTAAGGTAGACGGTATTGCGGCGTGGATACACGCCTCACATTTAAAGCCAGCACCAATAGAATTTAATCAGAATGAGTGGGCAGTGGAGCGAGCAGAAAACCCGCTCAAAATCCGGCTTAAACGCCAGCAAACTGCTCCTCCTGCCTCAACTCCTGTGGTTACTTCTAATGCCCCCAGTCTTAGGGGGGTTTGATCGGCCAGTGGAACACCAAAAGCTGTTAAGGACTCTCTACGGTAACCCCTGTGACTGCCCTGGAGGTCATCAGTTCAAACCTGAGTACCGAGCTACACAGGCAGTCGACTGTGGCACTAAAACGGCCTATCTCCAGCTCAAGCCATCAGCTTCCACAGGTGAAATCAAGGCTCAGTGGGTATGTAAACAAAAACCCCAACCCCTTCCCCCGGACACGAAAGGAACCTGCCCCCCAGGATGTGTAGAGCTAACTCAGGTACACTCACGGTGCTATAAAACCTATCAGCAGTGCGTTAAAAATGGCCAACTCTACCTGGTGGTGAAACTAACTGATACCTACAAGGGGAGCATGGGAGGTGAGTGGGGTCCTGAAACTTTTAAAACTCCATACGGGGCAGCACATTGTCTAGCAAATATTGGAGATGTGGTCTGCTGGCCTCTAAAAGCCCCTTTACATATATCAGATGGGGGAGGGCCCACAGATCAAGAAAAAGAAAAGGAAGCCATAAAATGGGCCGAAAAGGAAGTTTATAACCTAATGCCAAACTGGCCCAAGCACCCTTCCCTTCAAGCTAGGGTGCTAAATGAGGATCTGGATTCAAATATACACGACATTCTAAAGTACACTCACAAGCTCTTAAATCAAACCAACCCAAGCTTAGCGGCTGACTGCTGGCTATGCATGAAAATGAGTAACGATTGGCCATTAGCAATACCTGTGCCTAAACCAAATATAAGTAGCTTTTCAAACTGCACCTATACCAAGCCCTTTAAAGTAATCCCTCAGGAATTTGACTCCTCCACTTGCTATGTTAGAAATTATTCACTAACCATAGATTTAGGGCAAGTACCAACAACAAGGTGCTCTAACATCTCCGAAGTCTCGTTGGACTTGGGATGCCTCCCCCCAGGACAGGTCTGGGTCTGTGGAGGAAATTTGGCTTATCCAGTGTTACCCAGAAATAGCACAGGCATTTGTGCACCTGCCTTCCTGCTACCCAACATTGATGTTCTCCCAGGAACTGAACCAGTCCCTCTTCCCAGCATAGACCTCCTGGGAGGACACCGAACTCATAGGGCTGTAGTATTACTACCCCTGCTGGCTGCGTTAGGGGTGGTCGGAGGATTAGGAATGGGAGCTGCAGGGTTAGGAGTTTCATTGGACCGGTATAATAAGTTATCTGATCGACTGGCCTCAGACATCCGGCAGGTTTACAAGTCTATCCAGGACCTACAAGACCAGCATGACTCACTCGCCCGGGTGGTCCTGCAAAATCGGAGGGGACTAGACTTAATCCTAGCCGAGAAAGGAGGATTGTGTGTAGCTTTACAAGAAGAATGTTGCTTTTATGTTAATAAATCCGGAATAGTACGAGACAGAATAAAGAAACACCAGGAAGAATTAGCAAAGCGAAGGGAGGAACTCTATGATCAACCGTTATGGTCTCTATGGGGAGGAATCCTCCCCTACCTCCTGCCTCTACTTGGTCCACTGCTAAGTGTACTCTTAATAGTTGCAGTAGGACCCTGTATTGTAAACAGAGTTGTAACTTTTATCCGCACTCAAGTGGGAAAAGTTAAGCTAATGGTGCTAAGACAGCAATATCAGGAAGTACCCACAAAACTCTGAGTAACCACTTGCTGCACCTTGAACTTAACCCCTGAAACCAACTCCGCCCCACCTCAGCAGGAAGTAGTTACAGAAGAGAAACCATCTGCCCAATATCCCTTCAATGTTCTTGGCTAGCAGTGGTTACTTCGGTTACTTCTGTGTTAATTCTAAGATTAGAATTATTAACAAGAAGGAGTGGGAAATGAAAGAAGTGAAAAACATATTTTCCCCTACACATTCCTGATAAGAGTTGTCTGTCTCTTTCTCATGCAATGCAATGTTCCCCCCTCACCCTCCCCTCTGTGTTAACTACCTGCTTGTCTCTTATCTACTGAGTTACAGGTGCTGATCCATTTGCTGGCTCCCCATGGTTTTACAGACCCTGCATTAATCGTCCTGAAGACATCTTGGAGACTTAATGTCTGAATCCCGCTCACTTGGAGACTTGAAGTCTGGACCCTACTCACACCTACCCCCAAAACCTCCGGATTCCCCCATATCAAAGCCCAGTCCTGTTTCCTCTGTAAAAATAACACAGCCCACCTGAAAACTGTATAAAACCCCCCTGATTTCAGACCTCGGGGTTCGCAACCTCTGCTCTGCTCTGAGCACGTTTCGAACCTCTGATCGATCAGATTAAAATTGGAACTTGCCTGCAATTTGCTGAGCACGTGCCTTTTTCACTATTCTGTGCTGGGCAACTGGGGGGGTCGGGTCGTCCGAACTTTTCAACATATCTTTTACATTTATAGAAAATAAGTATGGGTAAATCTTCTGATTTAAAATAATACTAGGGAAATAAATTATGTATTCTGTAACATGTATGTTTAAAACTATCATATCTTAACCCTGCTTCATATATATGTATATAGTAAGTAATATACTATATGAATAAATAATAACTATTTATATTCATAAAATACAAAGAACACTTTAAAATTGATGGCTTTAATACTTTTCCTTTGATATTCTTTTCTCTAAATGCTTTAGAAACCTCTATTGAAGAAGGTATTTATTTGACAATTTTTTCGTTATAACTCACTTTATTCTATTATGTTTGGTCTACTTAGTGAAAACATCTAGCGATTTATCTTAATTTATCCTGATTTAATTTCAGAGCATAAAAATATATGCTTATACTCTGATAATATGTGTAAATAGTCTTTACAAATTGTGCATAAGTGGCACTTTTTCAAGAGTGCAACAGACTTTAAGCCATTTCTAATCTTATTTGCTTAAAAAATTATTTTCTTTTTTACTTAGGTTTTGTGGATTGCAATAGTATCAACATCTATATTTTAGGCTAACAGTGCCACTTTACCACACCCACCAAGGTGTCAATATTCCTCCATTTCTCTAAGTTCCTCATCAACCCCTCCCTTACCATACCTCTAACCACTCTCACTCTTTGGGAAACTCAGTTCTTTTGACCAAACATTGGGATTTATTTTTATTGGGCATTATCTCTTCTGTAGCAGGTCAGCCCCTGAAGAGGTTGACTGATGGTGGGATGGAGAATGAGGCCCTTCTCTTCCAGCTCGGAGCACGCGTCTGCCACCCTGTCTAGCCCACGGTTCTGAGGTGAAACGGCGGGTAAACTGCTCGTGGAAATATTTGCTTTATTCGGATGGACAAAACTGAAGTCCAAAGACTCAGATTCAGTTCCAGCCAGCAAAAAAGCCCTCGCCTTCCACAGACCCTTGCTCTTATACTCCAGAGTCAGGTCCCACCCAATGGTGGGATCAGATACCAACCAATGGTGGAAGCAGAATCAGGTCCTACCCTAGGGTGGGGGCAGAATGCCAGGTCACACCCTAGGGTAGGGCACAGATTAGGGTGAGCAACATAGTAATCCCCCAAAATATTTACATACACAACAATTCCCCCTTTTGTTTTTAGTAAACAAACAATATTGTCTACAATTATTAAAAGAAAAATTAGTCAATAATAAAAGAGCAGCTGTTTGCATAAGCGCATCACAGGAAAATGTAAAGAAAAACTTCTAACCTAAGCACAGGGTGTCTAAAACCAGAAACATGTATCAAGGAATCAACTACAAGCTCCTTAGAAGATAAATCTAAGACGTACATAGATCTTTCGAAGAGACACCAGAAAGGTTGTGTAGCAGGCAAGAAGAAGCACCTTTTCTTTATTTGTTGTTGTTGTTGTTGGTGGTGGTGGTCGTTTTGGGGTCACACCTGGCAGTGCTCAGGAGTTACTCCTGACTCCACGTTCAGAAATCGCTCCTGGCAGATACCGGCATTTGAACCAATGACCTTCTGCATGAAAGGCCAATGCCTCACCTCCATGCTATCTCTCCAGCTCCATTTTCATTCAAGTTCAGGTAGACCAGAAAGCCCATCTTTGAGGGCATTGAACTAGGCCTTTATTTCGGAAGAAGTGGCACATACACCCTCTGCACAGTGGGGAGCCACTGCAATGATGATCAATAGGTATCTGAATTTAGTCCAAGTTCTTAATCCGGTCTGAAGTCCATAAGATGTCTGAAATTGATGTCGACTATTTATAGATGGGAGCTTAAGTCACAAACCAAACAAAATGTTTAAGGCAGAGACCCTCCCTGTGTAAATAAACAACTTGAGGGCCCATCCAAAATGGATGGAACCTTCTATAAACCTAGTATTTTGCCTATGATGCGCCCACGCAAAAAACCCTGAGAACAGACAAAAATATCATTTGGGAAATTATAGACAATAATATATAACTCACAAACCTAAAGTCAAGAAAGCAAAACCTTAATGTAATACAACATCGATTCCTAATATTAAAAACTAAAATAGAAAAACATTAATTACGATAGTCAAAAGGAGTGTAGTACCAAACGTAACTTCAAAGGATTACAGTTATAGGAAAAACAACAGATGTAATTTCTACAGAGTTCAATACCAATCTGTAAATATGAGGGGTCTGGAACTCCAAAAAGACAGGCAGAAGACACTTGATGGGTCTGGAAAAGCGGGTTGAAGCCTTGTACAGGAGATAACATCAAGCTGAATGAAGAAGGAAGGCCAGTACAGTCATCCATGTGTTGGGGCATCCCCAAGCGTTACATCATTACATCATAAGTTGGTTGGGCTTCTGTATTTCCTTTGGGATCGGTGCAATCTTGGGGTAGCCATTGTAGAAACGGTCAACAATAGCATTTTGTATGTGGATGGAAAACCAGAAATTCAGATAGCACAGTTTAACTGGGATCCAGAGACTGTGGGTCTTGTCCATGGATCTTTTCTCTGGTGTTACATTGTGACACAAATCCCAGGTGGCTTCATTTCCAACAAGTTTGCAGCATATATGGTGTAAAACTCCAACAGTCATGGATTTCTTCTTCCCGCCGAGATCAGGAAGCTTGTAGTTGTGGGTGAAGGAGATGGGTTGCACATGTGAAATCCTGAAAATTAAAATGTTAAGGACTAGGAAGAGAGAAGGAAGGATAAGGAAGACTAATTTGGGGAAGATAAAGTTAGGAAAAAGGAAACTATATACAAAATATGCAGAACAGACAGACACTAAACAAGACATACATACACAGACTTCACAAAAAATATGGCCATAACACTCACTCATACTAAAAAATATTTGTTGGAAAGGATCCAAAATAGAGCAAAAGAAAAGAGAATTCAGCTGAATCAACTAAAAGCTCCTTAAATGTAATAGCCGGCAATTGTTTAGATAAATCATTTCAAATTCACTAAAAATTTTTTTTTTTGCCTAGCAGATCTGAAAGAGAATTTCATGCATAATACAAACATGGACAACTCTACTATACGTGTATATCAGTATATATACAAAGTTATTGTATAACAGTAACTTTATGATAATCAATCATAGGCAAGAAGCACTGTGAAGAAAGTCCACCTAAAATTATCATTATGTCAGCGTCTTAAAACCTAAATTGAGGGAAATAAAGCAATGATGTTAAAATAAAGAGTGAAAGTCGTTAAATGAGTATACCTAGAAAGAAAAACAACATTAATATGATGAGAAATTTCTCTTTCAGGTGAACCTTGACTAAATTAATTTGTAAAATTCCATGATTAACTGAGACCTAGAGCAATAATGAAATTAAGACATAAATCCATCCTACAAGGAAACACATTGGGGATTCATGATTTTCAATCTATATTCATTGATCATGCCTGTGGAAAGAATCATAGAGCATTAATAGCAACTGATAAGGAAGTAAAATGATTATCTGGTGTTCATTGTAGATCTCTAAGAAGTATAAAACAGGATGTATGCTGCTGTGGATTTCACCAATGTATTAGGGACTTTTTTGATCTTCTTGTCATCAAAATTGATCCAGTGTTGTTTTGCAGCAATTTTACAGTATGAAGTACAGTGTCCATAGTGAACTTTACCATAATGGTTTGACACCGATGATAAGTTGTATTTCTTAATCTTGCTTTTATTCTCTGAAGTGAATTCCTCTAAATTGAGGTGTTCTAAAGGAAAATCTACATAAGTATGCAATTTTTTTATTTGTTTGCCATCAAAAGCAAAACGTTTCAAGTGTATTATAAGTGCTGGTGGCAGTTTCCATAAATACGTTTTCTTTGAAAAATCCCTTCTATTTTTGCAACTGTTGCACAGAACTTTGTTGTCATTTCTTAATTCTTCTTCTTTAAAAAATTCAGAGAGGCATTCCTGTAATGTACATTTATCTGTAGATGTAACAGCCAAAGACAAATGAACAAATGTCTCATAAACCTCAGACTTTTGGTGGCAAGTGAGACACTGGAGTATAGATTTGAATTGTCCTTGAAAGAGATCATAAATAATAGATTTATGAGCCTTTTGGTGTTCTGGACTAAATTGTTCATAATTTTCATTTCCCATGAGATGTGTAGTTTTGTCTGTCATTAGATTTACAGTAAGCAAGTCCTGATGTAATCCCTCTATTAGGAACATCAGTAGTTCGTGAGGATCCTGCTGATTGTGTCCAGCAAACTGGTCATTAAGTAAACCAATTGTTACTTTGAAGCTTTCAGGGTTAATATATCTATGAAATCCATTTCCCATGGTTTTGATGAGCCGACCAAATTCTTCGGCTAATTTACCTTCATGCCCCATCGGATTTTTCTTGTTAATATCCTTTTTATAATGATCTTTATAAAAATACTGAGTTAAGTCTGAAATATTATACAAGCATTGCAATATTGAGTTCATGTAGCAAGAGTTTCCTATATTTTGGAGCCCAGTTAAGACAGGTTCCTGTCTTTCCTTTTGCATCTCGGAGTGTAAGGGTTTATCACTACCATCAGTCTCACTCATTGTATGGTGTGTGACAGCTAAATCGTTCCCTGCCCCAGAGACCTTAGTAATATTACTGCTGTTAGTGTCTGAAGTATTCTGTTTTTTCTCTGAAGGGGAGTTTGTAGTCTGAACCTGATCATTTGTGCTAGCCCGATTTCTAACAAGACGTAATGGAACCCAAAATTTCTTGGGAGGGTCATCATTTATAGAAACATAGGCATAACCCCTTCCTCTTAGGAGAAGATAGCCAGCTATCCATTTTTCATCCTCCTTGATCCAAATAGGTTTATGGGTTGTTTCTTGTCTCTGAATATCTTCTTTAAAATGTCTTTCCACTGCAGTGTAGCTTTCCCCTTGGGGTAAGTTAAAGTAATTTAGTGTGATAAGAGTCAAAGATAGCAAATCCGTTGGTGGTAAACCTCTTTTTCTATTTTTTTGCAATTGAGTTTTTAAGGTTCTGTGAGTCCTTTCTACAATGGCCTGTCCCCTACAATTGTAAGGAATTCCTCTGAGATGTCTTATCTGCCATTCCTTACAAAAAAATTCAAAAGTTTTGCTAACATAGGCTGGCCCATTATCAGTTTTTATAGAATATGGAATACCCATCACAGAGAAACATTGTAAAAGAAAACTACAAGCAGCCTTAGATTTTTGAGAAGACATGGGAATTGCCCACATAAACCGAGAATAAGTGTCTACCACAACATGAAGATATGGTTTCCTTGGAAATAAATCTGTTTGAGTTATATCCATTTGCCAAAGTTCGTTAGACTGTAAGCCTCTTGGGTTTGCTCCTGCTATGTGAGTCTTTTTTGTTAACGGTGCACATACGTTGCAGTTTTCTACAATTTCTCTAGCTTGCCTCCATGGAATTTGGTAATTCACATGTAAACGGCGAGCATTTGTGTGTAGGGCTGAATGTTCCTCTATAGGTGATTTAAATATAGGCATTGCTAGCAAGTCAGCAGTTTTATTTCCTTGAGCCATAGGTCCTGGAAGACCTGAGTGGGCTCTAATATGTGTGATGAAGATGGGCTCAGTTCGTTTTTGAAGAAGCTGCTGTAATTGTTTTAGTAAGTCCTGTATGATCGGGTTATTAGCATTAAGGGATGCAGTGGCTATCACATGACATAAATTTACCACATACAAAGAATCAGAAACTATATTCATGGCTTCAGATACATTTTCTAATAGGTAAATTAACGTTGCTAATTCAACTTTCTGTGCAGATTTATATTTGGTATCTATGATCATATTAATGTTGTCTCCAGTTATTCCTCCTTTTCCATTTTGGGATCCATCAATGTAAAAAACCTTGGCATTGGGGATAGGGGAATCCCGAACAATTGAAGAAATAACAAACTGAGTTTTCTTTAAAAAGTCCCAAATTTTTCCTGCTGGATAATGGGAGGATATTTCTCCTGTGAAATCTGAGAGGGCCCTTTGTAGAGATTCATTAATTGGCAATATTGACTCAATTTCCTTTTTTGGTACTGGCAAAACTATTATATCTGGATCAAAACCTAGTAAAGATATAGATCTGAGTCTTGCCTTGATAATAATCTCTGAAATCAGTTGTAAGTAGGGGACAACTGAGCGAGGTTGTTTGTTATGTAAATACACCCATTCCAAAGGTCCTGACTGTTGCATCAAGGCCCCTGTGGGGGTTTCTATAGTAGGGAAGATTAACAGTAATACCTTTTCTCCTGGGATGAATCTTGAGAGAAACGATTTTTGTAATCTGCTCAAGAAGATGTCCAATTCATTTTTGGCAGCTGTTGTTAAATTTCTCGGGCTATCTAAAGCAGGGTCACCCTCCAACGTTTTAAACAGATTAGATAACTCTGCATTTGGAATTCCTAGTGCAGGGCGGAGCCAATTTATGTCACCTAAAAGTCTCTGAAAATCATTAAGCGTTCTGAGGTTTTCTTTTTTGATAGAAAATTTTTGTGGACGTATAGACGTCCGGTCCAAAATAAAACCCAAATATTGATACGGTGGCATTATCTGTATTTTTTCTAAAGCTATTTTCAGTCCTGATGTTTGTAAACAGTCAGTAACATAAGAGTATAATTCCTGTAAATCTGTTTCGTTGTTCATTGTGAGCAAGATATCATCTGTATAATGAAATATCATGGCTTGAGGAAATTTTTCACGAGCAGGGCTCAAAATCTTATCTACAAAAAACTGACACATGGTTGGGGAATTCAGCATGCCTTGGGGGAGAACAGTCCATTGGAAACGTCTGCAGGGATGGGTATTATTGAGAGAAGGAACTGAGAATGCAAAACATTTTTTATCATCTGGGTGGATAGGAATATGGTAGAAGCAGTCTTTCAGATCAATTATAATTAGTGGCCATTCCTTTGGAATAACTACAGGTGATGGTAAACCAGTCTGCAATTTGCCCATAGGTATCATGGATAAATTTATAGCTCTAAGATCCATCAAAAGTCTCCATTTACCGGATTTCTTTTTTATAGTGAATATAGGTGAATTCCATTGAAAAAAAGATGGTTCAATATGTCCTAAACTTAGCTGTTCCTCCACTAATTCTGTCAGCACCTTTAATTTATCAGTTTTAAGGGGCCACTGACCTGTCCAAATTGGTTCATCAGATTTCCATTTTATTTTTATTGGTGCTGGTGTTTTTACGGCAGTGGCCCCCACTAAAAATTTTCGGTTTTTAAATCAAAAGAAGGTTCGGACTCTTCTGGAGCTAATGGGATGTGGAATTCTGCTTTCCACTGTTTGTGTAGATCACGGCCCCACAGGGATGGTGAAAATGGGCCCACGTGAGGTCTGGTTATTGCTTTTTGATTTTCTGGGCCGTAAAATAGTATAGTCCTCGTACTCAACAGACAGGAACTCAGGCCTCCTATTCCTTCTAGGGAATACGGGATTTCCTGAAGAGGCCAATTTTCTGGCCATTCTTTATCAGAAATTACGGTAACCTGAGCACCCGTATCTATCATTCCATCAAAGGGTTTGCCTTCCAAGTGAAGTTTGATCATTTGGTGTTCATCTTTACATTTAGTAACCAGAGCCACGATTGGGTTTTGAGCAGCACCCGGATCTGTGCTTCCAAAACCTCCAATTCTAGTCTTATCTGAAGTCCCAAATTTGACATAAGGCACTATTACTATCTGGGCAATCGCTTCTCCTTTTTTAAAGGTCCATGTAACTGGTACAGTAATAACTACAATGATTTCTCCCATGGAATCTGAGTCAATGACACCAGTGATTACTGATATACCCTTTATGTTGAGGGAACTTCTGCCAAGGATCAAACCCATGGTATCTGGGGGTGGCGGGCCTACAATGCCAGTTTCTAACATGTAAGGGCATGCTCCTGGGTAAATTGTAATGTCCTCTGGGCATAATATGTCTAATCCGGCACTCTCTGAAGTGGAGTGGATTAATTCCCTTATCGTGATGAATTTTCTTGGGCTGGGCTTGGAAGGATTATTGTCTGTGAACTTTGACCCTGATTTGGAAGGGCCTGGGGGGAGGCCCTGTGGGCGTTTCCCTGCATCTTGTATGTGTGTTCTTGGGGAGCTGAATTTATAAGGAGATGACAATTTCTTTTGATATGTCCCTGTTTTCCACAATGGTAGCAGGTGATTTGCCTCCTGGGGAATGTGTTGAAACCTCTACTTAGGTTATTATTAATGAGGTTTCTGGATCTGCAATCTTTCGCCCAGTGGCGACCCCTTTTGCATTTTGGACAAAGACCTGGTTTCCGGAAAGTGTTCTGTCCCCGAGGGGAGTAAGGCATTGTTCCCTTGGTAACTGGGAAGGTTTGTACTGAGTCTAAGTGGGGTGGGGGTTGGGGTTCCACATAGACATTCCAGCAGGCATAAAGGTAATCATTCAGATCTGACTTTTCATTTAATGTATTCAATACTAATCTACAGGCTGAATTTGCATTATGATAGGCCAAAGATTTTACTAGGAAGTTTCTAATCTCCTCATCTTCCACCTGTAACTTCAGAGCATCTTTAATCTTACCTACAAACTCTGCAAATGACTCATAAGGGCCTTGGGTAATTTTTAAAAAGTTTCCTCTACCAATGCTGTTAGAATCAATTTTTTCCCATGCTGACAATGCAATCTCCCTGATTAAATTTAAGATTTCCTTAGGTAAAGCTGCTTGTGTCTGAATATTTGCAAATTGATTTTCTGCCATCAATAATTCATACGATAGAGTAACACCTGCCACTTGCTTTTTCATACCATCCGGACTATATAATTTAGCTTTTACGCCTTCTGAATAGTACATTTCCCATTCAGTTCACTGTTTAGACGACAGGCATATTTCAGCGATTCTTTTAAAATCATACAAAGTCCAAGATGAGTTATGACTCCAAAGTCTTAATAACTCCGCACTGTATGACGATTTTGGCCCATTTTCTTTACATGATCTTTTAAACCGATCTAATTCTTCCATCTGATAGGGTACATAGTTAGAAACATTTACCCCGTCTATAGGGGATAAGGCCTGATTAGCAAAATTACTCTGAATAGAGCTCTGAGACCGAGCATGTGGTTCATCGTTTGAATCTGCTCTGCTCTGCGATTCAATTTTGTGACTAGAAGGAGGCATACTTCGTGGAGTTAGCACTGGAGGTAGATCATTATCTGAGTCACTACTGTCAAGCAATTCACTATAATCAGGCTTAACATTCTGAGTTGTTTTTCTTCCAGCAAAAATTTCTATATTGTTGATGGTGGGGCTGGATTCGTCAGCCTGCACCTTGGTCTGAGTTTTTGTCAGATAAATTTCCTTATTATCTATACTGGTTTTAGCCTCACCATTTCTACACTTTCTATTTCCTAAATAGAAATAACAGCAAATAACTATGCTCATAATAATAACGTTAGTCAACACAGAAATTCCACAAACTATGATGGCTAGAGACACTACACTTTTCATTTGAAATATAGACCACAACCATCCAACTGCAGTGATTGTCCTTAGATCAAAACCAATTAGTTTTAAACAAAATGGAATGATCCACTTGTATACTAGAGCACCATTGCGTAAGACTAAGGGTGGTAAAATCCACATGACTAACCACAGAAACCATTTGATGGTCAGCATAGGAAATTTCCAATGAAATATTTCACTTACAGTTCTGAGGGTCCAGGGTTCAGGTCCCTGTTCGGGCGCCATTATGTAGCAGGTCAGCCCTTGAAGAGGTTGACTGATGGTGGGATGGAGAATGAGGCCCTTCTCTTCCAGCTCGGAGCACGCGTCTGCCACCCTGTCTAGCCCACGGTTCTGAGGTGAAACGGCGGGTAAACAGCTCGCAGACAATCAGGCTCGTGGAAATATTTGCTTTATTCGGATGGACAAAACTGAAGTCCAAAGACTCAGATTCAGTTCCAGCCAGCAAAAAAGCCCTCGCCTTCCACAGACCCTTGCTCTTATACTCCAGAGTCAGGTCCCACCCAATGGTGGGATCAGATACCAACCAATGGTGGAAGCAGAATCAGGTCCTACCCTAGGGTGGGGGCAGAATGCCAGGTCACACCCTAGGGTAGGGCACAGATTAGGGTGAGCAACATAGTAATCCCCCAAAATATTTACATACACAACACTCTTCATTTCATTTGATTGATTATACTCAATATCTGAGTGAGATAATCAGTGTTTGTCCCTCTCTCATTTAACTTAACATGATACCTTCAGTTCTACCCAAGATGTAACAAAACTTAGAACTTTATCTTTTCCTATAGCTGAGTAGAATTTCAGATTGTAAATATACTACAATATCTTCATCTACTCATCTGTTATGGGACACTTGAGTTGGCTGTAGATATTGATTATTGCAGTAGTACAAGTTTATTAATGTACATAGATTTTGTGTTCATGAATATTATAATAGTGCTGCAATTATTATCAGTTCACATGTTGTGTTCATAGTTATTGTAATAGTGGTGAAATTAATCTCAGTATAGACATACTTTGTGTCTTGGGGATGAGCACCAACAAAGCAAAATGAGTTTATTAAATGAAAACTTTATTTTTACATTCTTAAAATACTTTCACACTATTTTCGACAGTGATTGAAGTAGATAATACTCCACCAACAATAAATAAAGCTTTTTTTTTTAACCCAATCACCACCAGCACTCTTGGTTAGCCATTTTGATATGGGCCTTTCTAAGATATATATCTCCTTATTTTGAATTGCATTTACCTAATAATTAGTACAAATGTATATGTTTTTCACAAATCTGCTGCCTACAAATATATCTTCTTTAGAGAACCATAAATTTCACTCTTCTCCAAATTTTAATGGTGTTTTGTTATCATGAGTGAGCTTCATAATTGCTTTAACTAGGATTCTTTTGTTGTTGTTGTTGTTGTTGTTGTTTTGGTTTTTGGTTTTTGGTTCACACCTGGCAGTACTCAGGGATTACTCTGGCTCTGTGCTCAGAAATTGCGCCTGACAGGCTCAGGGAACCATATGGGATGCCAGGAATCGAACCCAGCTCCGTCTGGGGTTGGCCGCATGCAAGGCAAACACCCTCCCGCTGTGCTTTCCAGTCTCGTTAACTAGGATATTAACTAGGATATTAGCCTTTGTCATATACATGATGCTTCATATGTTTATTACTATTCAGTTAGGTTTTTATTTTTAGACATAGTTTCTTTTGAAGTTCAGGACCCTTTTATTTTGTTGTATTTTTATTTCATTTATTTTTTCTTTTACTAGAAAATCAAATTATTAAAAACATTATTAACATTATTTATTTTAATTATAATCTTGAAATCTATGAAATTATTAATCTCTGAAATCAATGTCTCAGAGAGGTCTGCCTGTTTTTCTTGAGATGCTTTGTAGATTCACGTCTAAAAATACATGTCTTTAATCCATTTGCCTTTACTATAAGTAGGAGAAACACTGCAAGAAGGATCATGTTCCCAGACTTCTCAGGTCTTATCTCTCTTAGGGAGGAGGCTTGAAGAGCTATGGTATCTGCAAAAAAGAAAAAAAGAGCTATGGTAGATTAACATGAGAAAAAAATTGACTATAGGTTAGGTAAAGCAACAGTAAATTTCATTAAAGCTTAAACCAGTCACAAGAAAGATGAATGGATGACTGCTCAAAGGTATCGAGATTCCTGATTTCTTCTTTAACCAAGGTTATATATTTTTCTTGGATTTTGGATTCCTTTCATTCTTACCCCTGTGAGTTTTCCAGAGAACTTGTGCACCCTCAGGTGCTTTCTGCTGAGGTCAGGTGCTCTTGCTATCTTCTTTTTGAGAAAACATTTATGTGTATTTTAACCTTTATTTATCATGGGGAGCACTCAACCTTGTGGATAGGGAATGCATTAAGATGCCTTTATAGTCATGCCATTCAAGTCGAGTTTCTGTATTATCTACTAAAATAATTCTGACTCTATGCTAAGACTTTTGCCCTCATAAGCCACATACTGTTCAAAGTCCTCTCTGGCACTCACTTTCAGTTTCCTATTATTTTCCTAATTTTTACATTAAATTGACTTTTGTAAATGGTGTGAGATAATAACCTAGTTTCATTTTTTTGCATTGACTAATAAGTTTGTCCATAACACTTTGCTGATCTTCTTTCTTATATTAGATTTTTATTTATTTGTTATAATTTTGTCCATATACCCAAGAACTTACCTTAGTGCTTCCAATTAAAATTTCTTGATCTGAGAGTCTGTTTTTGTACCATATTGATTTGATTACTATAGATTATAGCAGAGTTTAAATGTAGAAAATGCAACATTTCTCTTATTATTTTTATAGAAACAGTAAATTTATAAAGAGCCAATTACAAAATCAATAAAATGTTTAAATTTTATTCAAAACAGTGGTGTAAGAAATAAATAAATAAATATAACTGCACCTACAATTTTATTTAAAAAGTATAAGAAAACCATATAAGTATTATTATATATAGAAGAAATCACTTACAAGTGTAAGAAAATCAAGTTCTTGGGATCAACTTGACTTTTTAAAAGGCTTATTTACTTTAAACTGTAAATTATTGTTAAAAAGTAAAGATAACATGAAGTAAAATGCATTTAATGTTTATGAAATGGAATAATTAATGTTAACATGGATATTGTCTCCAAAGTACTCAGCAGTTTCAATGCAATTCCTGTCAAAACTCTTATGCTTTCTCAGGGATATATAATACAACTACTAAAATTTTGCATGTATCTATAAAATTCTCTAGTCATAGCAAATTGTAAAAAAAATGACAAAGCAAAATATTGAATTTCGTGAATTTATTCTATGTAAAAACTTTAAAATTTGATCATGACACATTTGTTTAATTATGATTTTGTTCCATCACTTTCCTCAGCCACTAATAATAAAATCCTAGTGACAAGAGAAAATATATGTTTTACTAATTGAAAAAGGATAGGAACTTTTAAATACAGTGTCCTTCATCTCATCTGTGAGTGAGACAAAGAACTCTGATGATATATTGGTATGAATCCCTTAAAGTTTAAAGACAGGAAACTGCATTGATGTGTCTAGAACAGACAGAGGTGAGAACTAGGAGCTAATCTGAGCACAAGTTATAGCAATTCTGACACTGGCATGTCAGCAGAAAAAGGTTGAAAATCAATGGTTTGCCTCTGAAGTTTTTGACCACTGATCTACAGTTAATTGCTCAAAACATTTTATATTCTAAGGTATAAAGTAGTTGAAGACTAAGAAGTTTCAAAAGTACCATGAAAAACACCAATACATAAATTTTTTGTATTTCAGGAAGACCTGTAAACATCAGAATATTATCAGAATAAAAAAAAATAATAATAGCAAATAATAAACAATAATAATAAATAATAAACACAAGCATGTGTCTAGGTGAAAATGAAAACTAAACATATAACAAGGTAGACAGAGATTCCCATTAGCATATACATTATGTAGGGATGATTTTAGCACCAAAGCACCATCATGATTCAAGTCAGAATCAATCTTCTTGATTTTTTTTTGTTGTTTTGGTTTTTGGATCACACCCGGTGACACTCAGGTGGTTACTCCTGGCTATGTGCTCAGAAATTTTTCCTGGCTTGGGGGACCATATGGGACACTGGGGGATAGAGCCGCGGTCCATCCTAGTTTAGCGCAGGCAAGGTAGATGACGCATTACCACTTACACTACTGCTCTGGCCCCAATCCTCTTGATTTTTGACTGTAGATTTTGTAGCCTGCCACTTTGCTATGAATCTATTGTTTCTAGAAGTTTTTTGGTAGTCTTTAGGGTTCTCTAAATATAGTATCATGTTGTCTGCAAACAGTAAGACCTTGACTTCTTTTCCTCTCACAGCACAGAGACTGGCTCACATCATAAAGAACAAGAACAATCAGTGCTGGTCGGGATGTGGAGAGAAAGGCACTCTGATTCACTGCTGGTGCGAATACCGTCTAACCCAGCCTTTATGGAAAACAATATGGAAGTTCCTCAAAAAAACTAGAGATTGAACTCCCATATGATTCAGTTATACTGCTAGGGATATACGTTAGGAACACAAAAGCACAATACAAATATGCCTTCCCCACACCTATATTCATTGCAGCACTATTTATAATAGCCAGCATCTGGAAATAACCAGATGCCCTTCAACAGATGATGACAAAAGAAACTATGGTACATATACACACTGGACTACTATGCAGACATCAGGAGAGGTGAAGTCATGAAATTTTCCTATACATGGATGGACATGGAAACTTTTACGCTAAGTGAAATAAGTCAGAGGGAGAGACACACAGAATAGTCTCACTCATCTATGAGTTTTAGGAAAAATAAAAGACATTATTGTAATAAAGGCCAGTGATAATAGAGATTGAAGGCTGGAAGAATTGTCTGATAATACAAAGCTCACCACAAAAAGTAGTGAGTACAGTTAGAGAAATAACTACACTAACAACTATCCTGACAATGTTAATACGCATGAGAAGTAAAATTCCTGTTTCACTATTCAGACAGGGCGGGGGTGAGGGGAGGGGTGTTGGAGGAGGGGGTATTGGTGGTGGAAATGTTGCACTGGTAAAGGGAGTGTTCTTTTTATGACTGCAACCCAACTAAAAACATGTTTGTAATCATGGTGTCTAAATAAATATATTATAAAAATTATGCTTACAAAAATTATGTTGTTTACAAATATTAAATTTATTATCTTAGATATAAAATAAGCAATATTGCTTATTTCTTTGACTTTGAAAAATGCTATGTTACACATATTTAAAATGTCTAAGCAATAATTCCTTTGGTAATCACCATTAAACTTTATGTCTTTAGGAATTTTACTATTTTAGAGGCCAGAGCAATAGCATAGTGGTGGGGTGTTTGAACTGGGATAGGGTGAATGCAAAGCATGCATCTCAGCTCTTGTATCACCACTTTTGATCCTTAAATGTGTATTATAAAAATATTAAAAAACTGTATTATATAAAGCAATATATTGTAAGCTAAATACTTGCAGGAGAGTTTATCACATTAAAAAAAGAAACACCTTGAGAAAAATTAATAATTTATTATTTTCTTAGACATATTACAATTTTGTTAGTTTATAAGGCTTGACTTATCAATTTTGTATTTTTGTTTATGACTTTTGGGCCATACCCAGTGGCTCTCAGAAGTTACTCCTGACACTGCTCTCAGAAATCACTCCTGGCAGGCTTAGGGGTCTATATGGGATGCAGGGGATTGAACCTGGGTCCATCTGGGTTTGCCGTATGTAAGGCAAATGCCCTACCACTGTGCTATTGCTCCAGCACCTCAATTTTGTATTTTTATAAGAAATAAGGTCCTCTTATGTATATGAGTTCTCCTGTTGAAAAATGTGATGACTTTTTATCTTTCTGAGAACTCAATTAAAAATAAGGTAAGGGGCCCGGAGAGATAGCACAGCGGTGTTTGCCTTGCAAGCAGCCGATCCAGGACCAAAGGTGGTTGGTTCGAATCCCGGTGTCCCATATGGTCCCCTGTGCCTGCCAGGAGCTATTTCTGAGCAGACAGCCAGGAGTAACCCCTGAGCAACGCCGGGTGTGACCCAAAAACAAAACAAAAAAAATAATAAGGTAAGAATTTTTCTGAATTTATTGATTGGTTATGTGCTGCTGATTCCACAGAAAGGAAATGTCTACACTCCATGGCCTATGATCTTGTTATAGAATGAATTATGAACTTATTTAAACTTCTCTTTCAGTTAGTGCTAGGATTTATGTGGGTAGAAATGACATTGAATTTTGAACAAAGTAAAAAAAAAATACTGTTCTAGTTTGTCACAGCTTAAACACATGGCTAAATATCTGAGTTGCATTTTAAATAAATTTAAGTAATTCCATTTTTGAAACAAATGAAATGTAGTTGAATTTACATTGATGGCATTAGATTTTTATTCAGAATATTTATTGAGAAAATAATAGTGATAGTATTCTAATAAGCAGAAAAGCTTCATGTTAAAAAAGACATAACTTTTAAGGACTTTACATTTTACTAGGAGAATATAGACAGTAAAACTAAAAGAAAATGAAAAAATATAATAATTCTTCCCATACTAGGTAATAAAAGAGCTATGAAAGGATGTGGTAGAAGTGCAATGAGGAGTAACTAAGATTTTTAAGGAAATGGGAATATTTATATAGTGATTAACATCTGAATTCTTAAAAGTAGATATTTTATTAAAAAATGAAGGAAAATTTAGGACTTTTTAAATAAAAATGAATGTGTCTAGATATTGATAGTTAAATCTGTGCTAAGAGATACAACATAATTCATAAATTGATGTTGAAAACTTTCATTTATCATCCAATAATATCTGGGCATTGAAGAGATGGATCAATAGGTAAGGTGCTTACTTTACATGAAACCAAAACATATTTGAATCTTGACATAATATATGATCCTGAGTATCACCAGGAATGATCACTTAGTGCAGAGTCAGAATTAAGCTCTGAGAACTGCCAAATAATATCTAGAAAGATTTGTATTAGCGAACTAAAAATCCAGCAATGAATGCATTTGGGGAATTGAGAAAATCACATACATAGAAAGAACATTTGATAGCAAAATGGTATGTAATAATACTGTTGCCAGAGTCCAACCAAGAGATGATAGAATATTATTTTATATAATGAAAAAAAGGCAGAAAGAGAAATTTGATATAGGACTTAATGTTTTAGGTAGTATTGAAGAGACAAGAAAAAAGCGAAATGATATTTAAACAATTTTACTTTGGTTATATGTGTTAGCATAAACCCGTATTATGCACACAGATATCAGAATCAGGGGCAAAGAGTTATACTTTGAAATTTCATTGCCATGTGTATTTCATCTAAGACGATGGAGTAAAAAAAAATTGGTACTGGTCAAGTAATATGTGGATGATATGGGCATGATAATGTTCCAAATGGTCAAGAGTGAAAATCTGATGGTTAGAATATTATGTGTATGAAGAAAATAGGAATTCATGAATATGAAGAAAAGTAGAAAAGAATTGACAGGTTTTCAAAATCAGGAAAGAAAAATTTCACCAAAGATGGGAAGATAATAGTAGCAGAGTTTGAATAGAACAAAGTTTGGAAATAGGCCAATGTAATTTTTATTTATGAGATAATACAGATATGTGTGAGGCACCTAAACAGTGAGAAGAATGAAAGAAAATGTAGGGTGGGGGATAAATTATACCTAGAATAGATATAAAGTAGCCTTCTCCTTTAATAAAGGTTGTGTTAGAGGAGAGAAGAAATATAAGAATTGAGAAAGATTATTCAAATTTATTTTTATATAGAGAAGTCTGAATTTATCTCTGTGCAGATAGGCTTCGGAGATAATTTGTAAGAAATTCAAGCCTTGAGAATAAAGAGAACTACTTTTTAAGTTATCTACAGTATTCAAATGAAAATACTACATAAATTTGTCCATCAGATGAATATTTTTCAGCAGTTTATACATTCTGTTGTGTTCAGCTTTGTAACTATAATCAAACTTCGTTCCATAAGAAAATAAGCCCTTTTATTACCCCCAAATACGTGCAAGAATTGGACATCCTACATAAGAGATACCATTGTTCTCTCTGAAGTGAACAAGGATGGAAGAAACTAAAATGGTTTAGACTAGTCTAGAATTCAAACATAGACTACAAGAATAAGTGATCTTTTCTTTCTTTTTTTATTTCTATTTTATAACAGAATGCCAGAATTTCAATTAATTATCTAAATTATATGAATCTCTTTTAAACAGTAACACAAAACAGCTACCATTGACTAGATGCCTGGCTTTTTAATTTTGCACTTGGCTCTTACTAACAATTAACTTATTGAACCATCTTGTTCTGTTTTACAAATTGAGGGGGAAATAATTGAGGAAACCAAGACCAAACAGTCATATGAACATTGAGTAGAAATAAAAAATGATCAGACTTAAATACCAAATCCAAAGCCAACTACAACAGAATCAATACCCAATCTACAACAAGCTAGACACAGCAGGAACCACTTACACTAGCAACCCAGGGGGGCAAATGATGTGCGATATGGGATGCATGCTCTGAACAGAAATGGAGGGAGGACAATATTGGTGGTGGGAATGCCCTCATTCAATGTCACTATGTACCTAAAATACTACTGTGAATGATTTGTAATCTACTTTGGTCAAAATAAAAATTATTAATAAAAATTTTTTTAAGAAAATGGTTAGACTAGAATGGAATATTTGCTTGTTCAGTTTTTTTTTCTTTTTGTTTTTTGGTCCACATTCATTGGTGCTCAGGATTATTCAGTGGACCAACTGAGATGCTTGCAATAGGATAATAAAAAAGGATTCTTAAACAGTGAAGATTTTTTTTAACTTTATTGATTGATTGATTGATTGATTAATGATTGATTGGTTGTTGGGTCACATTCAGTGGTGCTCAGGGGTCACTTCTGGCTCTGCACTCAGAAATCACCCTTGACAGGCTGAGGGACCATCTGGGTACCGGGAATAGAAAAGGACCCCTTTCAGGTTGGCTGCATGGAAGGCAAATGCCCTACTGCTCGGCTATATCTCTGACCCCAACAATAGAGTTTTTTTGGTTATATGTGGAGACATTTTGTTTGTCACAGGTGAGGTGTGTCACATTACTGATGTCTGGTAGAGATCAATTAAGAATGATCATAAACTCTTGTTTGTTGAACAGATCGTAGACCAAAAGCTAGGCTAGAGGTTTTCGTTGCTGTTGTTGTTGTTGGTCCCGGGATGCGTACTGTCGAGTTTTGGTTGTAACAACCAGTCATCTGTATATAGCAATCTTGGCTTTTGCTCAGGTCAAAGGGTGACATGTTTTCTGATTTTGTCTTATCTTTGGCTGATGAGGAAGGACAACTTGCTCTTAGATCAAGTTGTTCCCATTTTCTCGTTGTCAGGTTATAAATTTAGAACTGGCACATGTTGGCATCAGAGCAGCATTATGGATGCCCTGGAGGGGATTTGGTTCCTGGAACTGTTGTGGAGAGCTCTGTCATTTCTATGTCTGGGATCCAGGGGTCAAGGCTGGACGGTCGGTGTCTAGTTCCCTGGAGTCTAAGTTAGTTCCACATGACATACGTTCAGGGTGGGAGATGTTCCTGAGTTGTAAAGAAGTATGAGTTCTTATCCCTAGTAGATAAGAGCTTGTTTTTACACATAAAATTTCCCCTTTGTTTAATATGTCTTTGCAGGAAGAAGTGGTGCTACATTATATTGTTGGTGGATTTTTGGGGGTGGAGAGAAGAAAACAGACACACGCCAAAAACTAAAAGTATATCTGCTCACACATATCTAAAGGAAAAAAAAGTTTCTCTTTAAAAAAAAAAAAGATTAAATAAAAGACGTAATTAAAGAAATAAAGTGGGTCCAGGAGAGATAACATGGAGACAAAGCATCTGTCATTCCTGCAAAGGACAAGGATGGTGGCTCAAATCCCAGCATTCCTCTTGGTCCCCCGTGCCCACCAGGGACAATCTCGGAGCATAGAGCCAGTAGCATCCTCTGAGTACCTCCTGGAGTTACCCAAAAGAAGCAAAAACAAATCAAATCAAAAAACAAAACAAAAACAAAACAAAAAACGGACACAAATAAAAAAGAAAAGAAGAAAAAGAAAGAAAAAAAGGGAGAAAGTGAAACGAGATTATTTTACATTTGGGGTGAAACAGGGTAAGAGGTGGTGTTATATAGGTCTATACTTATGATGAAAGTATAGGCTTCCCCATTGTCTTTTGAGATTTCCTTCTGAGGTGTGCGGTCCAGGCAGGGAGGTCTTGGATAGAATTCTTGCAGTGAGGGTCCTTTGGAGCTAGTCCATCTTAATGCATGTGCTTGTCTATAATAAAGAAATTGCTTTGTTCACAAAGGTCATAATGACCAACTCTGCTTCTTTTATCTATCTGCTTTCAATCATAATGCTACTGGGAAGATTGCACTGGTGAAGGGGAGTATTTATTTATTATAACTGAAACCCAACTAAAAACATGTTTGCAATCATGATGCTTAAATAAAGATATTATTTACAATATATATAAAAGTATTAAATAAATATAAAAAAGAATGATCATAAACATCCTTCATTGTTTGAAACAGCTTCTCACCTTCCACTGCCCTTAGCAAAGGATTCTTAAACATATTTTAGGAATAGTTTTGAGGTTGAGGATTTCTTTACGAAAACCATAATGATCCCTAATTTTTTTTTGTTTCTGGGCCACACCCTGTGATGCTCAGGGGTTCCTAGCTATGCTCTCAAAAACTGCTCCTGGCTTGGGGGACCATATGGGATGCCGGAGGATTGAACCACAGTCTGTCCTAGGCTAGCATGCACAAGGCAGACACCTTACACCCTGCACCACTGCTCCAGTTTCCTAAATTTTTATTTTATCAATTATTAATGATAAAATAAAATGTTAATATATCTAAGAGGATTACTGTTATCTTTAAGGAGTGATGCTGCCCCTCTTCCTATAATGGTCAATGAACAGGGGTATGGCCCCTGTAACAGACAACTTACCAGGTATAAAAAGAAAAGTCTGGCAGTTGGTAGCAGGACCCAGGAAAATACTGGGTAAAAGCCTGTATGCTGCTGCCTGGGGACCCAGAACCCTTGGCTGGCCCTGGCCAAACATAAAGCATAAACACCATTAGCCATAGAGATTTGGCCTTCTCCTCCAGTCTCTCTCTCTCTCCCCCCCTCTCTCTTTCTCACTCTCACTCTCTCATGCTCTCTCTCTGTGTCACTCTCTCTTCCTTCTCTCTCCCCTTTCCCTCAATCCCATATTATATCCTCCCTCCCTCTCTCTCTCTCTTTTTCTCTCCCTTTCTCCCTCTATCCTACTTTATCACTTCCCTCCCTCTCTCTCCCTCTCTCACTCTCTCTTAACTTCTCTCCTCTTTAACTATCCCATTTTATCTCTCCCCTCTCGCTCTCCCCATTCTTCCCTCCCCTCACTCTCTCTTTTCTCTCTTACCCTCTCTCCCTCCTTCCCTCCCTCTCTTTTTTCCTCATCCTACAGGTTAAGTTCAGGTGATGCCTTGCATTAAAAGGCAATGTTGTTACTTCTATTCCCCCCCACCCCATCTTATGATCAGTTTTTGTTGGCTACAATTAAGAGCTTACTTTAATTAGCTGTTACAATTCTTCATTAGTATTAGTATTGGATTTTGTAGCAGCTTTACCATTAACCAGGAAATTATGGAAAAATGAAAATATTTCCTATATGCCTAGTCAGACTCTCCTTCATTTCAACTATCATGATATTATTAATAAGTAAGAAAAATAGAATGCCTGTCTGGAATACAGGCAGGGGTTGGAGGGACGAAGCAGATGGGGGTACTGGTGGTGGAAATGTTGCACTAGTGAAGGAGGTTTTTTGTTTTTTTTTTTTTTTTTAATTATGACAACAAAGATGCAAAGAAAGAGGACCAGGTAAAGTTACAGTGGAAGCCCAATCACCCATAAACAGAATTCTCGGTAGTCCCATCGATGATATCCCAGCCTTGAACTTTCAGCCAAAGAACATTAAGAAAAACAAAACTGAACCCCTGTACAATACAATTACTTTGTTCCTCAAATCCCCAGTTGTAGTACATACTATTTCTTAGCAGCACACAATATAATCTAAAGACATTAGACTTATGTAACTCCTTAAATATTGAGGGCAACGTACATTTCTCTAGTTCCATGCACATGCTAACTAGTTTAAGTTAACATCAAAAGTTTTAGTGGCTTGTTTTTCTTAAGAATTGGAGTCAAGGGAACATAGTAAAAAATGGAATTAAAGTGGCATTTGTTTGCATAGGCCCACCAAAACATAAGGGACATGGAAAGACAAATTATGGTCTAAATACAAGGAGACCTTACCCCTGAAGTTTCCTGGCACAGGACTGACTCTAGGCTCCAGGCAAATTAGTTTGTTCAATTCACGTCATCGTCTGTAGTGGCAATATACCTCCATTCCTCACATAGTCTCTGTTGTTGGTATCATGCTTCTGTATTAAAGATCCTGGAGTCTGCATCTCCCGTATTGCAGTCGGGAAGGTGCAGAGCATCCTCTCGTTTCACCTCACACTTAAGGGGGACTAGAGAAAACCATGTCCTGTAGAGCAGGTCATTGTTGCTGTCAAGTCTTCTCAGTGTAAACGGAAGTCTCTTTTTAAGAGGTCGATGTCAGACCCTTGGTAGTGTCTTTCCTGGTAGAGGACTGCTTCCAGCTGTTGCTATAAAAGACCTTGGATGTTTCGTAGTTAGCTTGCCTGGTTCCGGCGTGAATGGAGGATGCCCATTCTTCTGAGGCCTGTGCCAGGTCATTATATCAATGTTCAGGGTGTAAGGTACATTGTACTGAGATTTATTAGATAAGAACTTATCTGTATGTATGATATTTTCCCATTTTAATGTGTCTATGCAAACAAGAATCAATGCCATGGGGCGTTATTGGTGCATCTAGGGGCACTAGGAACAAGACCAGCAATTTCCATGACATAGTTCAATCATAGTCATCAAACTGGGGGACAGTTCCACCAACAATCCTTACTGAACAGCTTACAAAGAAAAGACAAGATGAAAAGTGAATAGAAACATCCTGGTAGAAGACTATATAGAGTGTTACATCAGCTAAAGAAAATACCATTAAAATATTCAAAAGATATATGTGTTCAATTTATGTCCTTCTAAATAGTTCTGGGATTTGTTACATATACTGTAAGTCTTAGGTCAGAGATTAGAACTATGTGTTACTGAAGTTAAGAAGGGTAAATCTGGGGTACTGATGGTTCGAAGGAGCAAGTGTTCCGCCCCCGCGTGGTTTGCAAAATGTAGACTGGTATGAAATTACCAGTGACAGACTGAGTATAACTAAGCAGCTATCTGCCACCCACCAAATCAAACTCCACCCCCTAAGCCCCACCCTAGGCCTGTCCATGCCGGCTAAAAATCCTGCTCCGGGAAGGGAGGGAGACCCTCCCAAGCCTGGAGTTCAGGGATTTGCTCCCCACCCTAGGCCAGGGACCCGGCCCGGCCCGGCCTGGGAGTGGGGAAAACCCCGGGTGCCCCATCAGCTCCTCCCAGGAACCCACCTGGAGATCCGGAGGAATGGGGGAGAGGGGGCTCGGTTGACCCCGATCCAAGCTCCCTACCCTAGGCTGGACCATGCAGCCACTGGCATATGGGGGGGCCCGCCAGCTGCCTGTCCATGCCGGCTAAAAATCCTGCTCCGGGAAGGGAGGGAGACCCTCCCAAGCCCGGAGTTCAGGGATTTGCTCCCCACCCTAGGCCAGGGACCCGGCCCGGCCCGGCCTGGGAGTGGGGAAAACCCCAGGTGCCCCATCAGCTCCTCTCAGGAACCCACCTGGAGATCCGGAGGAATGGGGGAGAGGGGGCTCGGTTGACCCCGATCTAAGCCCCCTACCCTAGGCTGGACCATGCGGCCGCTGGCATATGGGGGGGCCTGCCAGCTGCCTGTCCATGCCGGCTAAAAATCCTGCTCCGGCGGTTTGTTTTTTTTTTTATGACTGAAACCCAACTACAAACATGTTTGCAATCATGGTGGTTAAATATATTATCAACGTGTAAAAAAATAAAACATCTTGCACAAGTGAGCCATAATATATTGGTAGTAACAACTAAAAGCTATAATTTACATTAAAGTTTATACCGTGTGGTATTTATTTTGATAATTGTGGGATTATATGTTTAACTGTTGAAGATCATACTGAATAGTTGCACTGCTCTAAAAAGTACTGTTTTAGACCTCTTCAAGTTTTCATTTTTCTTGAATTCTTTTCTATATCCATTTTCTTACTTTTGGTACAATGTCATAAAATGGAAAGGATGCATTATTTAGTCTTTACAAATGGTCTTTTTTTTAATTTTCTGGTATGCGATTTTCTTCCTGCTTTTATATGGCTTGACAACTTATTAAGTTAATCTTTCCAATGGTACTGAGGTACCATATAGTCACTTACAGTTATAACTCAATTCAGTGATACCAGCCTGATGATTCAGAGATCAGTTCATGAAATCAAGTGCTGCTTGTACCTGTAGTTGAAGCAACCCCTAAAAGCCACAGTCATCACTGTTGTGGTGGAGTTCTGCAATGCCAAAGATCCAAATAAGGTTCTGCTGCATGCCAGTCATGCATGCACTACCTCTGTGATCTATTTCTCTGTGTATCCAAATCACTAATTTTTAGGACTGAATAATACTTTATTTTATGATAATATCACAGTTTTTATTTTTTTATTTTATTTTTATTTTATTTTTTTTGGTTTTGGGGTCACACCCGGCAGCACCCAGGGGTTACTCCTGGCTTAAAGCTCAGAGATTACTTCTGGCAGGTTCGAGGGACCATATGGGATGCTGGGATTCAAACCACTGCCGTTCTGCATGCAAGGCAAATGCCCTACCTCATGCTAACTCTTCGGCCCCAATATCACAGTTTTTAAAAGATATCATGAAAAGTTCTAAGTATTGTCAATTATATATAAAAAATGTTCTAAATTTTTCTTGCATAGGCTTTTATGTAGAAGTTCTTAGTTATTTTGAATTAACACCAGGGATTGCAACTATTGGATCACACATCACTGGATCACATAAGAATAAATTTAGTTTGTTGTTATCATTTATTTGGGTTGTCATTGCTAAGCCATACCCAGTGGTTCTTGGGTTTTACTCCTGGCTTAGAGCTCAGGGTTCACATCATAGCAGGACTCAGGGGACCATATGGGTTGAATGGGTTTTAGCCTGGGTCAGTCACATAAGTAAGCCACCCTGCAAACTATCTCTCTGATAGCTACAATGATTTATTTAACAAACCAATAAAAAGGTACTTCAAAGAAAAATTAGTACTTTCAATTTCATAAAAATTAAGTACTTTTGTTTTGCAAAAAAAATTTTGGGGGTTTTTTTTTGAAGGGGGGCATACACAGTGGCACTCAGGGGTTACTCCTGGCTCTGTCCTCAGAAGTTGTTCCTGGCTCAGGAGACCCTATGGGATGCCAGGGATCAAACCCGCATCCATCCTGGGTTAGCCGCATGCCAAGCAAAAGCTCTACCACTGTGCTACTACTTCTGCCCCATAAAAGACACTTAATAAATAAAAGGATAAGGGCTGGAGAATAGCATAAATTGGTAGGTTGTTTCTCTTGCATGCAAGAGAACCCAGGCTTAACTCCAAGCACCCTATATAGTCCTTTAGCCCCCAGGAATGATTCCTGTGTACAAAGTTAGAAATATGCCTTGAGCACTACTGGGTGTGCCCCCAAATACAGAGAGTCAGATTCAGGGATAGAGAGCAAAAGACAAATTTACACTGGAAGAAAATATTTGCATAATTTATATCCAGTAAAGCACCACTATACAAGAACCTTAAACTCAACCAACAAAGAAGATAAGTAACTCACATATAAAATAGGAAAAAAAAATTCTGAAAATTTTAACCAAAGAAGCAACACAATGACAAAGAAGCATTTGAACAGATGTACTACATCTTACACAAATACAAATTACCTCTGAATATTTATTAGAAAAATAAGCCCCCAGTCTGCCCACTGAGCTATAATTTTAGTCCAAAAATAAGTTTAGCTTTCATAAAAAAAAAAAAAAAAAAAAAAAAGAGGGGGCTGGTGAGGTGGCGCTAGAGGTAAAGGTGTCTGCATTGCAAGACCGCGGTTCGATCCCCCAGCTTCTCATATGGTCCCCCCAAGCCAGGGGCAATTTATGAGCGCTTAGCCAGGAGTAACCCCTGAGTATCAAATGGGTGTGGCCCGAAAAATCAAAAAAAAAAAGAAAGAGGTTAAAAAAAAAAGAGGTTGAACTATCTTCCAAAGTGGATGTAGCACTTCGTGTTCCAGTGTAGGATCATAACCTCAGGAACATCCCAGAAGTTGTTTGAAGTTGACCTTTTACTTGAGAAAGTAAACAAAGACAAAAGGAAAGGGCTACTCCAGAATAGTGTGTAGCAGTTTTAATGAATATGACATTTATAAAACTTTGTTTGCGCAATCATAACACAAAAGGTTTTTTTATACTTGTGACAAATCTTAAAATTTCTCTACAGACGTTACCTGTGTTGAGTCATATGTACAGTCTAGAAAATCTCAACAACAAATTAAACCTAACAAAATATTTTCATTATTTTTATATTTGGGAGGATTTGGGGTCTTCCCCAGCTGTGCTCAGGCCCAGCTCTTGGCTCTGTGGTTAGGAATCATTCCTGGAGAAAATTGGGTATCATATATAGTGCCTCGAAATCAAAGTTGAGTTACTCTACCGGGTTAGTGCTTTACTTACTGGATTATCTCTTGTTAAATGCCATACACCAGGTTTCATTTCTGCAAAGTTTTATCTTTAGGCAGCTTCTAGGAATATACATTACAGTGTCAAAGATTGAACATGCAGCTGAGTGGAGGATATGAGAAGCTTTTGACTATTTGGCCAATGCATTTATTGGTGAAGCAAATGATTATGCTTTTCATGCTCATCAGAATTTAGCATTCTGCCTAAATTGAGGTCCTTACTGTTCCACATTCTAACCTGCATTTGATGATTTTGATACTATTGTATTGTTTTATAAGAACCTCCTATACTGTTGTTTGTTCCTGGCATGTTGCTTTATGTTCCCTTGATAGATGTTCCAAAGTTCTATATTGATTCAAATCTGACCCAGTGAAGTCCACCACTTCTTTTTCTCCAAAGTGTTTTTTCCACAGTAAGAAACAAAGATTTATTAATAGTGAGAATCATCATCATCTACAATTAGATAAAGCCATCAATATGACCATTGCTAACAGGAATAATCTCATAACCAAACTGTCAAGGAAAACTGCAAATAAAGCAGTTAACCAGCTATTTTATCTGTTGCAACAAAATGGTCTTATGATCAATAAGTTATAAGGAGAAATGCTCATGGAGAATAATTTAGTCAATCTCTGGACATGATTTTGACCAGAATGTTCAAATTTAAGTCAGAAACAATTGGTTAAACTATAGATTTTAAGAATAGTTTAGCTCTATTTTAATCAATAACTTATTTCAACTGCCTTACTGTCATCCCAGGTCCCATTTGCCTGTCAGAGTGTGTGATAGATGAGGGTGTTCATGATGAATCTGAAGCCGTGCAAATCATGCATGAGAAAGTATTTAAGATTCCTTTCAAGAACACACTAAAGAAATCAATTTTCAGCATTTGTTGCAAAGCTTATAATAAAACAATAGTTTTCAATCAAATGCATTAAACATATGACTTTGATTAATATTTGTGTATATATTTTTTTTCTCTTCTGACAATTCTGTATGGAAAATTCTGGCAAGTAGAAAACTGAAATAAAATTTTGCTCAATATAATTTATTTACAAAACAAAATAAGGTTGTTAGCATTTCCTAATAGAAACTATTTATAGTAGCTTTCCGATCTTTCTTGAGGTTCAAAGTATAAAGAGGTCTAACACCGGAGTTCTAGTCATCTACTGAAGAGATAAGTATATGTAATAAATGTGAAAATAACAGTTGAATATAGTGACAAGAGAAAAATGAAAGCTGGAAACCATAAAATAGAAGTACACATGTAATTTCATCAATTGTTCTGAAAAGACAGGAGATGGAGTTTGAGTCAAAGGTAAGAAAAAAATTTATTGATAATGAAAGCTATTAAAATTTCATGGCTGTTGGGAAATTTGTGAAACCAGTCTGATAAGTCTTCTAAAATCAAGGAGATTGTCACATATCTGGGGAAGTAAGTGATGGCCAATGGAAAGATAGAGCATTCACTTAAGAGCTCTGTAGGGACAGGCATATCTGATTCTACCAGTGAATTTCAAAGTGGAAGATTTATCTTGTTTATTAGAAGTTACATTAAAAATGTTAATCTGTCATAAAGTAATGATCAGTGGAATATTTCATGCTCTGTGAGTCAAGAGCAACCTTGGGCTCTTTATGAGCTGAAACAGTGGAATGATGACTTACTCAAGAGCCTGATATATATAGCTCTGGAGTCCTTCAGACTAGTTTGAGAGATAATAGTTGCTGCCTTGGAACCTGAAATTTTGACATTCTAATGGAAATTACCATTTATGTGTAGATGTAGAAGGTCATTCATCAGCATCAGTGGTATTGATATTTCTGCATAAAATGCTTTCAAAATACAGCATACCTGTAACTTCCTTAATAATATTTGTACTAGTTTATAGTACAAATATAGTACAAACTATAGTTTGTGCATCCCATGTTGAATTTTTCACTTAGAGATTACATTAGTAACCTCTAGTAGCCATGTACTGAATGTGTGATAGTAATTTTTTAAAAAGGCCTTTTTTGCCAGGGCAAAAGAGGTAGTGCAGAAGATAGTTGTTGACTTACATACCCATGCTTGAATTTGATACAAAGCACTACATGCTGTCCCTGAACTCTACTGAAGTGATCCTTGCCTACAGAGTCAGTAGTATGCCCTGAACATTGCTGAATATGGTTCACAAAACAAAAGCAAACCCCAAGTTGGCTTTTTGTGGGCAGACAGCATGATTAGTTAAATAGCAAAACACTAGAGATTCTAAGCAGGGACTATGTAGGTATAAAGATTGACCAATCAGTAAAATACTTCCAGGTAACTACTTTCACAGAGGTAGAAATTACAAACTGAAGAACAGGATTGGCTTATGGTGGCCTCTACAGATCCACTTGAAGCTATATATTTTAAGGGGATTGATCTGCTAAGCTAGAATTACTAGGCAGAGAAAGGTAGCTGACAGGGTGATGAACTCTGAGCAAGTAGCCAGGCTGATTTTTTTCCCTAAGCCTTGAATGTCTGGAGTTAAAGCATTTAGCATTAGGTAGAAGGAGGTCAGAGTCTGGAGGCAGGACAAAGGGAATTACGTGTGCTTAAAAACCCAGTGGAGTACCAAGAGTTAGAATGATAAGAGGGACCCCCTGGCACCAAGTCAACAAACTTATTTTAAAACTAAGTTCTGTTTTTTTTTGCTGCTCTGTGACTTTAGACAAATAAATTAAACCTCTTAAGACTTTCAGTTTTCCTCACCTGCAAATTCAGAAAACTTTAGGTCACCTTATGCTAGCATAGGAACAGTGCTGTTGCATGGTAAGTGCTAAAGAAACACTTTATTTGTACACACACACACACACACACACACACACACACACACACACATATATATATATATATATACAATTTACTTTCACATAGAGTCTTTAGTTACAGGGGAGGAAAAATAAGCTTGTGGGTTGAGAACATTATCTGACATATCCTATTCTGTAAACTACTTAAGAATGTAAAGTTTTGTTCTTTCTGTCTTAGAAAGTGATGGCATATTTAACTAGCAGAGTTGTAAAAATGAAGTGACTGTTGATGTAATGTTCAAATGTCATAAAAATAGGTACTCAGTGATGAGTTGTTGTTTCTGTTACTATTATTTTACTTTTGCTTTTTCAAGAGGGAGACATCTTTCTAAGTGGTGTTCAGAGGCTCCAGGCTCACTCACAGTGATACTAGGAACCGGATTAGGTCAATGTAAGTAAGAACCTGAGAATGTGATGCTGCTGGGCCTTATGGGGCCAGTAACCACTGAAGTTATCCTGGCAGCACTCAGAGCAACACCAGTGATATTTTGGAGGTCTCATTGTACTAGGGATGGAATTAAGGTCAGAAATATGTTTTTGTCCTATCTTTCTGGCCCCCGTTCAAGTTTTTGTGATTGTGTTTATTGCTAATTAACTTTGGGATAAACTAGAGTGTCCACTGGAATTATTATTATAATTGTCACAATGCCAAAGTTTTTATTTATATAGTGTTTTTAAAAAGCACTTCTTCATTACATAGTGTCTTCTCAGAAATAATCCAGAATAATTTTAAAATGCTCAATTAAATTAAATTAATTCCCATAAAGCAGAAAGTTCTGACATGCTTTGGGGTATGGCCAGTTTTCCCCCTGCATGGCTTCTCTCCTTTGTAAAATCCCAAGAAAAAACATCACATGGACATTCATATTTTTCCTACAGGGTGAAAACACCTGGATTAAAAACTCAGTGGAATTAATAAAAACTATTTAAACTTTAAGAGTCATTTCATCCTCTAGTTAAATCAAACAAAGCTTTTCTGTTCTTTTAGATTAGTTTCATTTTTTTGTTCTATTCTATGGAATACATCTAGTAATTCTCAGGATCATTCCTGGAAGTATTCAGACCATTTGCAATTTTCTGGAATCAAACCAGGGCTCTCCAGATTCTTGGCAAATGTTTTTTCTCTTGTACTCTGGCCTTCTTCAGACCTTGAAAAAACTGCCTGTCTCTGAGTATTGGCTGTGAAGCTAAGTGCTTGTTTACATACTAATATATATATATATTATATATATATAATTACATATATTATATATATTATATATATATAAACATTGTCAACTCAGCAGGTTCTTTGTATTATGGCCACAGCAATTCTTAGCTATGGGACTCCTGTCATCTTCCATATCCTCCAAATTTCTGGTCATTCATATCATCCACATATTCTCTGCTTTAAGCTACTTTTATGCTTTTATAATTCTTTCAATGCCAACTAAAACTAGTTTCTTTCTTCTACTTACTTAATCTGAAATACATCAAATCACCATTACATTTCTCTTTTGCTAATGATTATTCCAGTCTGAGATGTTTTTTGGTAAGCGTTTTCCTAGTATCTTGGGATGGTGTACAGGGCTAACATGCAGAATTCTGCTCTCCTGGGCAGTTTACATGGATTTTGTCTAATGAATTTCTCTTCACTGCCTGGCAAAAGACTTTCTTCAATGAAAATTGAATACAGAAGAATAAACTGCATCCTGAAGAGGTTAAAACAAATTAATCAATGTTTAAATACACCATTAGAGGTGAGTTCTAAATTCATAATCTTTCTTGTACATTGCTATAACTCTTTTATTCTTTACTAAGTACTTCCTTTTTTGGTGGGGGAAGAACTCACTGGGTTATGCTCAGGGGATTACTCTTAGGTCTGCTCTCAGTGATCCTAGTGGTGCTAGGAACCATATAGAAACTGGATTGGGTACATGCTGTGCTTTTTTGCTCTAGCTTCCTAGAAATTTCTCCAAATTTCAAAACTTTACTAAGTTTTGACTTGTTGTACATTAGGTTTTTTTTTTTTTGTTTTGTTTTGTTTTGGCAAAATAGAGAGCAGGGGTGTGGAATATCTCCCAAGTGATGGTTAAAGGGTACTGGAGTCAATCTGTCATTCTAGGTGGGCTGTTAACTAGGCTGGATTCTTGGCTAGCTGAATTGTTAACTGGGATGGACTCTTATTAGCTAGCTGGTCTGTTAAGACCTGAGAATGAGACTGTTTAGATGGAACCTTTGGTGTTGAATCCACCCCATTAGTGCTTTAAGGGACTCTAAGACCACACCATACCATGTCCATGTAGTTTCAGACTTTGGACCTATATTATGGTATTATTTTATGTCCCCATGCATACTTAATAGAAAAGTGTTAATCTATAATTTATAATCGGGATTAGGATAATCTATAACTTCAGATTATATAAATATATAATAAAATAAATAAGAAATTAGAGTGATCAGGAATCTGCTTTTTTGTTTGTTTGTTTTGAGTTTTTGTTTTGTTTTGGGGCCACACTGGGTGATGCTCAGGGGCTACTCCTGGCTATGCACTCAGAAATTGCTCCTTGCTTGGGGGACAATATGGAATGTGGGGGGATCTAACTGCGGTCCATCCTAGGTTAGGCCACCGCTTTGGTCCCAGGAACCTGGTTTATATTTTCTTTTGCACACTGCTGGATGCTATGTTATAAAGACTCCATCAACAACTTATGGATAAACTCCTGATAAAATTACACTAATAAATAGTTTTTAAATCTGTGGTGTCTTCGGGAAATTTTCCAACATACGTTACAATTTTTAACATAAATTTATGCTAGCTCACTGTTCTCTCCAAACATTAACTCTATATATAGCACAGTATAAAATATATCTTATTCAATCTTTACTTGACTATTGTGAGAGTTGATTCAGAAAGGCATTGTAAATTGTAAGCTCACTATAATGATAATTTGATAATCATAATAATTTGTCATTACCTAGGAGCATTAGAAGAAATTACTATTTTAAAGCACTATAACAGAAAAGTGCAAAGGACTGTCTTCATGAGAAAACAATTCAGGGCTAGTCATTCCCATTTCCTATAGGATTTAAGGCAAAGTACATAATCTTCTTTATTTCAGCAGTGTTCATTTTAAAAAACACATATTTTTTCTTTATGTGTCTCAGAGGTGTTGAAAATAAAAAAACTGAAATTGCATTAATACTTCTTAGATGAAAAATGCTATAAATTTCAGAGTAACAATGTTATTATTAAAGTGAAACCAAAATTTGATATAACACCAGAAATTATTAACTTGATGTTATTTTGAGGGACTACTTTTATTAAATCTTCCCCTGAATTCACAGTGAATTGAGAAGGAAAGCTGATAAGATGTAAAAAACTGAATTGAACTCTGAGCCCCAGACCTCTATCAGCTCTGTGAAAATGTCTGTGTCATAGAGTCTTCACAAGCAATGTCCCTCCATTAACATTTTACATCTTATAAATTTATAACCCTGTCACTGGGGCCCAGCCTTATCCATACACTCTGACTGAATATGGATAAAATAATTGGTACTGTTGGCAGTAGTTGGCAGAAAATTTGAATTTGAAAAACAATTCATTTTTGAGTGACTAACAGAGGCTTGAAGCTTGCTTATACATGCTTGTTGACTGGCAAATTGAAAATTCAAGTAGAAAATCCAAGTAGAGATAGTTGTTTTAAAGGTTAAGTCTAGAAAGAAGTCTTTTAAAAGATAACTGATCCTAGGAGTGGGGGAATAAAAAGATAACTGATCCTACATCAGATTTTTTTAGTTCTTTTTGCATTCTGTGTTCAGTAGTTGTAAAGCTAGTTTAATAATATAAATATGTACTCTATTGGTTATTAACATGGCTGAATTATATTACTGTTATACACATGATAACATATGACAATCTAGTAGATTTTATAAAAACAAACAAGATAAAATATTCTTGGCTTTCCATCTTGTCAAGATCATTTAAAAAACATTTTATAACCACTTGTGGATATAAATTTTTTGCCTTGTACTTTAATTTGGGGACTTTGATTGCTCTTCTGAATTCAGCAAACTCCCCAAGAATGTTAACATAAGTAACTGATAAGTAAGATTTTGAGTATTTTTCTTTGTAATTTTCACTTATATTTAGTATAGTAGTATAACAGGGTAGATCATTAAGTCTATTTAAAATTTTTTTTGTTTAAGGAAAAGTATCTAATAGAGTTTGGTATAAGAAGTGGAACCTCGGGGCTGAGGGAAGAGGAAATGGGAGGGAGGACAAAAATGGAGGTATAGGGAGGACAATTTGGTGATGGGAATCCCCCTTGATTTTATGTAAATATGTACCTAAAATAATATTGTCAACAATATGTAAGCCACTATGATCAAAATAAAAATTATATTAAAAAAAGAAAAAGAAGTGGAACCTCTATGAATAAATGTGAAAGGAGTTTATCATAATCTTACCCAACTGTATGAGACTAGGAAAGAGTTGGAAAAAAAGAATATTGTCCTTATATCTGACATAGACTAGGAGGTGGTAGTCAAATTGAAATGCTAAATATAAAGTTCATGATGGAAAACATGAGAAAAATAAGAACAAATATTTCATTATTTTCTTATCATTCCTTGACGTTCAGTTTTGTATGTGATTAGTAGAACTTCGTGTCCTTCACTTAACATTCAAGATATGGGGAAGATATTTAAAAGACTTAGTGGTATCTGGGAGAGGACCTCAAGGTATTAAGGTGAATCATCATTGTATATAAACCCTTTTTGCCCAATTCTCTGCTTTTCACTTTACACATCCTTTTCTATCTTTTCATTCTCTCACCTTTGATCTGTTATTCCCTATTTAATCCTTTTATTCTTTAGTTCTTAAGTAAGGAACTAGAAGGTTACCCTCAACCTAACCTGTTGCTCACTAGCTTCCAAAGTCAAACACCTACCCTCAGCCTCAGAAGAAGCTACCACTGTTGCTTCTGCTCATGAGCTCTGGGTGACCTCTTTTCTCCCATCTCCCTTTGCTGTGGACTGTGGATCTCAAACCAGTTTCAGCTTTTGAGAGACCCACAGCTCAAGGACATTTCCTGATCCATGACTGAGACAAGCCATCTTTCAGACCCCCACAAGACCACATCACAGACCAAGGATGTGTTCAGTATTTTATCCTCCACCCCAGACTATTTCAAAAGACTTAAAGAGGATATTTATATTTCCTTTGTATATTTATTTAGGTGTATTTCTTAATATAATTCTTATTGTGTATTTCCTTATATAGTTTTAACCACCACTCCCCTTTTTTGTATTTGTTTAATAGGGAATTCGAGTAAATAAATTTCTCTTGGTTCTGAGCTCATGTTAGAACTAGGCTATAAAGATCTCTTAGCTTGTTATTTTTTACCCCTATATGCACCAGTAGTATTCTGTGCTATTGTTCCTTTTTGAGTAGGCACATGAAAATGAAGAAATCTTAGGTTACAAATTTGTTATTGAATAGGGAAAGGAAGTCCTAAATTTTTAATTGCCTGGGGGCCTTTCACTCTGAACTTTTATCATAGTGACTTGACTTAGAATTCAATTGATTGGATATTGGCCTCTCACACTGAACCTTGGATCCCATCTTTGGAAGTGGCATTGTTTTCTGCACTAGCCCTAGGAATCAAACTTCTACTGGGGAAGGCCCTAATGCTGCCTTGGCATCAACTTGTTCCAGAGTGACTTCATTTAAAATCCTGAGAACTTGAAACAGCAACAACTTGCTTTCAGGAAGGGTTTCCCTCCCTCACCACCCAACAGTGAGATGAAATCAGAATACACTCCATGATACTCTGACTTCAACATAGGTTCCATGCAAAAGCCAAAATCTCTAATTACTGAAGCCTGACTGACCACCATTAATTAGGAGAACTTTTTCTGGGTACATGATGAAAGTCTTTAAGATCAGAGTATACCCAGAGCAGGTAGTTGGTCTTATAGCAAGATGCTTAATGGGTAGGAACACCCTCTTATTTAGACCAAAGGTTTTTTCCTTTTATTTTCTCCAACTTATGCTACTCCTATGCAAAATAAATAAAAAGAAAATGTCACCCTTTTTTATCTTTCAGATAGGAAATCTCACCTTTTTCATAGAACCTTTGGATATGAATTATTTGGTTTTACCTCATATTTCTGTATTTTTCTATAAAATTGAGAAGGTGAAAAAAAAAGAAGAAAGGATGGGGGACAGGGCCAAGTGGCCTCAGGTATATTGGTGGAGATAAAAAAAAAAGACAATTAAGTATCCAAGCCAAAGTCAATAACAATGGAAATAAGAGACCCAAATTTTAATAATCTAAACTTTAAACAGGCCTGTTATATTGGTAGCCTGGGGGGTACTTTGTGGAGTTTGGATTACACTCTAGGAACATTGTGGAGGGTGGCCAACACTGGAGGTGGGATAGGCTTTGACTCATTGTCCATATAAAACCCAACTAAGAAGGACTTTGTAAATCACAATGTAAAATCTCCCATTACTATCACTATTCTGTCCATGTTTCTCTAGGTTTGTAAACAAAAGTCTTACATATTTTGCTAACTCTACATTTGGTGCATAAATGTTGCTAAGATTTAGGTCTTCTTGGTCTATTGTTCCCCTGATCAATAAGTAGTTCCCATCCTTGTCTCTAAGTACTTTATTGAGATTGAATGCAATTAGGTCTGATATAAATATGGTTGTCCCAGCTTTTTTTCCCCAGTGGCTTGTATAATTGTTTTACATCCCTTGATTCTGAACCTGTGTCTATTCTAAAATTTTACATTTAGCAGATGACTGGATTTTGTTTCCTGACCCAACTCTTTGTGCCTTTTGATGGGACAATTTAGCTATTGTCATTTAATGAACTATTAACATAAAGGGTTGTTGTGCCATTATATTGTGTAGGTTTTTAGCTATTACAATTGTGTATTTGGTTTACATATATGATCTTTGAATAGTTCATTTAGAGTTCACTTGGCTAGTGTGAACGTTTTGAGCTCGTTTTTTTTTTTTTTTTTTTTTTTTTTTGTCTGAGAAAGTTTTTATTCCTCACTCCCATATAAATGAGAGTTTTGTTAGGTAGTGGACTCTAGGTTGAAAGTTTCTTTCTTTCAGTAGTTTGACTATGCCATTTTACTCTTTTCTTGCCTGGATTCTTTCAAATGGAATAACTAATTTGATTCTTATGTCCTTTCCTTTATAAGTTAGATTTTTCTTCTCTTTTACTGCTTAAACGAGTCCAGTTATCTTTCTCTCTCTCATTTTAAAAAATTTTTTCTTGAGACCAATAAAAATTACAAGTCCTTCATAGTTGTATTTCAGGCATATATAGACAGTGACTTAGGACCATTCTTTCCACCAGTGTTGATCTTCCTCCACCATAGTTCCTAGCATGCATTCTGTACCTCAATTTTTAACCCTGGGTCTATCAGTATAACAGGTCCATTCTGTGTTTAGCTTGTTATAGTTTAGGTCTCTTGATTCTATTGTCATTGACTTTAACTTGGGTGGCTAGTTCTGACCATTTTTTCCCTACCCAATGCACTTGAGATCACATGGCTTCTGAGCCCCATCTATCTTTTTTTTTTCTCAATTTGTAGAAAGGCAAAGAAATATGGGGTAAAACAAAATGATTCATATTTCAAGGTTCTATGAAAAAGGTGGACACCTCTATCTAGAAGGTCTGAATAAAATTAATAAAGAGGGGGCCTGTAGGTGTGGCATATTTTATTTTTGCATAGGTAAAGTAACCTTGGAGAAATTAGTAAGGAAATACCCATGTCTTAAAAAAAACTAAAACAAAAATAGGGGGTCTCTACCAATAAAGCATACTATCATAAGACCAGCTACAGGCTCTGGGCATTCTAATTGTCCCACCCCAAGGTCTTTCCTTATAGTCCCAGGAAAAGTTCTACTCAATCAAAGTTGTTGTAGTCAGTCTTCTGTAATTAGAAATTTTGTTTTTTGCACAGATCTTAAGTCAAAGCCAAAGTTTGCAAAGATCTTAAGTCAAAGTGTCATTAAGCATCTTCTGATTTCATCTCACTGTTAAATGGTGAGGCGGGGAAACCTGCCCTTAGAGCAAGTTGTTGCTGTTTTCTCATTTTTAGGGTGTCATATGAACATACCCTGGAGGAGGTTTCTGCCAGGGTAGCATTTAGGCCTCCCCCAGGGAATGTTTGATTCCAGATGTCGGTGCAGAAAACTGTGCTGGTTCCACTGTTGGGATCTGAGATTCGGGGTTAGAAGGTCGATGTCCAATCAATTGAGGCCTAAGTCAAGTCCCATGACAAATTTTCAGGAAGAAAGATGCACTGCATTATAAAATTTAAGGTTTTATATCCCTATGAGATAAGAACATCTTTCTATATGTAAGATTTCTCTATTTTAGTGTGCCTATGCAAAAAGGCATGTATGATACTCCTTGTGCATATGGGAGTAAAATTAACAATCTAACCAATCTCTATAACCTTGTTTTCACATGACCTCATATCCCAACCAAGACTGTTCTACTAGAATTTTCTACTAAGCAGATCGAAAAAAGAGACGAGGAAAGCTAACTCTACATATGGAAGTAAACACTAAGAATTATAACTATTAAGTAAATGTATATACAAGAACATACAAAGGAAATATAGATATCCCCTTTATGTCTTTTGAGATAGTGGGGGGGGTGATAAATCCAGAGCAATTTCATTCAGCACCATATTCTTTTTTTTTGTTTTGTTTTTTCAGGCCACCCCCATTTGATGCTCAGGGGTTACTCCTGGCTAAGTGCTCAGAAATTGCCTCTGGCTTGGGGGGATCATATGGGATGCCGGGGGATCAAACCTTGGTCATTCCTTGGCTAGCGCTTGCAAGCGCCACCTCGCCAGCCCCAGCACCATATTTTTGTGGAGTATGAGAAATGGTTCACAGAAGTTGGGGATCAGGTAGTGTCCTCAAGCTGAGAATCTCTTGGGAGCTGAATATTATAACAAGCAACAGTCCATGGTGGGGGGAGGTGGGAGAAAAAGGGCCACAGAGAATGGGTTTGTGGAAGTGGTGGCTATAGCTTCTTCCTGGTATAAGTCATGGCGAGATGTGAGGTATCCTTTCGCGTTGGGAATTGGCTGGCAGCTTGCTGAGGTATAAGGAAGGTTTTGTTTATTGAGTAGTTAAGAACTGAGGGCAAAGAGGGTTAATAGGGGGCGATAATGGATCAGGTTGAGATGGTGAGAGGATAGAAGAGAATTTGTAAGGTAGTAGATAGCGGGAGAATAAGGGATAATATATAATCAGAAATATATACAAATAGGCAGGGAGTATGTATAAAACAAATTAGAAAAACATAGAGTCCACCATGTACACACTAACACACACATACAGACAGACATTAGAGATTTATTTGTAGGTTACAGTTGAAGAACTGACCCTTATAGAATGGATCAGAGAGCTTAAGAAAATGAGGCCAGTACATGAGGATCGGAGGTTTTCCAGTTTCTAGGCAGTTCATCAATAGTGAGGGTACTTGTTATTTTTGTTGTTGTTTGTTTGTTTTTGTCTATGGGATTACTAAATGTCTTGGTATTGTTCTGTTAGAGTCTATTTTATTTGGCACCAACTTTTTTCTCTTGGATTAATACAGCAGTCTCATTCCAGGGAGTAGGGAAGTTCTCTGATATTATCTCTCTTACTATTTGTTTTTCTCCTTTTCATTTACCTCCCTTTCTGGTACTTCTATATTTTAGAAATTATTTCTCTTATCTTTGTTGATTAAGTACCTTATATTTCTTCTATTGTTTTGTTTCTTTTTTGACTTATTTATAAATTCTGGCTTGTAATTTGTCTTCAACTTTGTTTTATGCATTTTTCTACCTGTGTGATTCTGCTTATATGGCTTGCTAACATGCTTTTTCATTTATTTAGTTCTCTCATTTGTGTGGACTCTCTGATCTTTTGAAATAGTTTTTTGAATTGATTTAATTGTTCTCTATAGATTACTTAAGTTTCCAAAAAGTTATTCCTTGATTTCTGTTGCTAAAATATTAATTATTATTTTTAGGTCCTCATCTATAAGGCATTTTAGTTGGCTTGAAAATTGCCAGGGTTTCTCTCCATATACCCAATTGCAGTTGTCTTCCTCAATTTCCCATAATTTTTTGCAGTTTGTAGTTTCGAATACTTGAGATTCAGGTTGTTTAAGAAAGTAATCTATTAAATTGATTGCATAAGAGGTGCTTAGCGGTATATCTGCTATAGAGGTTATTTTTCTAAACTTGCAATGTTATCTGAGTATCATAGAAATATTTGCAAGTATTTCATTGATTCATTCAACTGAGTTTTGAGTTGTATATTTTCTAAGAGAAAGAAGTGCTAGGACCAATTGGCCTGGAGATATCTGATATAAATCGAAATGTCTTTCTTGTGCATGCAGTCTGGGAAGAGGAAAGTTGATAGGAGGGGCCAAAAAGTCCCTCTCCTGGCAGATGAATCTGAGATGGAGCAAGACAGTGGGGAAGTCAGGACCAGTGGTGGAACCAGCTTGGGGGAAAATGTTGGAGGTGATGCTGGTTGTGTTTGATAGAGGAACGGAAAAGTCCCTATATTGACAAATGAACCTAACATGGGGCTAGAGAAAGCAAGGAGGTCAGGACTGGGGTGGAATGCAGAAGCACATTGGGCGAAGCTGTGCCATATTTTAGCAGCAACATTATATTTTGCTGTTGGATTGGATTTGAAGAACTAGAGAACAAAAACTTAAGAGTTTATTACCAAATCTCTTTAAAAAATTAAAGAATGAATCATTATGAAGGGGGAATCTTGTTTTTAAAAATACAGTATAGCTACATTTGATTGATATAGATATCCCTGACATATTAGCTGTTTTTTAATTTGGCATTTGTTCCTTTGTTTTATATATTTTTAGGAGTGATGAATATTCTTAGTGTATTTCTTTCATCACCATAATATCTCCTACAGTCTATTTGTACCTTGCTTTTTTTAGTTTGAATTGTATATTTACTGAAACTTTGGCTATCTTTGCTTTTTATAGGCATTTCAACATTTTATTCAAAACTATGTTTATGTATAAAATTCAAATGTGTATATATTAAATAATAGATAATTCAGTTATGTGTTCTGATTCATCTGGCCACTCTGTGCACTGTGAATTCACTATCTGTGAATTCTTGGTATCTTTTGATTCTTGGTATCTTTTTCTCTTTAGTCTTGAGATTTTATCTTCATAGATTTTGGTATCTGTCTTTTTATTAATCAGGTTCTAGTTCACTTTTAATTTTATTTCTTATAAGTATTTATGTTTTGAAATATAAAATTTAAATCTAGACTCTACATTTATGTATTATTTTAGATTGAAAGCATGTAAATCAACATTTAATAATTTTGAATTCTCTATGACTGACTGAGATCAGGTTGTACATAGCATGAGAGTAGCTTTCAAGATTTTTCCAAATGCAGTAAGGTGGATTGTGGTGTATTTTTCTCACTCACAAGATCATTGTCCTCTTGTCAGTGGAATTTTTTCTCTAGGGTTCTCATTCATTTTCTGATTTCTAGGGTTTGGGGTATATTTTCTATTATTACTCTTAAGTTTTGGTATGGATTTTAAAGTGATCACTGTAGAATGAAAATACTGGTTCTCCCTATTTTACCATCTTGGCATTAGCCCTATCACATGAAAGGTCTCAGTTTCCCCAGAAATATTGTAATGCAGAGTGTGTGGATAGTTAGATAAAATTTGGAATGTATTAGTTGGACTTGGCAGTATGAAGCCCATTTGCTGACCTTGTTAAGAGAAATATGGATGGAATGAGTGAAAATAGACATTGAAATAAGTTATAAAAAAGTAAAAAATTGATTTTAAGTTCATATTCAGAAACATTTATTAAAAGAAATAGAAAATTGACAGAACAGCTGAAAATATGTAACTAATTGAAATTATTATTTTGCTTTGCTTTCCTTTGCTTTTAAAACAAACTCATTTTTGCATGCTGATGAAAATTTGATAAAAACAAAAGAAATTGTGAAGATAGGAGGTAAAAAAAATAATGACTATAAGATCAAGGTCCTTGAAATAAGGTTTTGGGGGCTGGAGAGTGGCAGTAGAGTAAGGTGTCTGCCTTGCAAGTGCTAGCCAAGAAAGGACTGCAGTTCGATCCCCCGGTGTCCCATATAGTTCCTCCAAGCAAGGGGTGATTTCTGAGCACTTAGCCAGGAGTAACTCCTGAGCATCAAATGGGTGTGGCCCCCCAAAAAATAAATTTTGTCTGTTGTTTTTTAGATACAAGCATAGAGATAAAATGATTAGGCTTATTTCGGGGTTTTTGAGGATGATGCATGAATAGGAAAAGGCAAAATAATTTAAAAATATTTTTTTTAAGAATTTTTACTATGTGTTAGTTCTAACCTATTTAGTTAATTAAAGCTAAGGGGAGATTAATGAAGAGCGATAAAGATCTTGTATTTGTAAGTTGGAGATCACTGTTAATCACTTTGTGAGTTAATTACTTTTTGCATGGCAAAAAGAAAAGGTGATGAAGTGTGGTCAATGACTTTTTTAAAATTAAATTTAATTGGTGTAATTTCTTATGGTGGTAAGTTTTTTGGTATAAAGATAAAAATATTTTTAAGTAGAAGGGCAGAAAAGGTTTTATGCAGGAAGGCAGAAAATAAACTGAGAATCATGTTTACTTTTTATTATTATCGTAGTTCAATGATGATAATGATATCAGAAAAAAAGTGCAGAATTAAAAATTAAAATCAGATAAAAGTTTAATAAGGTTGTGCTGGGATTCTAGTCAAAAAGAGAATAAGAGGTTTAAAAGTGATAGAGATATAATCACTAGTATCTTAATACAATCTTAACTCAGCATGTTAAGAATCAGGCAGGACTAACTAGTGGTAGGATAATGATCTAGCAGATATATAAGTGAAAAAGAAACTATTAAGAACATAATTCTTGGTATGACCATGAACTTTGAGATAAAACTTATACTCATAAATGGGTAAATATAAGTATCTTGTCAGGTGAAATTATGAAAGATATAGAAAGATTGTGCATAACATAGTAGTTTTCATTGTACAATACTTGAATCTCTTTCAAGTATTATTTTAAGTAAATTTAGCTAGAAACTGAGTCAAATACTATATGATTATTTTTCCAAAAGCAGGGTACAAATCAAATTAGAGCAAATAAAGAAAAATAAAATAAAAGATTGAAGTTTAACAGAAAGACAGTTAAAAAAGGGAAAATGGTGGGTAGTGGGAAAAATAGACAAAGAGAGACATTTAAATGTGGTGGATAACAATGAAACTGTGATAGTAAGAGTGGCATCATGGGGTCAGAGCAATAACACAGTGGTAGGGCCTTTTTTTTTTTTTTTTTTTTAGCTCAGCATGTGGCTGACCCAGGACAGACCTTGGTTCAACCCTCAGTATCCCATAAGGTCCCTGGAGCCGGAAGCGATTTCTGAATGCATAGCCAGGAGTAACCCCCTGAGCGTCACTGGGTGTGGCCAAAAACAAACGAAAAAAGAGTGGTATCATAATATACTTTTAAAGAAGGGGCTGGAGAGGTAACATGGAGGTAGGGCGTTTGCCTTGCATACAGAAGGACGGTGTTGGTTCAAATCCCAGCATCCCATATGGTCTCCCTAGCCTGCCAGGAGTGATTTGTTTGTTTGTTTGTTTGTTTGCTTTTGGGTCACACTTGGCAGGGATCAGGGGTTACTCCTGGCTCTACGCTCCTGGCAGGCTCAGGGTACCATATGGGATGCTGGGATTTGAACCACTGACCTTCTGCATGAAAGGCAAACGCCTTACCTTCATGCTATCTCTCTGGCCCCATCAGGAGCGATTTCTGAGCATAGAGCTAGGAGTATATCCCCTCAGTAGTGCTGGGTGTGACCTCCCCCCAAAAAACAAACAAACAAAAAAAGAAGAGGTTTGATCTGTACTCCCAAAATTTATGCCATGTTATAAACTAATGCTTTAAAAATTTAAATTAAATAAAAAACCAAATTTAACTACTTAATAACTTCACATTTTAATATCAATATTTTTCAAATTTTTATAAAGTTTTATGTATCTTTTTGGAAATTTAATTCAAATACCGTTTTTTTTTTTTAATTTAAGGGAAACCCATGAGTAATACATGAAATAGAGAAAGGCTATTTATTTGATGTGTGTTTAATTCCTGTACCTTAAAATACATATTCTTTTATATTTCCCCAAATACACTGAACTTTTCATACTTGTGATGTCACATACAAAAAATTTATCCTAGTATACATAATTTTTTGTTTGTTTGTTTGTTTGTTTTTGGGTCACACCTGGCAGTGCTCAGGGGTTACTTCTGGCTCTATGCTCAGAAATCACTCCTGGCAGGCTCAGGGTACCTTATGGGACACCAGGATTCGAACCACTGACCTTCTGCATGAAAGGCAAATGCCTTGCCTCCATGCTATCTCTCCGGCCTAGATCCTAGTATACTTAGAGTAGTCTTTTCAGATGTAAGAAAGCCTTGCCAAATGGTGCTATTTTTCTCGCAATTGGAATACATATCTCATTTTCAGTGAATCAAATAAAAAGAGGTAGAAATTGGATTATGATCCAAAATTGTGCGCTTATTCAAAAGCATCAATAACTTTTATGCTTGAGGAGTCAGATTTACTTTATTACTTGAGATTAGCCCTCTGCTCTCTGTCTCTTGGCTATATAGTCCTTCAGAGAGTATTAGTTTTCTGAATACATATAAAGAGGTATATTTAGAAAAAAATACATTTTTACATTGCACTAAATATCAGAATATTTCAAATTGTGTAAGCAATGCTTGAAATGACCCAAATGATGAGTGCAAATTACACCAAGAGTGGCAGGCTGAATACAGATATAGGGATAAAAAGGGCAAAGAGACAGATATGCTCTAGGAGAAGAGTGCTATGCTAAAGAATGTATGGACAGTATCTAAGAAACTGGAATTTAAGTTCTGAGATTTATTCTGAATACTTGAGGATACTTTACTCAAAATCAGTGTTGACATTTCAAATAGTATTTCAATACTATTTTCAAGGGATTGGCTTACAATGAAATTGGACTCTGATTGAACAAAACATTTTAGGTATGGACTTTAAGCACATCCATACTTTACCTTTTTTTCTTCTTTTTTTGGAAGGGTCACACCTGGCAGCGCTCAGGGGTTCCTCCTGGTAGGCTCGGAGGACCATATGGGATGCGGAGATTTGAATTACCGACCTTCTGCATGAAAGGCAAACACACTACCTTCATGCTATCTTGCTGGCACCACATCCACCCTTTTCTATTTGTAATTGTGTATGTATCTGAGTATGTGTATGTGCGGGATATAAATTATGCTGATAAGGGAATATAGCTGAATATGTGAACATGAATCTTGTATGTCAATATTTACCAGATAAGTTGCATAAAATATCTGGGAAAAATCATAAATAATATATTTTCTTTTAGGTTTCGCAGGGGTGAACCAGATCCAGTGGTGTTCCAGGGCTATTACGGTTTTGTGCTTAGGAATAAACTTTGATTGTGCTCAGAGTGTCGTATAAAGTAAGGGAGATTTAAACCAAGATTGCAATTATAACTATGCAAAGCAAGTTCTTTACTTTCTGCACTATACTTCTATTGAACCTGTTTTGGTAAACATTAGAAACTATTGTGCCTCTCTGTGAAACATGTTTTTCCTTTCCTTTGAACATTATATGTTTAAAATCATTGTATGCTTAAAATTAACCTGTGATAAAAATTGATAATTGACTAAAATTGTTATAAGGATATTTAACAAAAATATTAATCGATAATGCTCCTAAATGAGAACAAACAATATGCAAAATTACTTACAATTGTGTTTTTTTTCCCTTTGGATTAATTAACTTTTCATTATAAATGGGTATAAAAGGTTCGGTAATCCAGATGCTGCTCGGATGTAAAAGGTTCGGTAGTCCAGATGCTGCTCCGACACAGAGAAATGAAGAGACAATCACTCAGGCAAAATCTCAAGTGGGTGCTTTATTCTGGCTGGCCAGGGTCCAGTGCCCGTCCAGAACCGAACAGAGGCAAAGGACCACATAGCTTTCTTTGTTCATTCTTATATACCATAAGAAGAGAAGAGGGGAGAAGGGGTAGAGATGATTTCCTTATAAGGGCATAACATCTGCTGAGGTAGTATAAGTTCCTTATAAGGGCAAAAAGGGTTAGATACAACCTGACCTTTAAGTTCCATGAGCTACAGCAGTGGGGGCTGATGTAACTAATTGTTGACTTCCCTTTTCAATCCCCACTTCTTGTAGTAAGGCTTCTAATCCTAGAAGCCATTGTGATGAGGGCCTCCATCTCCTGATATTTCTGGTCAGAATTGCCTGTGTGAGCTAATTCTTGGTACTGTTGGCATAATACCATGAGCTTGACTTCTCCAACCTGAGCCCGAATAAATGTAGTGAGGCGATTGATTATGCATGGCCCGATGGCTACCAGGAGTAGGAGGCCTAAAAGGGGACCCAGAAGGAGTATTAAATAGGGGAAAATCCACCCCATAAAGACCATAAGGGACTGTCTAATAGCTCTCTTTTCTTTTGGCCAGCTCCTTTTGATGGTGTCTAATTCTGTCTTACACTACTCCAGATTTGTTAGTATAGAAACAACATTCTGTTGTCAAGCCACGCAAAGCCCTCCTTTCTCTGCCAAGTTTAAATCTAACCTTCACCTGTTTTGTAATACCACTTCAGCCAAGGAGTTGAGCTGATCCTGCAGATCACTAATAGGTTTACATAACATCTTCACATCTAAAATTAACTATTGCGAGAGCCTGTCATACCTGTCTATTGATATTGCTAGCCCTGCTCCCCCAGTGCCCAGGCCCACAACCCCCCTATCCATAGTCTGGGTAAGACGGTGTCATTCTTGCTAGTTGCTGTGCAGTTATGGTCACTGCTGTAGGAACACCAGGACTGTCTGCCTTCTGTTCTGATCCTATGAGCTGACTTAGCTGGATCATCAGGGCTTTCTTCTTATTCAGGCTGTGAATTTCACCACGAAGATAAGGAGGTTTCTGCTTTCTTTTCTTTAATTCTGCAACTTAAAGGGCTGTTGGGGTAGAGAGAACAATAGAGCCCTAAACTACAGTTGCCTTTTCTGTACTGGGTCAGACAGAAATGAAGAAATTTCATATATAGCAATAATTTTCTTATTCTTAACATTGCCAAGGAAAGCATAATTTTTGCTCCTTTCCTTATACTACCCATCTTTGTTAAATGTTAGGGTTGGTTTATTTTTGCTACCTGCTTTAACCTCTGGGATAGATAGGCATGTTATTTTTAATTGTCAACATGGCGTATAAATTTCTGTGGCCTTTCGTTTCCCATATTTCCCTGGTAGCTTTTACTGATGACCATTCTGCTTCATATTTTTCCTAGAGATTTCATCACCTTAGAAGTCATTAAAGGGAACGTGATCGAAGATCAATTTTTTGTAGCTACTTCAGGCTGGCAAGGGACTGTAGTTTCAATTTTAGATAGGGTGACATCTCATATTTTCCTAAATGAGCAGTTAACTGGTTTACATCTGCAGTCTTAACACCTGAAAAGGATCAGATTAATTAAGTAGGGGAATATTACTTAACCCAATCAGGCCCTGGCACAGTTAATGGAACAACTTGAATGGCATAGCTGTCCTTATTGTCTGTAATGATAGCACAAATTAAACACCAGTAATTAAAGCATCATAATATTATTAATAAACACAGCTTTGAGTTACTTTAGTCAGACTAATGCTTGCATTTTCAAATTATGATCTGGTCTAGTAAAACTAGTAAGAACATTTTTATATAAGTTACTTCAAAGAAGTGGGTTTTAAGTTAGGCCCACTAGAATTTTAATTAGCTACCAAAATGATTTTTCTTTTTACCTTTACCTTGCCAGATATTTGAATAACTTTTGGCTTTTTCCTTTTGCACAATATACAGCAATGTTGGAGAAATCTCCATCTGGGGCACCCCCCACTACTTACAGAGCTTTTCTGAGAATAGGTTGTAGACACAGCAGGTATATCATGTCACAGTCACTCAGGTTTGGCTGATGAGTTGGTCAGTTTAGCGTGATGATCTTGAGGATGGCTGTGGGCATTTCACCCTCTTGCAGGAACTTCCAGAGGTGGCCTTTCTGTTTCACTTCTCTTCATATTTGGAAGAGACTGACCTTGATTCCTCTTCTCTTGAGACTGAGGGTGGAGGGTGAGAGCAGGGCCACAGGCTGTGACCAGTTAGTGCTGCTTCAGAATCTTCTAAGAAATTTCCTATTTCCTTACTCAGGCCATTTATCTTGGTATCTCTCCAGTCTTTACAGCCAAATGCTTAAGGGTGCCTGCTTGTCACACCACCTCAACTCCAATTATTCCTCTGAAGGAGGGCTTTGGGGTCCCCTCACTAATTTTAAGATTTCCTGTCTGCATGGGGATCACTCCTCATGCAGAGAGGAAAGTCATCTGCTTGTATCTTGTGCAAAGCAACATGATGCTATGACATATAATGGTACTGAAAGATTCTAGGAAAAGAGAAAAGGCAAATATTACTTTACCATATAAAAATAGAAGTTTACTTAGTCTTCTGGCCTTGGTTTATAGGCAGAAGGCAACAGCAATTAACGTTACACAAATTAATTCTGAATACCAGGAGAATGCTCACTACTTCTGGCAGCTTTAGACTTTTAAAGAATTTATAATTAACAATCACCAATTTTCAAAAACTTTAAAACTGAACCTTAATGATTCTTTTAAATTCTTGACAATTTTTCTTAAAACTAGCTTTTATTATTATTATTTTTAGATGTTTATAAGATTTCTTATTACCCCATTCTTCACTCAATAGCATGAAAACACTATAACATGCTTAAAAACATTTACACTTCTTTTATGTTAACCTAAAGGCATATCAATAATAATCATTTAGTTTGATTATACAGATTTTTTCTAGTACATATTTTTAATTTTTTTTTTGCACATCCTTAAACTTTCTGCATTCAACCACTTTCCTTTCTGCATGCAAGGCAAATGCCCTACCTTCATGCTATTTTTCCGGCTCCATCCCTTCTTTTTTAACTTCTTCTCCACTCATCTTTGGGACTGATTTTGCTGCTAAAAACTGCCATGTGCACCCAACTCAGAGCCAGCCTTTTCTTAAGGACCAGCTTTTCAAATTTACAGCCTAGAACGCAGCATTAGGGCCCTAGGAACAGAGCTTTAAATTGTGTGCTGCCAATTTGGAATTACTTTGCTGAATATTTTTGCACCTAGTGGGACCAGATTTTATTGATTCCCTTTTCTTTAGGTATTCACAACCTAGTACCATCCAGATTTTCACATCAAAGCTACCTTAAAACCCACCATTAAGTTTGGTGAGATAAATTTGACATAGAATTGAGATATTGTAACAATAACATGCATTCACAAAATTAACAATATTGTTTAAAAAGGCCAACCACAATAATTTGCAACATTTTTCACCCAATTGTTCCTTTTAAGAAACTTCTAAGTCAGAAATTTAAAAGCTCAAAATTTTTTTTTCTTTCTTTCTGACTTCCAAACCATGAACTAAATTCTTCTTTGATATGTAAAGGACCCACTGGAATTACTTTGTCTACACCCACATTTCCCAGCCAGGTGATTCTGGGAGGACAATAGCCGTTGCCCTGGGGGGGCTGGGTGAATTCCTTTTCTTCAAATAAACTCCAGGCTGGGGAGTTTAAAAAAAGCACTTTTTTTTTTCAGCCAAAAAGCGACCAGTTAGCCTCGCTTCTTTCTTTAGTCACATGTTCATTATTTTTCTGGCCTTAACTAACACATGGCAGGAAAGCTGAGTGATTGCAAAGACCAGAAATTCTCCACGAATATTTATCCCCAATGGCCATTGAGAAATCTGGGGTTACGATCTCCAGCACCCTCTGCCATGTCCCTAGAATAACAAAGCCAGCTTAACACACAATTTTTGGCCTAAGGAGAGGTGCCATTTTTTTTTCTAGAGTTTTCCTCCATGTTTAAATCAGACAAAGAAAACACGGAACACAGAACCACAGACAAAAACCAGACAGACTGACAACAGACTGACAATGGCGCCACACTGGAACATTCCCAACAAATGCATTTCTTAACACTTTTAGCCTTGAGAGTCAAATCACAATAGAATGGCCCCCTAGCTGGCCATCCAACTTTAAAAGTGGGCTACTCTGCTGCACAGGTGGTTTGTCACTTTCCTTTCTTGATGACCAGGGAATGATTTTGTGCATGAGTCCTTACTTCTGACCAGTGGTCCAGAGTAAGAGACAAAGGGGTGGTTTGCTGCTGATCCATAATGGGAGAAATAGAAAATCAAAGGAATAGATGAGGTAAAAATGGAAGGGGACAAAGGAAGTGAAGAAAGTAGAGTTCAAGAAAATAAAGCCAACACACACCTACACACTTACACAAAAGGAAAAACAAAAATCTCAAAACAAAGATCTCCAATTAAAAGAAATAGGGTTCACCACGGCAGCCTGGGAACGTCTTCCAGCTGTGGCAAAATCGAACTCCTGGGGTGCCTCCAGGATAGTGACCCTTAGTTTTTGAACCTGTCAGTTCACTACCACCTGGAATCCATGTCGAGTGGGGACTCTCAAGTCCTCAGTCACACTACCATTCCTCTATTTCTATTTCCAACACACATCAAATCACAACAAACAACATAAGACACACTGCTATTTCCAACACACATCAAATCACGACCAACAACACAAGACACACTGCTTAGAACCCACCAAGTCGTTGGTTCACCAGTCTGCTCTGGGTAGATCAAGGACTCCTGGCTGGCTCGTCAAATTAAAGATTCGGTAGTCCAGATGCTGCTCCAACACAGAGAAATACAGAGACAGTCACTCAGGCAAAAGCTCAAGTGGGTTCTTTATTCTGGCCAGCCAGGGTCCAGTGCCCATCTAGAACCAAACAGAGGCAAAGGACCACGTGGCTTTCTTTGTTTATCCTTATATACCATAAGAAGGGGAGGTGGGAGAGGGGATATAGATGATTTGCTTATAAGGTCATAACATTTGCTAAGACATTCTAAGGTAGCACAAGTTCCTTATACGAGCATAACATCCTCTGAGGTAGTATAAGTTCCTTATAAGGGCATAACATCCACTGAGGTAGTATAAGTTCCATATAAGGGCAAAAAGGATTAGATACAACCTGACCTTTAAGTTCCATGAGCTACAGCAGTGGGGGCTGGTGTAACTAGTTTTTGACACCTCTTTTCAGGTACATCATCCTAACCTAAATCTTTCATGATACTATGGCCAAAGGACAAAATGGAAAAATGATGACTTCTCTATAAATTGTACTTCTAGCTGAATTCTAGCTGAATATTACATGTGTGTGTATTTATTTTAGGTAATAATTCTATTTATATTTATCTTATAGATCACTTTAGTTTTGTGATGAAAGTGTAATCAATAACTTTTTATTGATAAGTTTTAGAGCTTTCAATAATATTAAAATAATAATATATATGTTTTGTTCTTTGTGCTAAAATGTGAATATTGTGGATTTTAATATATGGAGGAAGATTTGTGAGATCATCCATTTAAGAACTGTACTAGATTCTAACTAGGAGAAGTGATATGAAAAACAGTAAAATTTTCTTTCAATTCTAACTAGAATTAGTGACCTAATTTGAGTGATTTGAAGTCAAAAGTTTATTAGTACAAAGTTCAGGTGCTATGTCCAATTATAAAGTCAAGTGTATCTCTTTTAGATGACAATGAGGTGCTGTAGACATGTTGCATCTCAGCAATTCTCATGGGTCATAGTACTTGACGAGAAGAAAATGGGTACACAAGCAGATGAATATGAAATATGAAATAATGATACCACACGCAGTGTTTGTGGGATCAACACATTTCTGGCAAGAGTGCGACAAATTTAATCTTCAGGTAAGGGAGTATATAAAGGGTAAAGAGAGAATCATATCATAAAAGAAATGACAACATTTGTTTCTTTCAAACTACAGGAACTATCAATGTACATTGTTTGATTTTAGAACAAAGACACATAGCTTTAGATGGTTTGTAACCTTAGAATAGAATAGGTTTCAGTTAGGATTCAGAGGATAAAAGGAAGGCTAATTTCTTACATATCAAAGTAGTTCATGGTCCTAGGAGTTATTACTGATGTAAATTAAGGGAAAGCAGGAATCCTGGTTTTTTTCTAATAACAAATATCCTTAACCTGAGGGATCTGGTAATAGAAAGAGATAAAACTAAAGAAAGAGTAACAGAATTAAACCTAGTAAATAGCCTAATTCTACACTGACCAAACCTGTTTGTAAGCAGGTATTCAAAGTGACAGGGAAAGTCCCTGAGGCAAAATCATTCTGCTGTGGTGCTCAAAAGCAAGGAGAGAAGACCATTGTCTTGAAAATGCTAAGTTTTGACTTGGCCTTAGGAGGCAAATAGGCTGACAGAAATAGAGGTAGCTGGCTTGGACTTTGAGTTGCAAATATCTCAGCCAGCAGGAAACTTCTAGCAGTTTTCTTTGGTACTGAAATTTCTTTATGACTGCAGGATAACTAAGGCCAAATTTCTGTAGTTAGTAATGGAGACAAAAATCAAATAAAAGACAGATAAATATAATGTCATAGCCATGTCAGAAATATAGCCAGTAATCCACACTGGGGTTATGATTGGCTTCTTCAACAGGCCTTCTGGCTAAAATTTTTCTTGGGAGGAAAATTAGGCACTGCACCAGGAAAGCCAAAAGATACATCTGGAGTGTGCCTCCCTTGATAAGGGAGACATGCATATTGCATGCCTTGTCATGAGGTCATATCATTTTCCTCACATGTGAAAGAAATCCTAATAATAAAAAATATTCAAATTTTTACTTGACTTTGAGGCCTTTTACAACCAATATTTCTTTATCTATTAAATCTAATTTTGTCATCCCGCACTTATGAAACTGTTTATAATTGCTTCAGTATATGGGTGAATGAGAAGTAATAAAGAAAAATGAAAGATATTAAATAAACAGAGCTTCTCTTACTTTTGACTTATCAAAAAATTGTTTACATATAACTGGGGAAATAGACAAAGCAGTAAAGCAAAATTTGCAGGAAGAATCTTTGAGTTTAGTCTTCAGCACTAACTGGTCTACTGACTTCTTGAGCACAGGCCAACCCCAAGCACTAAACTCCTGAGATGAACATTGCCATTCAGTGGCTAAGGGGGTGCTTGAACTTTCCTTGAGGTGACATTACTTTAAAATTAAGGAAGGTGTGTAAAAAACTCATTTGCTTGAAGGAAATAAAATTTTATTTGACATTTAAATATACTTTTTCTTATAGTTCTGTGTAATAACTCTATCAGCTCTCTAGCATCATAAAATAGCATCATTAAACTCAATCTTAAGGATACTGGATTTATCAAGTATAAATTGAGATAGTATATAGAATTCTTTTTAACCAGTCTTTGTTGGCAATTAAAGTTGCTTTAAGTTGTCCAATGATAATAGTCAACTGAAGTCTATGGAAAATATTAGAATTGGGAAAGAGAAGTTAAGAAAAGTAGGTTTGTTTTTTGTTTTTTTGTTTTTGGCCACTTCCAGTGATGCTCAGGCTATGCGCTCAGAAATCGCTTGTGGCTTGGGGGACCATATGGGATGCAGGGGGTCAAATGAGGTCCCATCCTGGATCGTTGCATGCCAGGCAAAAGCCCTACCACTGTGCTATTTCTCCAGCCCCTAAGCAAAGTAGTTTTGACAGGCCAATAATCAATGGACTGTGACTAAAGCTTGCTCTTAATTGACCCAAGCAATCCCTTGAGAGAACACATATAGATGATATATAGAATGAATTAGGTTAATTTGTCTACACGAGACAGTGTAGACTTAAGTTAGAAACTCAACTTCATTTTATTCTCGATAAAAACATTGCTTTTTCCATCTTAAACACTAGCTAATTTTAACTATATAAGTACTTACTAATAAGTTAGTAAGTGCATTCAATTAATTTCTGTAATAGTGAAATAGTAAAAGTTAATATTACTGAATACTTGGTGTGTGACATTATTTTATCCATTTATATATTAAACACAGTAGTATGTACCATAACTTGATAAATTATTATTTTACCTATGTAATTTTAAGAAAAATGAATGTTGGGGCTGGAGTGATAGTACAGTGGCAGGGCATTTGCCTTGCACGCAACTGAGCTGGCTAAAAATATTTTAAAAAAGGAGCCTTTTGTTGTTGTTGTTTTGTTTTGTTTTATGTTTTTTGTTTTTTATGTCATACCTGGCAGCAGTCAAGGGTTACTCCTGGCTTTATGCTTCAAAGTTGCTTCTAGCAGGCTCAAGGGACCATATGGGATGCAAATGCCTTACCTCTATATGATCTCTCCAGCCCCATAAAGAAAAAAATAAGAATGCTTAGAGAAATCAAGTACTTTGTCTGATTATGCAGAGACAAGCAATTTAACTGGGATTACAGCCCAGATATCCTGGTCAAAGACTTTAGGTATCCTTAGTTATAAAGTTAACCCACCTCATATGCACAAAATATTTCAATTTATTCCAAACAAAATTACTGCTTCCATACTTTATATTAATTTATTTAGAAATAATGCAAATTTAAAAGATTGTAATTCAGTTCCTAGTTTGTAGATAAAAATGGAAATCTTAATAATATGAGAATTTAACAGATATTATATATAGCTAGTAAAAATAAGCTTGTTCTTTCACTATATCTGAGAACTATATAATGAACATTGTTTTGCTATGGCTAGAAAAATTCTTGAAGTTATGATTCTGATAGTTTATTATTTTGTTTTATGTAGGTGTGTGTATATGTATATGTACATTAGACATATAATATCTGTATGGTTATAATGTATATGTATTTAGGTTAAAATACTAAGAGCTTTTTGCTATGCTTTATTTCTTTCTTACCCCTTCTCCAGTCCTATCTCTGGAAAGGGATGGAGAGCTTTGATATTATACCAGAGAGCTCCATATCTTTGCCAGCCATTTTAGAATTCTGGATTTTCAGTATCCTCAGGTTTAGGCATTTTTTTTTCCTTTTTGGATATTGGGGTATGTTGGACAGAATCATAAACTGAAAGAGATGAAATTCTTTTCCTTAATTTTCATAGTTTATACTCTGGTTTACTGCTTTGCACATCCCTATAGAGGCAGAAATGATTGATAGGTGCATACATCTTTCTATCTAATATAATATAAAATAAAAATGTGACTTGTTTTATTACTATTTTATAAAACTAATTTAAGAAATACAATTTCTATCAAACAACTATTTTTCTGGGGCAGATTTTTATTCTTCCCTAAATTTTAATATACGTATTATGGTACCTGTACTTAAGTTTTTACTATACTTGGGGAAGATCTTGTGGGATATTATTTAATTTAAATTTCTTCTTTTTGCTACACACACAGCAGGGTCAGACACCTCCCCTGCCTTCACAGACAGAGAAATTTACCTTTCTGTTGGGGCACTTCTGGGACACAGTTTTCTCTGGGTCTTTCTTGGCCTTCTTAGCAGAGTTTCAGGAGACAGAAGAGAATAGGGCTAGGCAAAGTGACAGATCCTTTCAGTCTCTTCCCCTGTTGCTACCTAATTTAAATTTCTTGAAAACTACTTAATTTTAAATGCTCTCTTCATTACTTTAGGGCACTTTAATTAGGTTTGTCAAACTTAGTCTTTGGTTAAAAATTTTTGTATGTAAAATTGTTTACTCACATTCAGTAAAATAATTATACTGTTTGTCCCCTTTTTCAGTCATAAGTATAAATTTAAAGAGGCACTGAACATTTCCCAATACTTATAGTTTGCTTTTATAGCCTACTTAGGCTATTCTGTGCTTCAGAAATTGACATTCATATCTCCCTTCCAATCTCATCTACTCTCTTCAGTGCCTTACTCACAGGAACTTTGCCCTCACACGTGAGCTTCCTCATCTCACAGCCATTTGTATCAGCCAAATTTCACCTGAACTCACTTCAGACTTTTTTCTATATCAATTTTCCCATTAACAGCTAATCCTTCCATTTGTGTCCTGTGTCTCTAAACTGGCCAGATAAATGTAGAGTTGAATTTTATATTAGAAACCAGAAAATCTGTTAGATGATTGAAAAGGATTGAGACTTTCCTCCTCCTATCTTTTCAAAAAGAATAAGAAGACAGAAACCTTATCAGAAATTGTTTCTTGTAGTAATACTGGAAGTGAATGTGCCTCGGGAATTCACCTCCTGAGTATATTTATTGATTATTCTGTCGCTCACCGGTCTGTAACCCACCCTTTCTAAGATGTGCTTCCTTATTCTTTTTTTTTTTTTATTTTATAAAAACTACTTCTTGTGATTGATTACTCAAGGTGTTTGCTTTGAGGACATGAACCCACCATCTTTCAACCTGGCCCCTTGTTGGCAATAAAGCTCCTCCTCAACCTGTCTCATGTCATATTGGTTGATGGGTCCTTGAGCAGCAGTATAAATGAATCTTTTCTGGTTATACCATCTTTGACATATTCTCAAGGACTTTTCCCCTATACTTACCATACTCCTGTTCTTTAATCAAATAGCAGAATATTCACCTCAGCAGATGGCACATTTCAACTGGCTAATTTTAGATAAGTTTAATAAAGAGACTATTTACACAGGTGTGAATAGTGTTGTAGGAATAACAGGAGGAAGAGTGCAAGTGAACTAAAACTTCCCCAATTGATTTGTCCCATTTTTTTCAGTTATTAAGACTCAAGTGGGAAGAGAGGAAGTCATTGACCTGACAGAGTTAAAGAAAGCCATGAGGAGAAAATTAACTTTAAATAAATTTCTGTGCTCTGTTTTAGGGAGGTGACCTTAAAGGGAAAAATTGGAGAAGGAGAAAAGAATTCTCCTTTTTCTCTTTTCTTCTTCCTTGGGGATATTCTTTCTACCCATGTTCCTCACTAACAGATTTCAATGGAAGAGATAATAAAAGAGAAAACATTGAGTAGGTGAAAAAAGTAGAGAGCAAATCGGGAGGATCATTGTCAAAGCAAAAACAATGCAAATTTTTAAAAAAAGAGGTGGGAAGGATTTATTCAAAGGCTACCAAAATAGTGGAAAAAAATTTAACTTAATTCCAGTAGTGGTATGAATTTTTAAATATTGGCTTTAGCTAATTGAAGAATATTGAAGGTGAAGGATGTGCATATATGTATCAGTGAATTCATTATGCATATCTTTAGAACAAGGTGTTTGAGAAAGGTGCTCCAATAACATATGTGTTACCCCTTTGGTATCTTTGAGATGATTTTTTAATATTTATTCTTTCTCATCTATGAAGTTAGTTTTTATATTGATGAATAAATTATATTCTGTAAACTATAAAATATTTATTAATACAAGTTGCTTATATGATTATTCCACCTGTAAATGGTTTATGATAACATTGCAAATAACCAGAAACATAAGTATCAAAATAAGTCAAATTTGTATGTATTTTCAATAGCAGTTATTCACCTTTTAACATACTGTCAGCTATTTCCCATCAATAAGTTGAGTGGACATTTAGAGAGAGAATAGGATTTTTAAATTTATAACAAAATAAAAAATAAAAGATCTTTAATTTAATTTGAAATCAATCTAGTTATATTCAATCAACATCACTCAACCCATTTAAAAATTCTTACATAAATACAAAATCATCATAAATATATATAGAATTAAATTATATCTTTGCTAATGAAGATATGTTTCTTCCAAATTAACATTTGCTGTTTCTGATTTAATTTGCTTCATAATAGAAATTAGAGATATTCTTTACCATATGAAAGGCAAGACCCACTATTTTAAGAAAATTGCTACCAACATCTGTAAGATGCTCATTTTTTAGGATTCTATTTTGGTAAAAATAGAATAGTAATTGAAAATGAATAATTCAAAGAACTAATGTTATCTTTTTGCTAAATGGGGACCTTTTTCTGCCTTCATTTTATTTAGCAAAAGAACCAGTGAGTTGGATCTTTAATTACTAGTCTGCATGTATAGAACTAAAAATGGGTCAATTTACATGTCACAGCACTTATATTTATAGCTCCACTTGTTTGTATACTTAAATGGTATTAGTTATAAAATGAATGAATTTAATTCAGTACAGCAAACCCATGTAAAATTTTACTCCCAAACATATTTTATAAGATTTTAATTTAAATTTTTACTTTATAGATGAAAACCAAACCCAAGATACCAACAATTTGATCCACTACATAGAAAATTACCAAGACAATGAGTCTTTACATGATTAAATAGATTAATAGATTCACGTGATTCCTGAATTATGCTTTCCATTTAGTAAATATGGTTTGAACCTGCCATTCATTTTCTTTTTCTGACTAATTAATTAGGTTTTGACTTGACTTCATATGCTTATACAGCATATGGAAGAGTAGAGTGGTAAGGAGATGGTCTTGCATGCGGACTACCTGGGTTGATCATGAGCATTGCATCTAATACCCTGAGCCTGATAGGTTCTTGAGTGCAAAGCAAGGAGTAAGTAAAGAGCACTTGAGAGTATGACCCCAAATCAAACAAATAAAAAATTTCAAAATCCAAAATTTATATTTTCCTTAATTGAATAAATATCAAGTATTTAAAAATAACATATTTGTAATTTTTATATTGCCTTATATATCAAATTTTTCATTTAAATATAAAAAGTCTGTTTAGAGTACAGGCGGGGGTCGGGTGGGGAGGAGGGAGACTTGGGACATTGGTGATGGAATGTTGCACTGGTGATGGGTGGTGTTCTTTACATGACTGAAACCCAAACACAATCATGTATGTAATCAAGGTGTTTAAATAAAACAAATAAATAAAAAGTTAACTAGTACAAATTTTTATCTTGATGCTTTTAAATTTTCATGTTTAATGCAGATAAAGGATATCACATGAACTATTTAACATTTAATATTACTACAGATTCTAACTACTATCTAACTAAAGCAATTAAAAAATGTGTGCAAGCAAAGATAATTTTTCTTTGTATTTAGTTTGTATTTAGATTTTAGAGACAATAGACATATATATTAGATTTTACATTGTTACATAAGTTTAAGTGCATATTTTATGCACTTTTAGTTTTTAATAGACACTCCTCTTTATAAAAGAATCATTTGACATGCTCCTGTCACCTATAATAAGAGCTGTTAGTCAAAAACATATGATGAAATAAATTTATTTGCTTTATCAGACATCAATGATTTCTCTGAAGTGACTTTTAACTTCTCTTCACTCCTTAGTCTCTGCACTTGTCCTCTTTTTCAGTAGCTGGGTTATTTACTTGGTTATTATGTTTATATCAAAAGTTCAGTGCTCTTGATTGGGTTATAGAAAGTAAATTACAGCTGGAGTCCAAAAGGCTACCTATAAAGAGCAATGTACAATTTTAACTTCCCACATAATAGCTTATTTTTGTCACTAACATTACCATGCTTCCCAGCTTTAACAACTAAGCTAAAATAACTCCATTTGTTTTAGCCATCCTCTGATTGTTGAACTGTGGAACAATTTTGTGTTTGTTTTCCCATAACACTTTAGAAAATAAAGTTCTTTAAGCATAGTTCTAGAATTTTTATTTTCTCTAAAGGTCATCTGCTCTGGCCAGAAAGGTTTCTAGGGGATGAGAAATTGATTTACCCAGAAAACAGGAGACTCATTTTTAACTCTCCCTAATGGCCTGCAGTAGGGAATTAGAACATCCCCCTTACAAAGGTTGACATGTTCTGGCATAGATGGGGGGTTGCGCTGCACTGTAAACATGCTAGTGTCTTGACTGCAATTGCTTGCCACCTAGATGAATAGACTCTCTGAGAGACACTTGTCACAGCCTTCAGAAGACCTGCTTATCATTCATGTGGTCACTTCCATTACCTCTGCTCAGACTGTGCTGACCTGCTATTAGTGACTCTAATTTAATTTCCCTCACTAGTGTCATGGGTTATTTCTTCCATTACTTTAGAGATTTAATTTACAGCATAAACTTTATCACATGAGAGAAAGAATTTTTTTTATGACAGTGGGAACAAGTACCTTTTGAATATTAGTATGATGCTAGTTATTTATCTTGGTCAATCTCTCTGGATGGCAATTGAAACTTCATTGAATAATAATATATTCCTGTATTGATGGTAAGCAGTGCATGTTCTACTGAGTATAGAGTTACTCTTTCAGTAATGTTCAGTCAGTACTGAAATCTAAAGTATCAAGTTCAATAGGACTGGTTCCTGGAATGTAGAGAAATGATAAAAGGATGCTGTTTCTCCCTTATCTTTCTATGATGTTCAGAATGTAATTTTTCTAGGTGTTATTAATCCATATTATTTCCAAAGAATAACAGTAAGAATTAATTTTAAAGGTTTTAAACTGTCTCTCAATCTTTTTTCTGATCTTGGCTCTCTTCTGAACATGTTTCCTTCCTGTGACCCTTCTCTTTACCAGTTAGTTTCTTTCTTGTTTCATGATCCCATTTTGGTGATTTTTGCTTTGGAATATTTTCCCAAATTTTTAAATTTTTATTTAGATTTTATTAAATTTAACTATTTAAAGATAGATTTAAATCTATCAGAATAGATTTAAATTTTTATTTTATTAGATTTATATAAAAATACTTTATTTGAACACTGTAGTTTACAAGGTTTTCCCTAATATAGTGTTTTTCCCCCATAGTTATAAAGTTGCTCATAATAGAGTTTTAGTCATATAATGTACCACACCCTTCACCAGTGTACAGATCTTGCCACCAATATCCCCAGTTTCTCTCTGGCTCTCCTCCTCCTACCTGCCTCTATAGCAGATATTTTATCCTTTCTCCCTCGCTTTTTTTTTTTGTTTGTTTTGTTTTTTTGGGGGGCCACACCCGGCGTTGCTCAGGGGTTACTCCTGGCTGTCTGCTCAGAAATAGCTCCTGGCAGGCACGGGGGACCATATGGGACACCGGGATTCGAACCAACCACCTTTGGTCTTGGATCGGCTGCTTGCAAGGCAAACGCCGCTGTGCTATCTCTCCGGGCCCCTCTCTTTCTTTTTTATTCCTTTAGACATTGCATTTTGCAATATTGCTACTGAAGGGTTATTATGCATACAACTTTATCTCCTTTCAGCACCCAATTTTTTCCTGATTTTGAAATTAATTTGAAGGAATCTTCAGAAAGGTCTCTTTAAAATGTACAGGATATAAACATAACAGAGGATGATGGGTTTGTAATTTTGAAATTATTAAAGTATTCACTATAGTTTTATTATTTTTATCACTAATTAGAGTGAATAATTTTACTAATATTCTCCTATGCTTAAAATCTCAGACCTTATTAAATTAATTTAGTCTTTTATCTACAAGGGCTCTGCTTGTAGACAATTGTTGCTTTATATGGTTACATTTCTTCCCTCAGTTATTAGTGCTTGTGAATTGTAATAGATAAAAAGATAAACAAACAAATAACAAAGTTAAATAAACAGAAAGCCTGTTTTGTGTAGATAGTGCGAATAAAGACATGAGGTGAATCTTCGCTTTCTGTGTTGCTGGCTTTCTTCTTATGCTTTCCAGAATCTTAAGTTTATCTTTAACTTTATTTTTTCTGTCACACTAAACCTCTTTAGTTGAAAGCAGAATATGATCACTTTTCAAAGTGTGGATATCTTTGAGTGCAAGAACAGCTATTGTCACATACTCTTGAGAGTGAGGCAGTGATCCAACCAGCATAGATACTGAGCGATGAGAATGGAATGGAAGAAAGTAGACAGATGATTTTCATATTTTCAAACCTAAGAATCAGGGAAGATGCTTTTTCCATATCTGCTTGTCTTTTCTGTTGCTTTCCTCTTGTGGATGACTAATACTACTCTTAAATTAGTTGCTGAAAAAAATTAGTAACTGTAACTTAATTTCTCTTGCTAATCATTGATCTTTATGGTCATGTGATCTTTTAATTCTCAGTACAATTTACTGAAATTTTGTCCAGGGGATACTAGTCACAAGGTAAAAGCCTTTTTCCAAACCTTCCCTTTTCTTGAACACAAAAGCATTATTTGAAGACAGGGTAGGCATATGGGGTGGGGGTAGGGAAGAATGAGAATGACAAATCAATAAGATAGAAACCATCTGAGTCCTTGGTGACATTGCTAAGTGACAGAAATAAGTTTATTTTTATAAATTAATTTTGTGGTTACAGGATTGGATTTTGGGCCATATCTGTAGGTTTCAGACCTTATACCAGACTTGTAATCAGGAATCACTCTTGGCAGTACTCAACGGACCAAATGATGTGCCAGGGATATAAATGGAATTAGCTGCATGTGAGGCAAGACGCATAACCATAATTCTTTTTCTTTGCCCTCTAATCCAAGCTTGGATCATCAAATTCACTATTTTTGAAATTTGATTAAATAATACAAGTTGCAAATAATTTGGTATTATAGTTTCCTCTCTATGCAGAAAACCCATTAGTAATTGATGTTTTCCTTATCATTTTTAGCTCTCTTTTTAGCACTATGCCTCATACAGTGTTGATCGATTGCAGTTCTTTTATTTGGAAAACTGATGTACTTAACTTTCCTAAACCAGAAAACAGCCTCTAGATTGCTTCAAAATTAGTTCTTTTCTTCTCTTTCAGTCTCCGGGTTCTATTTATTATTTCAAAAATAAAAATTCGGGGCCGGAACTGTGGTACTAGATGTCAGGCGTCTGCCTTGCAATTACTAGCCTAGTATGGACCAAAGTACAATCCCCCGATGTATCATATGGTCCCCCCAAGCCAGGAGCGATTTCTAAGCTCATAGCTAGGAGTAACCCCTGAGCGTCAAATGGGTGTGCTCCCCCCCAAAAATAAATAAATAAAAATTCAGGGCTAGAGAGATAGAACAGATTGTTTGCCTTGCATGCAGCTAACTCTGGTTGGATCTCTCGCACTCCATATGGTTCAGAACCCCCAGTCCCAACCTGCGATGTGTGATCCCTGAAGGCAGATCCAGGAGTAAGCCCTGAGCACTGCTCATTGTGGTCCAATAACCAAAATAAACAAACAGAACCAAAATTTATTTAACTAAATAAGAATTTCTAAGTTGGTTTTATTAATGGATTAATGAATTAGAAAGCCTCTCATTTAGCAAATAAAAAGGAGTTCTACATGGTACTATAACATAGACTTTTTTTTATACCTGGAAAGGGACAAAAGAAGAAAAAAGAGATTTGTTTTGGTCAAGATTGACTTTTTGAATTTTAAAAGTGTTTTTAGGTAGATTAATTTACTAGATAATTCCAGCTAACCAAGATTACATTTCTGAGAGAGACTGAAACTACAATTATGTTACATTTCAATTTGGTGACATATGCCTATTCATGCATTTCTTTAGAAGTCTTTTGAAGATATTTCTTTTTTATTTGTTAATTCATAGTATAATATCCTTATATATGTGATACCTTTTTATATTTATGTTGATTATGTTTCTTTGAGCTCCATAGACCTGTAGCTTGATCATTAATTTTGAACTTCTATTAACAATAGCTACCTCAAGCATATCTTTCATTTCTCTTTTCTTTCTTATTTGGCATTCCTATTCTGTGTGTGTGTGTGTGTGTGTGTGTGTGTGTGTGCATGTGTGTGCGTGTGTGTGCGTGTGTGTGTGTGTGTGTGTGTGTGTATTCCTTAGATATTTTGTACTGATGATTTAATTTTGAAGCAGGCAGACAGGCAGGTAGAGAAAGATCCCACCAAGGCAATTAATTAATTCTTGAGATGTAAGAAAACCAAGTGACAGGATTTAGAGGAGCTACTTCGTCATTGGTAAGTTTCACCTGACACCATGGCAGACCCAGAGAAAACTCTACCTTAGGGAGAAGCTCCAGCAGGAATGAAGTTCAGGAAAGAAATATTAAAGAGAATCCTAACCTTTTTTCTGGCAACCACCTGCAGCCTCTCAACAGTACTTGCCTAAAGTGAATAGCCCCATTAGGGGCAAGTTTAGAAGACAAGACACTATAAATTCAAATTAGAACAAAAAAGTCTTGCATATGTGTTGCCTGGGTACATGTGTTCAACTACATAGTCTGCATTTCCCTTGTTGAGATGTAGACTTTCAAACTTTCCTACTTTGATGCCAGTGTTTTCAGGATTCCACATTTGGAGATGCCAGAGCTCTCTTGAGCAAGTTACTTGGTTTTGTTGTTGTTGTTATTGTTGTTGTTGTCTTTTGCAAATAGATTTTTATTGTATCTGTATATCAATTTGAGAAAAATACATCTTGAAAATACTGAATTTCTGTTACATATACCATATCACAACAATTATATCCAATTTCTCTCAACAGTATTTTATAATTTTCACATAACAATAAACAAATCTTAATTTGTATGTCTTTGGCATCTTTTTGTGTGTTTGTTTGTTTTGGGTCACACCCCGAGGTGATCAAGGGTTACTCCTGGCTCTGCCCTCAGAAATCACTCTTCACAGGCTTGGGGGACCATAATGTGTGACAGGAATTGAACCTGGGTCCATCCAGGGTCAGCTACATCTTTTTTTTTAATTTTTTAATTAATATCTTTATTTAAGCACTATAATTACAAATATGTGTATAGTTGGGTTTCAGTTATAAAAGAGAACATCCCACTTCACCAGTGCAACATTCCCACCACCAATGACCCTCATCTCACTCCTCCCCCACCCTTGCCTGTATTCGTTCGAGACAGGCATTCTATTTCTCTCATTCTCTACCATTGTCATGATAGTTTCATAGGTATCAATTTTAATTTTCTTTGCATTTCTTTTAACTTTCTCTGATGTATATTCAAGCTATCTATTCTATGTTGAGCCTATTGAAGAAGCTTAAAAATGTTTTCTAGATGTTGATTTCTAGCATCTGTTTAATTTTAAATTCCTAAGACTTTGCTTACATCTGATTTTACATATATATGCATACACACACACACACACACACACACACACACACACACACACACACACACACACATATATATATATATATATATATATGTTTTTGAACCACACCTGGTGATGCTCAGGGGTTACTTCTGGCTATGCGCTTAGATATTGCTCCTGGCTTGGGAGACCATATGGGACGCTTGGGGATTGAACTGCAGTCTGTTAGTGTGTGCAAGGGAAGCTCCCTACTGCTGCACCATTGCTCCAGCACCTGATTTTACTTATTTTAAGTTGTTTTCATTTGTGATAATTTTTTTATTTTTTAAATTCATTTGCATTAGTGTATTCTTTTAACTCTTAAATTGCCTGTGTAATAAATCTGGTATACAGAATATTTGTTCTGAAGATTGGATTATCTCTTCAGATTGCATGATTTTTTGCTTTGACATACCATGCAATTTTTGTTGAGTGCTAGGTATATTGTAAAGGGAAGAGAAGTTTAGGTAAATATGCTGTTAATTTGAAATTTCTATTAATTTACTAAAATGGGATATTTATTATGGTTTTTGAGTAGTGCTTAGGACTTAACTATGTCTGTGTTTAGGTATCACTCCTGATGGGGAGTATATGATGATCAAACCCAGTCTGATCATGTGCAAGGCAAGACAAAAACACTTTACTATCTTTGATTCAGAAGATGTAAAAAGGTCTCAAAATTTTCATATTTTTTTCTTGTCCTTAATTTTGTCTCTTCTTTTTTTTCCATATATTTAATTTTTATTGAATTTGTTAATGTTACAGAGTTCTTGCACTGCCAAACCATGCCTGAGAACTCAAAGAAAGAAATGGTACAATGGACAGCCTCATCATCCACCCATCATACAGTATATTAAAACTTGATTTCATGTGCATTTTGGTAATTTCACAATCTTTTAAAAAGTTTTAACAAGAGTTGTAATTTAAAATCTCCTGCAGGCTTTCATATTTCTAGTACACTATGCCATTAAATAAAACTTCCACATATTCATCTCAGTTCATTTCTCAGTAACATAACCTTCCCCCCCAAATTTTACTAGAAAATAAAATGGCATAATTTCTGGGGAAAATGTGGTTCAAGGTTCAAAAGATTACTTAAGATTTTTGGTTCCCAAATAAAGCCATCAGTTTAAATCAAGTTACTTGTATTGTTTTGCTTTTTCTTTTTTCTTCTTTTTTTTTCATTAATCATCCCAACCTTTCACTGGCTGGTTCAGCTAGCTCCCCACCCAAATCATTCAGAAGACATTCTTTCTATCACCTCAAAACCAACAGAATTGCCAGAAAACAGTTGGCAGGTCCTGTCAGGAGATGCTGTGACCCTCCCAGAAGTTCCATTCCCATAGTAATACTTTAATAAAAACATAACTCCTTTAGGAAAAGGCTCATTTTAAAGGGTAATTTTACTCATTTGCTTCACTCTCATCAACTGCAACTCCTGCAACTCCTGCATTTGGCAAAGACATTTTTAGAGAAATACAGACTCTGCATTGTGGTCGCACACTCTGAATATTTCTATTGCATCAAAGATACAAAACTAGGACATTACCATACTATCTTGAAGTAAAGAAACTTGGGTAATCATGAGCCACTTCTTTAAGACTATTCTTTTAGGATTATTTAAGTTGTAATTTTAAGTTGGATATTTTAAATTGTCATTATTAAAAACAGAAGTGTTTTTGATCACCCAATTTTCACCCCGGACTTCCCAAATGAGCAGCGTAAGACTCACCGAAAGGTGGGGTAACAACTAGACTGGGACAATCACTGCATCTATATAATGTTCAATACTTTAATGAACACTCCTATTTTAATTTTCATTAAAAAATGGGCACATGTGTATCTGGAATCTTGTCAAAGATCATGCAAGATCTGTAAAACTTAAAATGGGTTTTAGGTGGAATTCTGCTCTCATGGCTTTGAATTTATAAGGACAAGTGAGTGAATCCCTTGGCCTAAGTAGAAACCAGACTCTTCCCTACTGCAGTTTACTTCTTAACTTTAGTCTCTCTAAGTTTTCATTCTTAAAGAATCTGAATCTTGCTGTTCTTTTAACTAACAGTATAATGCTTGAGCCCTCTAGGTATGAGAATAGGAAAGGCCAATGAGGTATTCTATAGTTCCTTGATTAAAAAGTATTATGTAGTTTTGTGCCTCAGGGCAACTGCTTTCAAATGGTATCTCCAGTGGTAGAACCGTTTACCTTTCTGTCTTCTATTGTTTTCATTAACTGCAGCCTAGCATTCCCAACCTATTTCCCTGAGGCACAGACTCTGATAATCTAAGTGTATGTTTTTCTTCTTTTACGTAAAAAAAAAAAAAGAAAAAAAGAAAAACTAGAACAGAATATATTTAAAAAAATCTTTCCTCTAAGTGAGATATATCTCTGGTAAACTTTTTTTTTTTAAAAGATACTTCTATTATAGAGGATACCCTAGATATATTATAATAAGTAATATTGAATGTTTTTAATTTCTCTACTAATATGAGATACCAGTTTTGAATTTCCACTACAAAAATCTTGTAAGCTCATGAGGTAAAAATAAGAACAAAGATGAGGCCATAATAATATCTCTAAGAGTCCAGTCTTCAGAAATGCAACAGGATTACTATTTAAATTTTACCACAATTTTGGGGCTGGAGACATTAGTATAGCAGAAAGGCATGATGCCTGACCAGGTTCAATCCCTAGTCCCCTCCGCCCCAAACGTAGTGATCCATGAGTACTCCATGCCAGGAGTACCCCAACCCCATCCATATTTCTACTATTTTAGGTATTATTTAAAACATCATCTACTGTCATCTAATAAAATCTTAGATATGATGACTAACATCTCTGTTTCTTTAGACTTTGCTGTGACTGTTGGATCTGCAACCTCAATTCTTCAATGACTAAGAAAAATCGCTGATTTTCAAGTTATGTAGTTCTTTTCTTGTAGTAAAGTGATGATTTCTAGGGCTTTTATATGTGAGACAGAAAGCTGGAAGTTAAAGGATGAGTTTTTATGTCTATGTCTTAAAATTCAGAGTAAGAAAGGCAACTTAAAATATCAGATGTTTTATCTATTTTATCTCTAAAAGTTAATTAAATGATTTCCTGTTCTTTCCATAATTATGTGAAGGTGTAAAATTAAAGAAAATTTATAGCAATTTAATAAGGGATATTTTGGAGCAGAGAAAACTTAAGAAAGGTAAGATAAAGTATCACAGTAAAAGTATGTATATATTTTAAAATACAGTGAAATATTCTCATTTCTTGGTCCAGTTTAGTTCCCCTGCTCTCCACATTGATGCAAGAAAAATGTGCTTTTGCATTTTGCTGTGAAAGTGAGAGATAGGAGAGCTAGGCTGAGATTCTTTAGCAACTGTGATATTTGACACATATTGCACCAGTTCTTTCAACATATCATCTTTACTCATATTCTCATTCAAAATGATTCAGTGCTTTTCAAGTATACTGAAGAAACACAAGAGGAAATTTTTACCAAGGGCTATATATACTAGGGAGGTTTATCAACGTGACATGTGAGAATAGAGCTCCAAGTATTAAAATAAGTATGTGATGATACACTATGCAAATTGAAAGTTCTGATTTAGTGATTAAGCATCAAGTTATTTTATTTAGTAGGAAGAGTGGGGTGCAATAGCCTAGCAACTTTCTTAAGAAACAGGATTGTGAGTGCCAGGTATGCTGTTCTGTTATAGAATCAGAAAAAGGTAAGCAGAGTACCTCCAAAAAGAGCAAGCTAGGGTACTTGCAAATCACCTGCTAATTTAGCAAGATTTTCAGAGCACAGGTCACAAAGGTGTGATCAGGAAGATAAAAAACAGTGGCTTCCATTGTGTTGCTGACCCAGCAGTGAAATAGAATGATGACAGCACCTTGGAACCTGTTGGCAGAAGAGCAGCTTACTTGACAAGGTTCAGGAATCTAAAGTGATATGCAAGACATCTCCTGTCTCAGCAGCCACTGTGCAGTCAGTGGGAGGGAGGTGGGGAATGGAAGTAAATTTAGTTTCCATTGTTCTCTTAGAAGACCACCGAGAAGGAAGTAAATTGTTAATGTGTTCTAGTTCTTTTAAATAATAAGAATATAATGAATGATATTAAAAATCTACTCCCTAATGACAGATAAAGTGATACCTTTAAGCAAAAGATGGTAGTCTAGAGAAAAATGTGACCTTGAGTCATACATTTAAAAAATAAGTTTTAGAATAATTTCCTTTCAAGAGAGGCTCTATAAAATAGATTCCCTACCATAGAATTTGTTAAATTAGGATATCAAGATTACTAAAATAGGCAAATCAGAAAGCAGTTCAGGCTTTAAATATCCTTAAATAATTTTTTAACAATTGTTTTCTTTTTTTGTTTTTGTTTTTGGTCACACCCAGAAATGCTCCTGGCTCTGCACTCATGAATTACTCCTGGAAGTCCTTGGGGGCTCTTATGGGATGCCAGAGATCTAACCTAGATCAGATAAATGTAAGACAAGTGCCCTCTCCACTGTACTATTTCTCCAACCCTAATTTTATTTTCATTAAAAAAAAAAAAAAAGACCTTTTTGGGGCCACATCTGGTGACGCTCAGGGGGTCACTCCTGGCCATGTATTCAGAAATTGCTCCTGACTTGGGGACCATATGGGATGGTGGGGATTGAACAAGGTCCCTCCTGGGTCAGCCATGTGCAAGGCAAGTGCTCTACCACTGCTCTACTGCTCTGACCCCAAATAAAGACATTATTTTAAAAAAATAAACACCAGAAAAATCAGGCTTTTTAACGGGAAAGAGACAATGGAGTGGAGGGTTGGTAAATGCTTAAAAATCAGCTTTTTGAAAGTTAGAAGAGCCATAGATGTGAATGCTTTTGTGTGGTTAATTTCAACTACTTGTATAAAATTGACTATTAAAATTCCAGTCTTTTATAATTAACTATTAAAAATCTCTATAAGTTTACTCTGGTGTATTAGAGTAATAACTGATCTGATCAGTAATATCTGATTCAAATATTATTTTGAATTATTGTGGTTAAAATTAATTTTAGAGAAATAGAAAATTAGTCTAAATTATAAAGAATAAATATTTTAATTCTAGACTGATGTCAGCTGTGATTTAGTAGGAAACCAGAAAAGATCCCAAATCTGACTCAAGAGCAGAACAGAGTGAATGATTTGAAAAGTGGATCTAAATATTATAAAAATATGGAAAAAATATATAGGAAGATAGAAATAAAAAATTTATATGAATCATAAATTAGAAAAATAAGAGTTTTTTGTTATTATTGTATGTATTAAGATTTAAATAAGTTAGTGAATTATAAAGATTAGTCTAGAAGAGAATTAACTAAAAGAATTTAAAGACCTAAAGTATGGATAATGGTTTTACAATATTACAATTTATTTTCCTTGGGATCATACAATCAGATTGAAATTTGCAGGTTGCTTGTTGGGGAAAGTTAACAATATTTATTGAGAAAATAAAGATTAAAATCTTGGAAGGGGAGAAATCTTGAACAGATAAATGATTTATTCAGTCAATCTCAACAAAGATCTCAGCCACCTGGATAACATATCTAATTAAGATATCTAATTTAGATAATTTGGCAGGGATAACCTTTCATGGTTATCCTGAGTTGGGGTGGGGAAGGTTGATACTTTCATTCTGATAGCAACAGACAATAGGTGTGAGCTCTTTCCAGAAGAGGGTGTTACTTTTGGAAACAGCTTCTTTTCTCCAAACCTAAGATTACAGAAAGATTAACTCTGAAGTAAGACTGAAATTTAGGTCTCAACTAACCTTCCTCCCCTCAGGTAGACTGTTACCTTTCTAAATGTAGGCTTTTGAAAGATTGAAAAGTTTAAACTTATTTTAAAGATTGACTAGCTCTTCAAAAAGTTGATTTTATCTATAGGTTTCTAACTCGTTAGAAAACTAAGAGATTTAATACTATTGTCCTGGAATGTGAAATCTGTGTTTCATCATAGCACTTCAGTTATTCCTTAAAATATAGATAATTTAATATGAGACTAGTCTAAATTAGAAACAAAATTGAAAAGGAATTTATATTTCAGTTATATTAAAAGGAAGTATATTTCAAAGGCAAACTTTTTATTACAAATTACATATTTTATTTTATTTTTCTTTGGGAGCCACACCTGATTGTTCTCTAGGCTTCTTACTGCTGCTCTGATATCAAGGATAGTTCCTGGCAGTTTGGAGAAACATACAAGGTGACTGAGTCCAAATGCTGAACTTAAAGAGAACACCCTTCCTGCTTTACTATTTCTCATGCTTTCAGTTTGTTTTTCTGTTGTTGTTTTTAATTTTTCTAGTTATTATATACAGCTATTTTAATAATATCTTACTCTTTGTATATAATTTTTACCAATTTTTATTTCCTGAAAATGCACATGTTTAAACATAATTTTTTTATCTGATGTTTCAAATAGCTATTGTATTTAGTGTGCTGTTTCAGTAATTCTGAAGGTTCTTATTGTGCATTTGGTGATGAGGCCAAGCTTATTTGCTCACAATCAGGATCCGTGGGAACCTAAGATGCATAATGAAGATGATTCTCTTGGGATTTATTTACATCTGCTTCTGAGGACAGCCAGGTGTTTTTCCGGAATCCCTTGTTAAGTGCTAGAGACCTATATTCAGTCATCTTACAGGCTTTCACAGTGCAGGTAGATACACTGTTAATACTTGTCTGAAGAATATTACTGTGCTCTTCAATCTCTCTCTGGTTTGTTTATTGTGTTTTGTTTTGCTTTGTCCTATGCTTTTGGAGAGGATGGGAATAAAGCTTTTTAAATTTTATTTAAAGAAAATGATTACATATGTAATCATTTTTTCTGATAAGTGAAAGTAATTAAAAGTTTAGAAAAATAATAGACTAAATATTAAAAAAGAAAGAAAAAGTTAAAGTGCTATAGCAAACACATTTGCAAAAATTATTGTATCTCCAATGAAGTCATTAATACAATGGTAGAAGATTTAGCAAGCTCTTGTTGTTAGCTGTTCATTCTGTGTGTTCATTATTGGTGTGTTCATTATGTGTGTTCATAAATTGGTGTGTTCTTTTAGGAATAACAGCATCACACAAATGAAGTTGTTCAAAAATTCAAAGCACTATTATTGATACTGTGGCTTTAAGGGGCACATTCTAATCTGCCAGGTTTCTGCCACAACAGTAAATAAGATGTATAAAATTATTTATGTAAGCTTACTTTTTAAGACTCTTGGTAGTTTTCTTATACCTAATTCAGTGTCTCTGTGCCTTACATTTATTTTTATTAGAATTAAAGATATTTATTATAATATTATTTGTAAGAGTAAAATTAGAACAAAATACCAGTAAAATAATTTAATATATTTGCTTAGTATTTAAAATATTAAAAGAATATGCACAAACAAGAAATGCCAAGACATAATATGTCTGTTAAAAAATGAAAAATCTGAAATCTAAGAAGAGTTCTAAATTGAGACCAGTAGGCGTTCTGATAGTAGATTTATCACACAATGCACAGGAGAGATATTACAGAGGATAGGGCATTTGCCTTGTATGTAACTCCCCAGAATTTAATCCCTGGTACCTCATATTATCCCTCAAGCTCTGCCAGAGGAATTTATGAGTTTAGACTCTGGAGTAAACCATGAGCATGACATGATGTGGCCCAAAGATCAAAGCAAAATAAAAAAAAAAATTTACTCATGTGTTGTGCAAGTCAGCCCCTGAAGAGGTTGACTGATGGAGGGATGGAGCAGCTCAGAGCAGGCGTCTGCCACCCTGTCCAGCCAACGGTTTTGAGGTGAAATGGCGGGTAAACAGCTCGCAATCAGGCTTGTGGGAATATTAGCTTTATTCGGTGGACAAGACTGAAGTTTCAAGGTTTCAGCCTCAGTTCCAGCCAAAAAGCCCCTTACCTTCCACAGACCCTTGTTTTTATCCCCCAGAAACAGGAAGCACCCAATGGTGGGATCAGATACCACCCAATGGTGGAAGCAGAATTAGGTACCACCCTAGGGTGGGGGCAGAATGCCAGGTCACACCCTAGGGTAGGGCACAATCACCGAGATCAGGATTAGGGTAGGGTCAGTAACATAATAATCCCATAAAATGTTTACATACACAACACACAGCATTCATGTATACAGTTACTTCATTTCCCCCTCATCTTACTGTAGCATCAAAGCCCTTTGGATGGGCTTGGATGGTGGTGGATGGTGATGGATGGAATGGAGGCTTGTGGTTGCATCCCCCTCCAGCCAGTATTTGGGTTCAGGAGAACGCGGGCAGAAAACTCACATGCAGCCAGGCTTTCAGAGAAATAACATCTTTATTTGCCCTGGCCATCATGTGTGGCCTATAATCTTAAACCTATTTACGCACATGCCATCCTTAGTTTACCCTGTGTTTTAACTTCTTTCAGATATGTCTCATCTGCTACTTCTCCATCCAGGCAAATCCTCTTTGGCCCCTCAGGCCAAACCTTTTATAACCTTCCCAAGACCCCTCCCAGAAATGGGAGGGTCTTTCTTATAGGTAAGGTTACACAAAGAATAGGTGTAGGATTATACTTACCACAATCAATCTATTTAATTAATTAGAAAATTAAATGTTTTATCTTGTATCAAAAAAGAAAATATTCTTTTACACAGAAACCTTAATGATAGGTTACATGTTTTTAGTAATTTAAATCATGTTTGAAGTTTCATATTTTGTTGAACTGTTCATAACATTAAAATACAATATTACATATTACCAAGATAGTCAAAGAAATAGCTATAAATCAAAAACCATGTTTCCTCTTCACAGTAGAGAAGTAAAATTATAAAATACTTAGAATAAAATAAAATCAGATCCTACTTAATCTGGCAATGTTACCCCTCCCCCAATGCCATATGCTAATTTTACCTGGGTTGTCAGATCTACCCACACCTGTTGTTTGGGATAGAGGACAATAGAAAGGCTGTGGGGAGCAGGAGGGAGAGAGGAAAAGGAGAAAGGATACTTGGAGGGCAATGATAAGAGGCTTCAAGAAAAGCCTTAGCATAGAGGCCATGTGAGGAATTTGCACATGGCGGCTAGGGCCATGAAATAAAGCTGAATATCTCCTGAAACTTCATTTGACTACCTGAGGATCATTTCTCTGCCTTTACCTTGCAACCTACAGACCCATCGGGCAAAGGAGCTGTAGGTGCCAGGCCAGCCTAGAAAGGCCTTACCACACCACACCTTCTACTACACCAGGCCTCTATATTTTATATTTAAACAACATGGCAACATCAAATCTTTTCACTATCTCCTATCTTCTGCCAGTGGGTAGCAAAACAGACTCAAATTCTTCTGCTAGGTTAGCTTCAAAGGGGCATTTCATAATTATTTTTTCTTACTAAATTACTTTATTTAAAGAGCATGTTTTTTAAATAGTTACTCATAGGAAATTTGTTTCTGCCACTCATATTTCAACACTAATCCCACCAACAAGTAAAGTTCCCTCCAACAATTGTCCCGAATTTTCATCTATTGCCGAGCCAATCCTCTTGGTAGACATAAAATAATTTATTTCATATTGATTTCTTACAGGTAAGTGATAATGAAATAATTTTTAAAAGGTACAGCAAAAATAAGATTGGTGAAAATTGTTTTTACAATGAGGTCATTAAGTCATTGTCAGAAGATTTACTAAGCTATTTGTTGTTAAATGATCTTTCTGTTATTTGTTTTGTTTCCGAACATTAGGTGGCTTCACATCCATGTTAATGTCCAAACTGTTGTGTTTCTACTAGGAAGACAGTGTTAAAAATTTGGAGTTGTAATATGACTGCAAGCCAGAAATTCCAAGCTCTGTGACTGATACTATGGTTTTTGTGAAGTGTGGTTTAGGCTGCCAGGCCTTCTGGAAGTACAAGAGAGGGGTGGGTGCCCACAATATACTATAGAATTGAATAAACGATGTTTTTCTATTTTTATAAAAAAGCTAATAGATTCATCTGTCTTATATCTACATATTTTTCTGGATAACAACTAAAATTTTAGGAAGTATTTTGGCCAACACATGCTTATAAACTTATGCTGTAAAAAGTCTAAACTGAGAAAGGTAATATTTGAAAAATTTTCTAAAGTTTGACTGGTCTCCTGTTTAACTTTAAGATGAATAAACTACTTTCTCATTGCATATAATTTCTGAATTATAAAATTAAAATTAGAGAATGTACTAAGTAAATCTTGAAAAATGGGGTGCATTACAAAGGCAATGGGAGTAAAATCAGAACATGTTCACTTATCTTTACTTACAAGACTCTTTATAATTGTTATAATGGTCTCTCTCTCCATTTAGAAAGCATATTTCTCAGTTTGGGTCATATCTCACTATTTTTAGGACTTACTTCCAACTCTCTTGAAAGGGAACACTACACTCTGAGTTGTGCTTGTGGTACTCTATGCAGTGCCAGGGATCATTTCCAGGTTGGCCAGTTGAAAAGAAAGTGCCCTACTCACTATACTATCTCTTCAGTTCTAAATACAGAATCTTATCCTGACTTCAAGGTCACTCTTAAGCATTGTGACTAAATTCAAATAGCTCCCTAATTCTAATAAAACTATGTACTTACACTCCCTTTAGAAAATGCAGATCATAATCTGGACTGGTTTTATTGCATTTAGTAATTAGTTTTCCTGCTTACAGGTAATTTTCCTATGTAGATTGTGAACTCCTAAAAAAAAAAAAAAAAAAAAAAGGCCTACCTTCCTTCCTGGATCTATTTTAGTATTATTCTGTCCTTTGCAGATAGTGAGCAGCAAAATACATATTTGTAATTAAATTTTATGCGAAATATTATTATTAATGACCTATCTCTGAGATATTGTGAGACTTTCAACTTTTGACTTTATTCATAAAAAATGTAGGGTAAATAATAAATGGAAGGTTAGTAAAGTCCTAGGTCTGATTTATCACTAATGTGAAATTGTCTCAATTAATTTGATTACACCATATTCCTTGACATGTTGTTATAGCTTTTTATGTTCCTGTTAATGAAGTTTTATCTTTTCAAAGTGATAAAAAAATCTTCCCTGTGATCTCAGGGCATATTTTATTATATTTCTCTTTAAAGAAAATTTAAATTAAATAGATTCCTTGACATCAGTAGTATATTTTTTTCTCATTTTCTATTATTGGTTCTTTTAGGATTATTCTCATCAAAATAAGTTGTTAAATTCTATTACTCTTTGAAAATTTAGACATCTGTTGGTACCACTGCTGGATATTTTGTTGTCTTTTTCTAAAAATGTTTACTTGCTTAGCTTCCAAGTGCATTTCCTGAAAATAATTAGCTTGTGATATCACTCTCAGTTTTTAAATCTATTTTTGCCTTTTAAATCCTGGAAGAAAATTAAACATTGTAGCTTTATTTGTTAGTTGATCATAATAATAGAGTCAAATAGAAGTGGTAGCATCTCTACTACTGGAGGCTAAAATCTCATAATTTGAGTTTTTCTTAACTGATATGTGTTTCACATAACTCAGCACAATATAGAACATAAGTATTTTGATGAAGATAACTTATCTGTTACTCACCAATATTGTGGTATATATAGAAAGTTCTATGTCTTTATATAACAGAAATATTGAGAAAATTAAAATTGAAATAATGACATTTTCCTAAAACTTAGATACTGAATTGAAATTAGATAGAAAAATACAAAGATATTTTTAATTTCATTCTGTATGAGTATTTTTTTGCTTTTGTTTTTGAAGGGGTATTTGAGTCAAACTGGCAGTGCCGAGGGATGAGTCCTGACAGTGCTTTGGGGACCATATGGATTACTGGAGATCAAACCCAGTGTTAAAAGCAACACAAACACCTAACTCCTGCACTATTTCTCCAGTTCCTACATAAATTTAAGATTATAAAGTGGAAAGTTAAAAAAACCAAGAAATAAAAGCACATGCTCATAGTATAGTAACACTCTTATTTTAGATACTTTTAGAATTAGTTTCATTTATTCATAAAACATATTTTGAGTAACTTTCACTCGGCTTGTTGTATATGATTCACTGAACAAAATAGATGTTCTTACTCTAATGGAGTTGATGTAATTGAATATCAGGTTAGAAGTGAAAATGTTCAGCTTTAAAATACTGAGATTCAAAATATACATGCTTCTTCTTTTACCCTGACATAAGTTTGAAGATGACAAAATCTTTGCTTTTTTTGTTGTTGTTTTATGACATCAAATGCCTTGTTCATATTAGATTTTCAATGAATGTTTTCTTATTAAATAAAATATCTAAACACAAGTTTTGCTTAATTAGGCATGTTTTAAGTAATAGATATTTTTACAAAGTCATTCATGTCTTCTATATATTACTGGGGGAGACTGATTATTTCTTGTAAATTGAAACCAATTCAAAAGGAATTTGGAGCTGAACTCAAAATTAAAATCAGCAAACACTTCAAAACTTGGGTTGCTGATAATAAAGTTCACTTTCCATGTACTATTCCAAAACACCATACAAGGAGATAATAAATAGGGTTCTTCTGCCTCAAATGACTAGTCCACGAAGAAATTTATTACCCACTCTGGCAAATGATGTCAATATATACTTTTAGTACTTTTCTCATGTTAACTATTTTGTATATGAACCTAGGAAAGCTGTCTCTCTAGGTTGAGTTTACCATCTTCCTATATTGCACCTCGTTGTTATTAAAAATATTTCTCATTCATCATATTATTGACCCCATCAGCATCAGTAGAGCCAAAATAATGAGGCTATAACATTATATGTAGAAAGACAGTGTTGTGACTCCCACGCTTACTTAGTAAGGTGTACTCTCCAACTACACTCAGAATTATACTAATTTCATTTAAAATTTCTCAGAATATTCCCAAAATATAAACACATCTGTCACTGAGTTAATACAGAGCTGGCAGTTTATTCTTTAAATGATCGAGTTGACTCACTGATATCCTCTTCTTTAAATTACTATTACTTAAACAATTTCTGCTGTGAAGTGAGTTAGAAATTTAGTAACAGGGGCCGGGCGGTGGCGCTAAAGGTAAGGTGCCTGCCTTGCCTGCACTAGCCTTGGACGGACCGCGGTTCGATCCCCCGGTGTCCCATATGGTCCCCCAAGCCAGGAGCAACTTCTGAGTGCATAGCCAGGAGTAACCCCTGAGCGTTATTGGGTGTGGCCCCCCAAAAAAAAACAAAAAACAAAACAAAAATAAAGTTGGGGAAAGTGATACCTCCCATCTTCTTTGGGGGCCGGAGAGATAGCATTAAGGTAAGGCGTTTGCTTTCATGCAGAAGGATGGTGGTTCGAATCCTGGCATCCCATATGGTCCCCTGTGCCTGCCAGGGATGATTTCTGAGCATAGAGCCAAGAGTAACCCCTGAGCACTGCCAGGTGTGACCCAAAAACCAAAAAATAAATAAATATATAAAAAAAAAGAAATTTAGTAACAGAAAAATTATTTATTTAAATTATTTTATTTAAACAGCATGGTTACAAGCTTGTTAAAAATACAGTTGTTTATTTTTCACAGTAACACAATTGTTTATGACTAAATATATATAAATACTAAATACAATGTACAACTTCACGTTTACCAGTGCATATTTCCCTCACGAATGTTCCTAGTTTTTCTCTTGCTTACCTATAAGGCACACATTTTTCTTCTCTTTAACTCTCTTTCTCTCTCTCTCTCTCTCTCTCTCTCTCTCTCTCTCTCTCTCTCTCTCTCTCTCTCTCTCTGGTTTGTAATGTCACTAAAGAGTTTTCATGCATATCACTTTATCTCCCTTTAGCACCTAGTTGTTTTCCAAGTGTGATCATTTCCAACTATCATTGTCCTAATGGTCCCTTCTCTGTTTCCTCACTATCTGTAGCAAGCTTCTTACCATGGACTGGTCCTCCTGGCCCTTGCCTCTACTGTCTTCTAGATATTATTGCCATACATTCTTTTTTGTAATATCCCACAAATGAGTTGATTATTCTATATCTATCCCTCTTATTGAAAATATATCCAGAGATGAACTGTAGTCTAACCAAAAGAAATATTAATAGAAATATCTAGTTACTTCCTTGCATAGCATTGAACTAGGCAGGCTGGTTTTAATAGGAAAAACTGAAGTACTTGGAAAACAATAGAGTAAGTTCTTATGTTTGAGGGCATATGGTACTTTTCTAACAACTTTTTTATAATATTTGGACATTTTTATTTTTTAAGTTTTTATTTAAACAACTTTATTACATACATGATTGTGTTTTGGTTTCAGTCATGTAAAGAACACCACCCATCACCAGCACAACATTCCCATCACCAATGTCCCAAATCTCCCTCCTCCCCACCTGACCCCCACCTGTACTCTAGACAGGTTTTCTATTTCCCTCATACATTCTCATTATTAGGATAGTTCAAAACGAAGTTATTTCTCTAACTAAACTCATTCCTGTTTGTGGTGAGCTTCATGAGGTGAGCTGTAACTTCCAGCTCTTTTCTCTTTTGTGTCTGAAAGTTATTATTGCAAGAATGTCTTTCATTTCTCTTAAAACCTATAGATGAGTGAGACCATTCTGCGTCTTTCTGACTTATTTCACTCAGCATAATAGATTCCATGTACATCCATGTATAGGAAAATTTCATGACTTCATCTCTCCTGACAGCTGCAAAATATTCCATTGTGTATATGTACCACAGTTTCTTTAGCCATTCATTTGTTGGAAGGGTATCTTGGCTGTTTCCAGAGTCTTGCTATGGTAAATAGTGCTGCAATGAATATAGGTGTAAGGAAGGGATTTTTGTATTGTATTTTTGTGTTCTTAGGGTATATTCCTAGGAGTGATACAGCTGGGTCGCATGGGAGCTCGATTTTCAGTTTTTGAAGGAATCTCCGTATTGCTTTCCAGAAAGGTTGAACTAGACGGTCTAACAAATTTTATAACAACCTGGTAGGATAGGAAATGGAAAATGCATATTTGAACTCAGTGATAATTACCTCTGTGGCCGGCGGATTCTTTGTAAGAAGAAACACAAGAACTAGAGATGCAATCTATTGTGAATAATATTTCTTTTGTGCATATGTAGGCACAGTTGTTTCAAAGCAGCAGTGGCAGGTTCCAGTGGGATATGGGCACTCAAGAATCATGGTGGATAGAAACTGCAAGGTATTTCCCAGCTAATATCTCTTTAATATCTCTTTTTATAGTGATAACATTTAGTTATATAAAAACCTCTCTAGTTTCTCTAGTTTATTTTCTTTGTGTCCAATTTCCTAAATTTTCCAAAACCTAACTACTCTATATTTTGTATGTTTGTTTGTTTTTGGGCCACACCTTGTGATGCTCAGGGGTTGCTCCTGGCTATGCACTCAGAAATCACTCCTGCCTTAGGGGACCATATGGGACACCAGGGGATTGAACCACAGCAGTCTGTCCTAGGCTAGCTGCACTCTTTTTTTTTTTTTTTTTTTTTTTGGGCCACATCTGGCATTGCTCAGGTGTTACTCCTGGCTGTCTGCTCAGAAATAGCTCCTGGCAGGCACAGGGGACCATATGGGACACCGGGATTCGAACCAACCACCTTTGGTCCTGGATCGGCTGCTTGCAAGGCAAACACCGCTGTGCTATCTCTCCGGGCCCAGCTAGCTGCACTCTTAGCCCTTGAGCCACTACTCAGGCCCCTAAAACCTAAGTATTCTATTAAAGTGTTCATTGCCATTACTGCTAGACAATTAGTAATTACACGACAATTATATGGTTTGTGCCATGGGTGGATATGGAGAGAATTATATTGAAGAAAATGAGTCAAAAGTAGATAGATAGGCATAAAATTGATCTGTTTCTTCTTTTTTTATTTCTTTTCTTGTTTTGTGGCATAAAGATTCTCAAAATAATCTCTGATTAGTTTTGAATTTCTTTAGTTTCTTTAGTAATACCCTCTTTCATTTATGATTTAATTTATTGAGTTTCTTTCACTTTCTTTGTGAGTCTTGATAATGGTTTATCTTGTTAATTTTTTTCAAAGAATCGATTCTTGCTGTCATTGAATTTTTGAATTCTGGTATTTTTTTGGGGAATGTCCAGATCATTCATTTCTCTCTAATTTTTTTTAATGCATTTTTTTGGATTTTTTTTTATAATAGCTTATTTTTATTGAGGATCAAAAATTAATATACGGTTAACATTATTTCTGCACACATCTTTCCAACAATACCCCCATGGCCTGAGCACTTCTTACCTTCAAAGTAGCCCAAGGGCCCCTTTCATAATAGCTCAATCCAGGGCCTATTTTAGTAACATAGGATTGAAACATAAACCAATCAGATTTGTACAAGTACAACAATTTTAACCAATGGGAGCATAAACACATTTTGATGGCGGGAAGGATAAAGAGGAACCTGGCAGGATGGGGGGAGGGGAAGCAAATTCTTAAACAAATAGCTAATTGATATTTATGCAAATACAATTATTTGTTTAGCCTATTTTCCATTTAGATCTATCTTTTGTGCAAGCAATAAGGATCATAATTTAAACTTTACAAAAACATATCTATAACTACATGCTTGAGAGCAGTTACAAAAACAGGTTCCATGGAAAGGTTAAGGCATCTGGTTAAGCCAGATTCTTTGTGCTGAGCTAAATTTATTTGCAGAGTTTTCTGTTGGTTCGGGGCTATGCAAACTTTTGTGGCTTGAATCAGACAGGCGGTGGAAAATTCATTCAGAGTTCCTTTGATATGTGGGGTGCTCGATCTCCCACATCTCCCCCTGTTTAGTATACCATATAGAAGGGACAGACGTGCCTCGGTGGACTGGCCACACTGGGTGAAGAGGTGTGGGGCTTCCAGTCACCACATCTGCTACCCTTGATTCAGTCGTTTCCAAAGCTTGGCAAGGCACAGATTGAGGTCTATGCGCCAGCTCCTCAATAACTTCAAACTTAAGTGGCGGAGAGTTGGCAGGAGGGGAGATGTCAGGTGTCAGCTGGTCTTCTGAGGTGCATAGTTGTTGGTATAGAACCTTTGAGTCCTTTCTGGTTGCTTCATCCACTTGATTCTTTACGAAGGTGGTGAGTTTGCGAAAAGCCCAAGGACCAAAGGAAACTAGCAACATAAAGCCAATGAAGGGCCCCAAAAAGGCTGGGAGCACTTTTGTTATCCATGGAGTGGTAGAAAACCAATTTTTGTACCAGCTCTCACTCTGCTCTATATCTTTTTGTCTATTTACTAAATTATCCTCTATGTGTTGAATGCTATCTCTAGCTAAGCCAAATTTATTTTAAAAAGCAACATTTTACTCTAAGGATGACACAAATTCCCCCCTCCCTCAAATAAAAAAAATCTCTAATTTTAATTATTTACTTTTGCTGTCTACTTTTGGCTCATTTTCTTGGCCATTTTCCAAATTCTTAACCTGTGTCATTAAATTATCTATGTAGCCCTTTCTTCCTTTTTCATAGCTTGGAAAGCTATAAATTTTCCTCTCAGTTTCACTTTTGCTGTATCCCACAACTTCTAATAATTTTTTCCCTACCCCTCAACTTCTGATAATTTATGTCTTCATTCTCATTTGTTTCCAGGAATCTTTTGATTTTCCTCTTTAATTTTCTCTTTGACCCATTGATTGTTCAGTAATGAGTGGTTTAATTTCTAGGTGTTAAAAATTATTTTCCATTTCTGTTTGTAATTTAATTCTAATTTTAATTAATTATGGTCTAAGAAGATAATATATACAATTTCTAGTATCTTGATTTTATGGAGGTATATTATTGGCCCAACATGAGAATCTTAGAGAATGTCCCATTGGAGAAAAAAAATGTATATTCAGTCTTTATTTGAAAAAGCTATAGACTCCAGTGGCAGTGTTTGTTTTAATGCCTTAATCTTACTAGGTATAAAATAACCTCTCAACTTCTCTGTCCACAGAGATTCTTGGATATAAAAGGTGGACACTCTATTTTGATACCTCGGTGTTTACTCATACTAGCTACCATATTGACTTTGCACTATGAATATATTTTGATAATACACTCTTTTTCTCTGGTTTATGTCCTCTATTAGGACCTAAAGCATATGATCATTCAGACCACTGAAACATTTAATTGCAAACCACAGACTTATATTACAGTACCTATTCACCGAACACGCTTGAGCAAATTAGCATTCCCTTTTTCTCTCTTTTCTTCTCTCTTCTCCCTATTTCTTTCCTTCTCCCCTTTTTCTCTTCTTTCTCATCATCATGAACTTAATCCATGTCAAATAAAACCCACACTGTTCTCTTTAGGAAAGAAACTTTGATACATAAGATGCAGAGGACACATACAGGGTAGCCACCTACATAGGTAGACCTCATTAATACATTGGTTAGTACTTGAGATGTGAAACCTATGTGTATCCTAAAGTGCTCCAGCTGTTATCTAACCCTGAAATTTCATTTAGCAAGGCCTAACCCCATCACTAACAAAATGTCCAGAAACTGGGAAAACCTCCCAACTCTGACACACTGACCCAATCTCTTTTATTTGATTTATTAATAATTTTTACTTTATTTTTAATATATTTACCTATTTTTCTGTTATCCTCTCATATCTTTTGCTCTCCCTTCCTATTTTTCTTAAGCTATTCCTAAGCTAATTATTTATCTTAACTCAACTAGTTCTTAAGAGCTAAGACCCATTCTATTAGGGTCAGACCTCTAATAACACCTTAAGAATTGATCACTAATATATGTCTTTATGTAGACATGAGTACATAGAGAGAGGACTGCTTTATGAGAGCCAAACCTAAACTTTAATCCATGCCTATAGTATATATAGTCCCTCCTATATACTACTTCTCCCCACTTCAGAAATCCTACTTTTCCTTTCACCCCCCATTTCCTATCCAATATCTCACTTTATAAATGCTTTTTACTCTCTGTTCTTAACCCATTAGGTATCAAGTCCGAACTCCTTCTTGCCCCAATAAGCCATCACCAAGTTCCCAAGCAAAGGGACACCACTCGGTGCAATATCTTGTCCCCCAGCAAGAAACTACAGCCAACACTCTTCCTGATTCATGTTCTGTGGCCCTCTGTCTCACCCTCACTGAATGTGGACTGTTGCTTGATACCGGACTCAGCTCCAGAAGTATCCTCACTGCAAGAACTTTATCCGAGCCCTTTCTGCCACAAATCATTTCTCAAACTCAAGAAGACTAAGGTGTGTGATGAAAATGCATCCTGGATTCCACCCCCCCTCATAAGAATATCTCAAAAGACAATGGCGGAGCCTATATTTCATTTATAAGTTTAAAACCTATATAATACTACCTCATAACCTGTTTATTCCCAAATGTAAGTTAGTCTCCTGCATCACTTTGTTCCCTTAATTACTTTTTTAACTCATTTAAAAATTTTTCTTTATATATTTGAGTATATATATATATGTGAGTATATATATATGTATATATACACACATATTATATTTTTGTCTTGTTTCTGATTTCTTCTCTTCCTTAACTTCACCTCTTTTGTTTCTGCTTGGTACAAAAACCTGCAATAAAAAGTCTTGCCTGGGAGAATAGCTCAGGTCAAAACCAGGGCACAGAAATGATGGAGCCTGACACTCCCACCCCCAAATGCACCAGCAATATAATATACCACCATTTCTTCCTGCAAAGGCATACTTATAGAAACAAGCTCTTATCTACTAGGGGTAAGAACTCATACTTTTTTACAATACAGGGGCATCTCCCACCTTGAACATATGTCATGTGGACCCAACTTAGACTCCAGGTGATTAGACAGCCATCATCCAATCCCAAACCCTAGATCCCAGACATAGAACTGGCACAATTCTCCGCAACAGATCCAGTAACCAAACTCCCTCTGGGACATTTTTAGTACTGCTGATACCAACATGTGCCAGTTTTGATATGAAATCCTGACAATGAGGAAATGGCAGCATCTTGATCTAAGAGCAGGTTGTCTTACCTCACCATCTAATGATGAAATCAGAAGACTTGTCATCCTTTTATCTTTGCAAATGTGAAGATCACTATCTATAGAAGACTGACTATGACAACCATGATTGGGCAGAATTTATACTGGGACCAATAAAAAAGACCCTAGTCAGGCTTTGGTCTAGGATCTGTACAACATCCAAGATCTCTAATTCCATAGGTCTGACTGAGACAATTGCAACTGAGCAGGTCTTCTGAAAACATAATGAAAGACTCTATCCTAGGCTTTGTCCTAAGATCAGTGCAAAAAACAAGACCACCAACTACAGAATGATTAAAACAGCAGTGATGGACTAGAACTTCCAGAACCATAAAGAAAGACTCCATCCTAGTCTCCATCCTTTGACCTGTGCAGATACCAAGATCTCTAGATACAGAGGTCTGATTTTATCATCCATGACGGAGCAGAAGGTTTCCATACACCACAAAAGGACCTAGGGAAGAGTAAATGAACATGTATGGAGTCTGTAGTTATTCCCTTAACAGTATACTTCAAGGGCGGAGAAACCTTATATCTCTTAGGCCAAGCAAATTACCTTTTTTTTTTTTGTTTTGTTTTTGGGTCACACCTGGTGGTGCTCAGGGGTTACTCCTGGCTGTCTGCTCAGAAATAGCTCCTGGCAGGCACGGGGGACCATATGGGACACCGGGATTCGAACCAACCACTTTTCGTCCTGGATCGGCTGCTTGCAAGGCAAACACCACTGTGCTATCTCTCCGGGCTTGCAAATTACCTTTTTAATCTCCCCATATACTGTGCCTATGCAAAAAAAAAAAAAAAGAAGCAGCACAAATAATATTTTTTGGTTATGTTATTGTTGGTTTTTCTCCATTTTTCTGTGCTTTGTTTTGTTTTTATTTCAGAACTGTGGTCATTGTGTGGTGGTTGTCTTTATTACTGTGTTGGTTTTTGTTTTTTTTTGACTTTTTGCTTGATTTTTCTTTTTGTATTCTTGTGTTTCTTTTCCTTTTTCTCTTTCTTCCCTCAAATTGATATTTATAGCCTCTAGGACTCTGCCCATTTTTTGCTTGTTTGATTTTTTGCTCCATTTTATTGCTTTCTTTTCTTCAAACAGAACCACATAACTTGAACCATCTTATTCTACCTCACAAATTGAGGGGGACATAATAGAGGGTACCAAGACCAAACAGTTGTATGATCACTAAATAGTAATGAAAAATGATTGGACTTAACACCAAATTCAAAGCCAATGAGAACAGAATTGATACCCAATGTACAACAAGATATACACAAAGGGGACCACTTATACTAGCAGCCTGGGGAGGGGGGTTGTAAGGGAAGGGTTATGGGATGCATGCTGGGAACAGGGGTGGAGGGAGAACAACTTTGGTGGTGGGAATTCCCCTGATTTAATGTCAATACATACCTAAAATATTACTGTGAAGACATGTAATCCACTTTGGTCAAAGTAAGAATTATTATAATAAAAATGCAAGGAAAATAAAGAAGGAAAAAGAATACAGCAACAACAACAACAACAAGCTCTCTATCTATCAAATACCTCTCTCACTTTCTCCTTCAAAGTGAGTATATCCATGTTGAAATTTAGCCTGGTTGTTTTATCAAGAGGAGACAGAGTAGTCATGAATATTTTTACAACCATTGTGTTGTTTTTTATTTATTCAAGTCTATTAATATTTGTTTTAAATACTTTGCTGACCATTCATTGGGTTCATATATGTTTAGGAGTGTAATTTTTTCCTGATGTACATATCCCTTTATTATTGAGAAATGACATTCTCTTATAGTCTTTTTTTGGGGAGAGGAAGTTGGGCCATACCTGGTGGTACTCAGGAGATATTCCTGGCTTTGCTCAGAAATCTTTCCTGTTCAGGCTATGGGATGCCAGGGATTGAACCCATGTCTTCTTGGGTCAAACCCATGCAAGGCAAATGCCCTACCGCTGTGCTATCACTCCAGCTCTCTGCTTTCAGAATTCTACCTTTGTCTATGATTTTCATAATTGATATTAGGATGTGCCTTTGTGTGCTTTAATTTAGATCTCTTCTAGCTGATCATCTTTGTACATCCAGAATATAGGTGTAAAAATTCTTCATCTCTGGGAACTTTTCAGTGATGATGTCTTTGACTGTTGCTTCTTCATGAAGGTTTTCTTTCTGGACCTCTGGACCCCAATGATTCTTTTGTTGTTTCTATTAAATTTCTCCCAAAGATATATTGTATTCTGTTCACTTATTTTAAGGATTTTTTCTATATTCATTTGCTTATTTAAGAACTTTTTCCAACTTCTGTTGTATTGATGTCATATGCAGTTAATCGTCCAGATCACTGATTCTGTCCTCAGCAGCTGTTACACTGCTTGTGAGTCCTTCTAGTAACTTTTTCATTTCATACACCAACATTTTCAATCTTGATATTTCTGACTGGAGTTTTCTCATTTCTGCTCTCATAATTTTTGATTTATATTAAGTCCATATTATGGTTTTTCTGCTTTCTTTGAACACCCACAATGTTTTTCTCCAAAATCCTGATCATAGAGGTTCTATAGGTGTCTGATATTAGTTAGGTCTTCAGAATTACCATCTTCATTTACTAGTGTAATGGTTTTTTTTTTATTGCTTTTTCTTTCTGACCTTTGTAGTGTGGTGGTGTTTTTTTATGTAATAAAGTGGGGTTCCTTGACTAAAACATATGTGTGGCTCTAGAGCATAATGGAATGGGTTACCCTTTTCTCTGGGCATACTCACCTCAGTTGAAAATGGCATGTTTGAGTCTCAAAAGTAACCACAGCCTGCAGCCAGTGCCCTCACTGCTGGATACCAGTCCTTTCTTTATCCAAGTTCCACAGTTATCTAGGTGTATTCACCTCAGTTCAAAATTTGTATTCTATATTTTTTATTAGGAGATACTTACTATCTTGGTGTTTGGAACTGAAGGTTATTTTTAACTCAAATACATTTTTTTTATTTTTACAAGCCTGTCCTCTATTCTTTACAACCTTTGTGTCAAATCTACTTAGATTTGAACTATATCACTTGTGGCTAGAAAAAAAATTAGTAAAGCTCTATTAATGAAGAGAAAAAATATTCAGCCCTAAAAGATCTCAAATAGAAGTTCAATAGGCTGTGAAGGCAATTATCTAATTCATCTGGATCACCCTCACCTTTATCACTAGAAAAACTGACTTTATTTCGATTTAGTCATAAAACCAATGGGTTATTAGCAAGAAAACAGGCAAAAATTTTTTGCACCGTAGTTACAGTTAAGAACAATTATGGCATGAAGTTCACAGACACTGAAGAGATTAATAGAATTTTCCAGTGGTTTTATGGACAATTATATATGAATGATAATAGCATTATATGTTAAGGGAAATGTCCTTATATCTACATTTCCTTAAATGTGAGCAAATTTTTTTAAGAAAAAGAAACCTTGAATACAGCTATTCTTACTCAAAATTGCCAAAATCCTAAAACAGTGTTAGGGAATGTCAGATGCAGCCAGCTTCATTAATGCTTTACATTGAAGGTTTTATGAATCTTTTATAGACTGTTAGATAAAACTATTTTATCTCAAATGATCCTGGCCTTGAGTATGCTGACATGTGTTTTATTAACTGCTTTTATCTGTCATCTTAATAATGCATTGCTGGTATTTATATTAAAAACAATTTGTTCAATTACACTTTTCTATGCAGATCATTCATTTGCATAAGCTAAGTGATTTTGTGGCTACTTTATTAATATAGGTTATCTTTTTTATTATATGTAAATGACAATGTACTACTCAATATTGTGTTATGTACTTCTACACTGTTTTAACTGTGAATCTTAGGATTCTGCTAGTTCACTATCTAGTCAGGGCTAGTTAAAAATTTTTCTCCACTGCATTTAGGAAACTAGTCAACACTGTTTCTTTAATCAAAGAAAAAAAATTTGGGGGGGGGCACACCCGGCACTGCTCAGGGGTTATTCCTGACTGTCTGCTCAGAAATAGCACCTGGCAGGTACGGGGACTATATGGGACACTGGGATTTGAACCAACCACCTTTGGTCCTGGATTGGCTGCTTGCAAGGCAAACACTGCTGTGCTATCTCTCCGGGCCCCAAAGAAAAATTTTTAAAAAATGCCACCCAGAGAGGATTATCCATAAAATAAATATATTTTAAATATCAAAGCCGGATCTCTTATGCGGTGTAAGTATGAGAGCACTGTTGTACAATATATATAGAGATTTTATTCTGAATCACATTTTGTATGAGTCAAAAAGAAAAAAGCTCAGAAACTTCACAGACACAAAACCAGTCTTAAGAGAAAAACTGAAAGACCTAACCTAAGACAAGACTACCCAAAAGACACACCAAATTTTGAAATAAAGATGGCGTTAAATTCCAGGACAATTCTTTCTCTCAACGTCAATGGACTAAATGCACCAGTCAAGAGACACAGAGTGGCTAAATGGATCAAAAAACTCAATCCAACCTTCTGCTGCCTACAAGAAACACACCTGAATAGTCAGAACAAACATAGACTCAAAATAAAAGGCTGGAGAAAAATTATCCAAGCAAACAACACCCATAAAAAAGCTGGAGTGGCCATACTAATATCAGATAATGCAAACTTTATACTCAGGAAGGTTGTAAGGGACAAAGATGGACATTTTATATTACTCAAGGGGTATGTAGAGCAGGAAGAAATAACTCTCCTAAACATACATGCACCAAATGAGGGGCCAGCAAAATATTTAAAACAACTGTTGACAAATCTGAAAAACAATATCAATAACAACACAATAATTGTGGGGGACCTCAACACTGCTTTGTCAACACTGGATAGGTCAACCAGACTGAAACCCAACAAGAATATACTAGACCTGAGGAGAGAAATGGAAGAAAGAGGCCTAGTGGATATATATAGGACACTCCATCCCCAGAAACCTGGATACACATTCTTCTTCAATGTACATGGGACATTCTCCATGATAGACTACATGCTGGCACATAAAACATACCTCCATAAGATCAAGAGGATAGAAATTTTGCAGACTACCTTCGCTGACCACAAGGCTCTGAAATTATTTCTGAATTCCAAAGGGACTCAGAAGAAACACTTTAACACCTGGAGGTTAAACAGCCTCATACTCAATAACAAGTGGGTCCGAGATGAAATCAAGGCGGAAATCAAAAGGTTCCTGGAAACAAATGACAATAAAGACACAAACTATCAGAACTTATGGGACACAGCAAAAGCAGTACTGAGAGGAAAATTTATAGCTTTGCAAGCACACATCAGGAAGGAAGAAGGAGCTTACCTGAGTAGCTTAATGACACAGCTAATAGAACTAGAAAGTACTCAACAAAAGAACCCAAAAATAGAAAGACAGAAGGAAATAACAAAGCTGAGAGCAGAAATCAATGAAGGGGAAACCCAAAAAACAGTCCGAAAGATCAACGAAAGCAGAAGTTGGTTCCTTGAAAAAATAAACAAGATTGATAAACCACTGGCAAACCTAACAAAGAAAGAGAGAGAGAGAAACTTGATAACTCATATTAGGAATGAAAAAGGAGAGATCACTACTGATATGACAGAGATTGAAAGGGTAATCAGAAACTACTTTGAAAAACTCTATGCCACTAAAAATGAGAACCTGGAAGAAATGGATAAATTCTTGGACTCTTATAATCTTCCACAGTTGAAAGAAGAGGATGTAGCATATCTAAATACCCCCATCACCATTGATGAAATAAAAATGGTAATCAAAAGTCTGCCCAAAAACAAAAGCCCAGGCCCAGATGGATTCACTAATGAATTCTATCAAACTTTCCAAGAGGAACTACTACCAATCCTGGCAAGAATCTTTCATGAAATTGAACAAGTGGAAACACTCCCAAATAGCTTTTATGAAGCCAACATCACCCTGACACCTAAACCAGACAGAGATGCTACGAAAGAAGAAAATTACAGACCAATATCGCTGATGAATGCAGATGCAAAGATCCTCAACAAAATCCTGGCAAATAGGATTCAATACCTCATTAAGAAGATCATCCACTACGATCAAGTAGGTTTCATCCCAGGAATGCAAGGATGGTTTAACATCCGTAAGTCTATCAACATAATACACAACATCAATAACAAAAATAAAAAACACATGATCATATCAATAGATGCAGAGAAAGCATTTGATAAGGTCCAACACCCATTCTTGATCAAAACTCTCAGCAAGATGGGAATGGAAGGAACCTTTCTCAATATATTTAAGGCCATCTACCACAAGCCAGTGGCAAATATTATCCTCAATGGAGAAAAACTAAAAGCCTTCCCTCTAAATTCTGGCACAAGACAAGGCTGTCCTCTCTCACCACTCCTATTCAACATAGCACTGGAAGTACTTGCTATAGCGATTAGGCAAGAAAAAGATATCAAGGGAATCCAGATAGGAAAGGAAGAAGTCAAGCTCTCACTGTTTGCAGATGACATGATGCTCAACTTTGAAAACCCTAAAGAATCTACCAAAAAGCTTCTAGAACCAATATACTCATATAGCAATGTGGCAGGCTACAAAATTAACACACAAAAATCAATGGCCTTTCTATACACCAATAGTAATAAGGAAGAAATGGACATTAAGAAAACAACCCCATTCACAATAGTGCCACACAAACTCAAATATCTTGGAATCAACTTGACTAAAAACGTGAAGAACCTATACAAAGAAAACTATAAAACTCTGCTCCAAGAAATAAGAGAGGACACGCGGAAATGGAAACACATACCCTGCTCATGGATTGGCAGGATTAACATCATCAAAATGGCAATACTCCCCAAGGCATTATACAGATTCAACCCTATCCCTCTAAAGATACCCATGACATTCTTCAAAGTAGTGGATCAGGCACTTTTGAAATTTGTTTGGAACAATAAACACCCTAGAATAGCTAAAGCAGTCATTGGGAAAAAGAATATGGGAGGAATTACTTTCCCCAACTTTAAACTTTACTACAAAGCAATAGTTATCAAAACAGCATAGTATTGGAATAAGGACAGACCCTCAGATCAGTGGAATATCCTTGAATACTCAGAAAATGTTCCCCAGACATACAATCACTTAATTATTGATAAAGGAGCAGGAAATCCTAAATGGAGCAAAGAAAGCCTCTTCAACAAGTGGTGTTGGCACAACTGGCTAGCCACTTGCAAAAAATTAAACTTAGACCCCCAGCTAACATCATGTACGAAGGTAAAATCCAAATGGATTAAAGACCTCAATATCAGACCCCAAACCATAAGATATATAGAACAACACATAGGCAAAACTCTCCAGGACATTGAGACTACAGGCATACTCAAGGAGGAAACTGCACTCTCCAAGCAAGTGAAAACAGAGATTAACAGATGGGAATATATTAAGTTGAGAAGCTTCTGCACCTCAAAGGAAATAGTGCCCAGGATACAAGAGCCACCCAGAGTGGGAGAAACTATTCACCCAATACCCATCAGATAAGGGGCTAATCTCTAAAATATACAAGGCACAGACAGAAATTTACAAGAAAAAAACATCTAATCCCATCAAAAAATGGGGAGAAGAAATGAACAGACACTTTGACAAAGAAGAAATACAAATGGCCAAAAGACACATGAAGAAATGCTCCACATCACTAATCATCAGGGAGTTGCAAATCAAAACAACAATGAGATACCACCTCACACCACAGAGAATGGCACACATCACAAAGAATGAGAACAAACAGTGCTGGCGGGGATGTGGAGAGAAAGGAACCCTTATCCACTGCTGGTGGGAATGCCGTCTAGTTCAACCTTTATGGAAAGCAATATGGAGATTCCTCCAAAAACTGGAAATCGAGCTCCCATATGATCCAGCTATACCACTCCTAGGAATATACCCTAAGAACACAAAAATACAATACAAAAATCCCTTCCTTACACCTATATTCATTGCAGCACTATTTACCATAGCAAGACTCTGGAAACAACCAAGATGCCCTTCAACAGACGAATGGCTAAAGAAACTGTGGTACATATACACAATGGAATATTATGCAGCTGTCAGGAGAGATGAAGTCATGAAATTTTCCTATACATGGATGTACACAGAATCTATTATGCTGAGTGAAATAAGTCAGAGAGAGAGAGAAAAACGCAGAAATGTCTCACTCATCTATGGGTTTTAAGAAAAATGAAAGACATTCTTGCAATAATAAATTTCAGACACAAAAGAGAAAAGAGCTGGAAGTTCCAGCTCACCTCAGGAAGCTCACCACAAAGAGTGATGAGTTTAGTTAGAGAAATAACTACATTTTGAACTGTCCTAATATTGAGAATGTATGAGGGAAATGCAGAGCCTGTTTAGAGTACAGGCAGGGGTCGGGTGGGGAGGAGGGAGATTTGGGACATGGGTGATGGGAATGTTGTACTGGTGATGGGTGGTGTTCCTTTTATGACTGAAACCCAAACAGAATCATGTATGTAATCAAGGTGTTTAAATAAAAAAAAATTGACAAAGAAAAAAAAATGCCACCCAGAGAGGATTATCCATAAAATAATTATATTTTAAATATAAAAGCCGGATCTCTTATGCGGTGTAAGTATGAGAGCATTGTTGTACAATATATATAGAGATTTTATTCTGAATCACATTTTGTATGAGTCAAAAAGAAAAAAGTTATTGATTTGTATCATTTTAAAATTATTTAAAACTTTTTTTTATATATTTTATTTAAACACCTTGATTGGGTTTGGGTTTCAGTCATGTAAAGAACACCACCCATCACCAGTACAATGTTCCCATCACCAATGTTCCAAATCTCCCTCCTCCCCACCTGACCCCCGCCTGTACTCTAGACAGATTTTCCATTTCCCTCATACATTCTCATTATTAGGACAGTTCAAAATGTAAGTATTTCTCTAACTAAGCTCATCACGCTTTGTGGTGAGCTTCCTGAGGTGAGCTGGAACTTCCAGCTCTTTTCTCTTTTGTGTCTGAAAATTATTATTGCAAGAATGTCTTTCATTTTTCTTAAAACCCATAGAGGAGTGAGACATTTCTGCGTTTTTCTCTCTCTCTCTGACTTATTTCACTCAGCATAATGGATTCTGTGTACAACCATGTATAGGAAAATTTCATGACTTCATCTCTCCTGACAGCTGCATAATATTCCATTGTGTATATGTACCACAGTTTCTTTAGACATTTGTTTGTTGAAGGGAATCTTGGTTATTTCCAGTGTCATGCTATGGTAAATAGTGCTGCAAAGAATATAGTTGTAAAAAAAAGGTTTTAGTATTGTATTTTTGTGTTCCTAGGGTATATTCCTAGGAGTGGTATAGCTGTATCATATGGGAGCTCGATTTTTAGTTTTTGGAGGAATCTTTATATTGCTTTCCATAAAGGTTGAACTAGATGGCATTCCCACCAGCAGTGGATAAGAGTTTCTTTCTCTCCACATCCCCACCAACACTGTTTATTCTCATTCTTTGTGATGTGTGCCATTCTCTGTGGTGTGAGGTGGTATCTCATCATTGTTTTGATTTGCATCTCCCTGATGATTAGTGACGTGGAGCATTTTTTCATGTGTCTTTTGGCCATTTGTATTTCTTCTTTGTCAAAGTGTCTGTCCATTTCTTCTCCCCATTTTTTGATGGGATTAGATTTCTTCTTTTTTGTAAATTTCTGTCTGTGCCTTGTATATTTTGGAGATTAGCCCCTTATGTGATGGGTATTGGGAGAATAGTTTCTCCCACTCAGTGGGTGGCTCTTGTATCCTGGGCACTATTTTCTTTGAGGTGCAGAAGCTTCTCAGCTTAATATATTCCCATCTGTTAATCTCTGCTTTCACTTGCTTGGAGAGTGCAGTTTCCTCCTTGAGTATGCCTGTAGTCTCAATGTCCTGGAGTGTTTTGCCTATGTGTTGTTCTATATATCTTATGGTTTCAGGTCTGATATCGAGGTCTTTAATCCATTTGGATTTTACATTTGTATATGATGTTAGCTAGGTGTCTAAGTTCAATTTTTTGCAAGTGGCTAGCCAGTTGTGCCAACACCACTTGTTGAAGAGGCTTTCTTTTCTCCATTTAGGATTTCCTGCTCCTTTATCAATAATTAGGTGATTGTATGTCTGGGGAACATTTTCTGAGTATTCTAGGATATTCCACTGATCTGAGGGTCTGTCCTTATTCCAATACCATGCTGTTTTGATAACTATTGCTTTGTAGTACAGTTTAAAGTTGGGGAAAGTAATTCCTCCCATATTCTTTTTCCCAATGATTTCTTTAGCTATTCTAGGGTGTTTATTGTTCAAAACGAATTTCAAAAGTGCCTGATCCACTTCTTTGAAGAATGTCATGGGTATCTTTAGAGGTATCACTTTAAATCTGTATAATGCCTTGGGGAGTATTGCCATTTTGATGATCTTAATCTTGCCAATCCATGAGCAAGGTATGTGTTTCCATTTCCACTTGTCCTCTCTTATTTCTTGAAGCAGAGTTTTATAGTTTTCTTTGTATAGGTCCTTCACGTTTTTAGTCAAGTTGATTCCAAGATATTTGAGTTTGTGTGGCACTATTGTGAATGGGGTTGTTTTCTTAATGTCCATTTCTTCCTTATTCCTATTGGTGTATAGAAAGGCCATTGGATAATCTTCTTAATGAGGCATTGAATCCTATTTGCCAGGATTTTGTTGAGGATCTTTGAATCTGTATTTATCAGCGATATTGGTCCGTAATTTTCTTGTTTCATATCATCTGTCTGGTTTTGGTATCAAGGTGATTTTGGCTTCATAAAAGCTATTTGGAAGTGTGTCAGTTTGTTCAATTTTATGAAAGAGTCTTGCCAGGATTGGTAGTAGTTTCTCTTGAAGAGTTTGAAAGAATTCATTAGTGAATCCATCTGGGCCTGGGCTTTTGTTTTTGGGCAGACATTTGATTATCGTTTTAATTTCCTCAATAGTGATGGAGGTGTTTAGATATGCTGCATCCTCTTCCTTCAACCGTGGAAGATTAAAAGAGTCCAAGAATTTATCCATTTCTTTTAGGTTCTCAGTTTTATTGGCGTAGAGTTTCTCAAAGTAGTTTCTGATTACCCTTTGAATCTCTGTCATATCAGTAGTGATCTCTCCTTTTTCATTTCTAATATGAGTTATCAAGTTTCTTTTTCTTTGTTAGGTTTGCCAGTTGTCTATCAGTATTGTTTATTTTTTCCAAGAACCAACTTCTACCTTCGTTGATTTTTCAGATTGTTTTTTTGGTTTTCCACTTCGTTGATTTCTGCTCTCAGCTTTGTTATTTCCTTCTGTCTTCCTATTTTTGGGTCCTTTTGTTTAGCACTTTCTAGTTCTATTAGCTGTGTCATTAAGTTACTCAGGTAAGCTCCTTCTTCCTTCATGATGTATGCTTGTAAAGCTATAAATTTTTCTCTCAGTACTGCTTTTATGTGTCCCATAAGTTCTGATAGTTTGTGTCTTTATTGTCATTTGTTTCCAGGAACCTTTCGATTTCCGCCTTGATTTCATCTCGGACCCACTTTTTATTGAGTATGAGGCTGTTTAACTTCCAGGTCTTAAAGTTTTTCTTCTGAGTCCCTTTGGAATTCAGAAATAATTTCAGAGCCTTGTGGTCAGCGAAGGTATTCTGCAAAATTTCTATTCTCTTGATATTATGGTGGTATGTTTTATGTGCCACCACATAGTCTATCTTGGAGAATCCCATGTATATTGGAGAAGAATGTGTATCCAGGTTTCTGGGGATGGAGTGTCCTATATATATCCACTAGGTCTCTTTCTTCCATTTCTCTTTTCAGAGGTCTAGTATATTCTTGTTGGGTTTCAGTCTGGTTGACCTATCCAGTGTTGACAAAGCCGTGTTGAGGTCCTCCACAATTATTGTGTTGTTGTTGATATTATTTTTCAGATTTGTCAACTATTGTATTAAATATTTTGCTGGCCCCTCAATCGGTGCATATATGTTTAGGAGAGTTATTTCTTCCTGCTCTACATACCCCTTGAGTAATATAAAATGTCCATCTTTGTCCCTTACAACCTTCCTGAGTATAAAGTTTGCATTATCTGATATTAGTATGCCACTCCAGCTTTTTTATGGGTGTTGTTTGCTTGGATAATTTTTCTCCAGCATTTTATTTTGAGTCTATCTTTGTTCTGACTATTCAGGTATGTTTCTTGTAGGCAGCAGAAGGTTGGATTGAGTTTTTTGATCCATTTACCCACTCTGTGTCTCTTAACCAGTGCATTTAGTCCATTGACGTTGAGAGAAATAATTGTCCTGGGATTTAATGCTATCTTTATATCAAAATTTGGTGTGTCTTTTGGTTAGTCTTATCTTAAATTAGGTCTTTCAGTTTTTCTCTTACTACTGGTTTTGAGCCTGTAAAGTTTCTGAGCTGATTTTTGTCTTTGAAACCATGTATTCTTCCGTCAAACCGGAAAGTGAGTTTTGCTGGGTACAGTATTCTAGGTGAAGCATTCATTTCAATCAGTCTTGTCACAGTATCCCACCACAGCTTTCTGGCCTTGAGTGTTTCTGGTGACAGGCCTGCTGTAAATCTCAAGGATGCTCCCTTGAATGTAATTTCCCTTTTTGATCTTGCTGTTTTCAGAATTCTGTCTCTATCTGTGGGATTCATCATTGTAACTAGGATGTGTCTTGGGGTAGTTTTTCTGGGGTCACTTTTGGTTGGTACTCTTCGAGTATGCAGGATTTGATCACATTATTCTTTAGCTCTGGAAGTTTCTCTTTAATGATGTTCTTGACCGTTGATTCTTACTGGAAATTTTCTTCCTTTTCTTTGGGACTCCATTGATTCTTAAGTTCTTTCTGTTGAGCTTATCATAGAATTCTATTTTCATCTGTTCCCATTCTTTGACTAATTTTTCCATTGACTGTTCATTTGCTTTAAGTTTTTCTTCAAATCTCCCCTGCTGTATGGAATTGTTATGTATCTCATCTTCCACAGCACCAAGTCTATACTCAGCTTCTGATACCCTGTCCCAGAGCTTATCCATTTTGTCATTCACTTTGTTAACTGTGTTTTTTAGTCCTGTTAGTTGACATGTTATTTCAGTTTGGAGTTTTTAGATTTCTGTCTTCATATTTTTTTGGTTCATATTAATGTTCTGTTCAACTTGATCCATGGTTTTTTTTGAGTCCGTTGAGCATCTTCCATATTGCTAGTCTAAAGTCCTTATCTGAGAGGTTGATTTGTTGGTTGGTCATTATCTGGTCATCAGAATTGTCATCTTCATTCTCTATGTCTGATGCTGGCCTGCACTGTTTCCCCATTGTCACACTTATATTGTGGGTTTTTCTACATGTTGTGGTGGTATTCATTGGCTAAATGATGCAGGCAGCCACACTCCTCTGGCTCCATCCTTTCCGGATGGGTCGACTTGCCTCTAAGGGAGTGGAGTCCTCCGTGGATGAAGCCTCACACAGGATCAAATCTTAGGCCTGAGCACACAGCAGAGAAGACAGTCCGGAGAGAAATGCTGGGCTTCAGTGATTCAGCACAGTTCTTAGTGTTATTTTTTCTTCTTGTTGCAATGGTGTTCTTTTCTTAGAAAGAGCGCACGCCCATTTAGTGAAGCAGAGCCAAAGTGCTCTTCTGGAGCCTCTTCTGGAGCCTCCCAAGAGAATGATGCAACAGGACAGTAGACAGACACACACAAGCAGCACTCACAATTTTTCACATTCGGGCCCCACTGGGCAGGCGTAATTTCGTGAATTTTCCCAGCCTCATGTCACAAACCTATTGAAAACTATTTTAACACTTGAGTTCACTTTTCCTTCCACCTCCATCCTTCCCTTCTTTCACCCTTCCTGCCCTTCCCTTTTCTTTCTCCCTCCTTCCCTCCCTTCCTTTTTCTATCTTTCTCCTCTCTCCCTCCCTCTCTTCCTCCCTCTCTTCCTCCCTCTCTCCTTCCCTCTCTCCCTCCCTCTCTCCCTTTCTCCCTCTCTCTTCCTCTCTCCTCCCTCCCTCCCTCCATTCCTTCCTTCCTCCCCTCCCCTGCCCTCCCCTCCTCTCTCCTCTCCTCTCCTCTCCTTTCCTCTCCTTTCTTTTTTTCTTCCTCTGAGGAAGAAATCCTGGATGCTAAGCTCCATTCCCTGTCTTGTAGTCCTCAGCATTTTAAGAAGTGTTTAAATGTCAAGTAAATGTTTTAATCTTCACACTCTATCATTTTATTTTATAAATAATTGTATAATTTGTAATAAGTGGTAAAAACTTATTATGAGCATAATATACATATAAATTCAGTATATAATCTTATATACAATAATGCTGAAAAATTAATTGAATTATGGTATTTAAAATTATACTCAATATTGTTATCTATACTTGAATTAATGAACCATCAAAGGAAAATAATTGTAAGAAACAGAAGTTATATTTAAAATGAGTAACTATTTTGTGAACATTCTTTTTTTTTTTTTTTTTTGGTTTTTCGGGCCACACCCTTTTGATGCTCAGGGGTTACTCCTGGCTATGCACTCAGAAATTGCCCCTGGCTTGGGGGGACCATATCGGACACTGGGGGATTGAACCACGGTCCTTCCTTGGCTAGCGCTTGCAAGGCAGACACACCTTACCTCTAGTGCCACCTCGCCGGCCCCTTTTGTGAACATTCTTAAGAAATATCTTGTATTGAATGACACGGATTTTATAATATCAAGGACAGTTAAAACCCACTTAGATGGAGTCGGAGCAATAGCACAGTGGGTAGGGAATTTGCGTTTCACAGGCAGACCCTGTTTTGATCCCCAGCATCTTATATGGTACGCCAGACATGCCAGGAGTTATTTCTGAGAGCAAAGCCAGGAGCAACCATTGAATGCTGCCTGCCAGTGTGGCATAAACAAAAACAATAAAAATTCCCACTCAATATATTTACTTAAAGATTAAAAATATTTTCATATGGGCCAAAGTGGTGGCTCAAGTGATAGGGTGTCTACCTTGCATGCATTAACCTAGGATGGACCACAGTTCAACTACCCCCCCAACCCCCGCCCCGCACGTCCCATATGGTCACTCAAGCCAGGAGTGATTTCTGAGCTTGTAGCCAGCAGCAACCCCTGAGCATCACTGGGTGTGGCCCAAAAACCAAAGGAAAAAAATTTATTTTATGTGGCATGAAATTGAGTCCACTGCTAATATATCTAGGATCCCCAAATATCTCCCAAATTGAGAGACCAACTCCCATTCTCGGAGAGACCTTGCAATAATCGGCCGCAATAAATGATCCAAACAAAGAGGTTTTGGGGGACAAAAGGTTTGGCCAAATGAGCCTAATCCTCCCTGGTTCGATTTCTCTTCTCTCCTCTCCTGTCTCTCTTCTCTGTCTTTCTCTCTGTCTCTGTCTCTTTGTGTCTCTCTGTCTCTCTGTCTCTGGTCCTCCTCTCTGTGTCTCTTTGTCCCTCTCTCTTCTTCTTCCCTCCTTCTCTTTTCCTGTTTTTCTCTTCTCCTCTCTCCTCTCTGTCTCTCTCCTCTTTCTCTGTGTCTCCCTGTCTCTCTGTTTTTATGTCTCTCTCTGTCTTTCTCTCTGTCTCTTTCTTTTGTCCTCCTCTCTTCTCCCTCTCCTCTCTCTTTTCTCCCTCTTCATCCTCTCTCTCTTCCCACAACCCTCTCTGTTCAACTGCCTCTTCCCAACCACCTCTATCCAACTGTCTCTGTCCAATCGTCTCCTTTGGCCTTCTCTCCAAGTTCCTTTATTTACAAAAATACTCTACATTTTATATATACAAATACTATTCTGATATTAAATTTTGCTAATTTACTACTACTTTTGGCAATACTATAGAAACAAACAGTAGTCAAATTTCTTTCAGTCCTCAACCAACTAAAAAATATTTCTCCAGTGTTACTCCTTTTATTTTTTTACAAAATAGTTTTGATGATTTTCATATGTTGATTACTTTATTCTCAGCAGTATATTACTTCTGGTTTTTAATAAAATAATTGCTCTTCTGATCTTTCTTCTTGATGGCAGAGCGTTTCTGAGCCAGTCATTATTGCCTTCACGTAAGTTCCAGAATTCCTCCTTTTTCAGTCCCTATTATTTATTAGGGATAAATTTTGATCAGATTTTGAACTTGTTTGCATTCTTTCTTTCATTTGTATATCACCCACCTGTCCCTGAAAGACACAGACACATTTCAGTGAAATACTCCCTATATGCATTGTTGTGTCCAATCCTTAATCAGAGAACAGCAATAGTGCCTGGTTCCTTATAAGGAACTTTATCTTTATTGGTTAAGGAAGTCGAGAAGTATGAGCTAACTTTTGTGCAACTGGGCATGATCTTTTTAGAAAACATGTGAGAGCTTCTAGTTTTATTCCTTTACTCCACCACATGCTGTGAGCCAATTCTGTTGCAAGACTTCAGCGCCTGCAAACAGATTCTTCGTGGAGGTCGGGAATCCTTCATGGGGAGAGAGTGGGTACACGAAATGGCGAAATTACAGAACAATATTGTAAAAAATGAATGACCACACACAAAAGCGTGGGGACTTGCGTCTAGAAAGATGAAGACAAATTTATTTTTTGAGCTGGCTGCTTTTAAGGTTTGAGGTTTGGAATGCAGGGTGTAAATTTTTGACATCAAAGAAACTGGGAAAAGAATGAAGGACCCTGGCTTATATTAGCACATTAAAGAACCGATACTGAAGGTGAAAAGGCAGTTTTGTTTTGGGTTAGTTTTGTTTTGGGTAAGCAGGGGGAAACAGGTAATTTTCAGGGAAGTGGGAAGAGAGAGAAATGTTTTAGAGTTTTGGGGGAAAACTGAAAATTACTTTGTTTTGAGTAAGCAGGGGAAAACTGAAATTTACTTCATGAGCTAAGTGTTTGGAAAAACCTGATCTTGGCGCCAAAGTAGCAAAAATCACAAGAGCTGGTTAATGGGAGACTTTTGGTGGGATTTGTACTGTCCTTTTTTGTTAGAAAGAATTTATCAAGACCTGATTTTTAGTAATGGTTAAAAATAAAGAGAGAGATAGTTACAGCCACTTTAGAATTATGGCCAAACAGTCCACGCAAAGGATCAACTGATTTTGACTGCTCTAAGCGGGCCTTTTGGGCAAATAATTCCTTTTCAGGAGAGCACTACACCTTCTGGTGTGTGCCCCTCCTGAGTGGGATGTGACAACCACACCACATTAAGACAATCTGTTTAGACTCTTTAAATTGCAATTGGTGCTTTATTCTGAGGGCTTCTCTTCCAGTTCTACAGTTAACTTTATTTATATGTCAAGATACTGGAATTTTGCTCCATTCCTAGGATATCTATAAGAAGCTAAATTCAATTTGCTCTTCAAGCCCATGTTCTCCCTTCAATATGTATTTCACTTAGTTATCTTTATGTCTCTTAGATATTTTGCAGTCTGAGGAATCTATTTCTCTCTTTAACATAAACTTCTTCTCTTTATTTCCCCTAACTTATTTCTAAGTAAGTTTCAATCAAAATTATCTTCTTTTAAAAAGAAAAAAAATATGAACTCATTTCTATCACAGAACTCTAGTTCGTTAACAGTGCTATGAATGGACACTAGCCTAGATCAGGCTCATGATCACCAAGAATGCCCTAAACATCTGGTTTCTCAATCCTCTCTGGGCTCACCTAACTATATTTTC